>NC_052535.1:3271413-3578804 GCF_016699485.2 Gallus gallus | reverse complement strand
ACTTGGCTGCCCAGACGATATTAAATGAAACGAATTCGCAGCGCCTGCAATCTTGTTTGCTGCTTTGTTATGTAGTCTGAAGTAAGGCCGGGTCAATACCGCATTAGTTTGGGCTCGATGTGACCTATCTGAAGCCACAAAAGTAAATTCAATTTGTGTTTATTTCTGTGCTGGAGTCTGTTCTTCTCAAGCTTGACAAGGAATTCATCTTACCTTGTTTTTACTGATGCTGAAAGGAAGAACAGTGGAAGGACTTAATCCAGGGAAGCCTTTGTGCTAGCTTTCAAGTGCTCCTTGTCTCATGTTCCCGTACAGCTTTGGCCTATTGCTGCTCAGCTAATCCATCTTATTGTAATTCTCACTAAGTCATCTGCAGCCCCTGTTCCCCCCACCTCCAATTCCCAAGCAGTTTTTTTTATCTATCTGAGATGGAGCCATGGAATTGTTCATTTACACATGTAAACACTGCAGCTGCTATCCAGGATATTTTTCCCCTCTGGTGCACTGGAGGCAGTAATGCTCAGTGACTTCCCGAGGAAGGGCACATGCAGGTTTCCTCTCTGATGCCTGAACCGTGACTGCTGGAGTCAGTTGCATGTCTTTGCAGTGACCCTGGCTGGCTTTGGGTCAGGTGCTGGGGAGCGTTTGGAGCGAAAGCTATCAGCTTCTTTCTGATGGCTGTATCATATGGCGTCGATGTTTCCTGGTTCAGAAAGGATGTGAGAGCTGTGATGCTGGAAGCCATAATGCTTTGTTAATTGGATTGCGTTAAAGCACGTTAATCAAACTGAAAGGGGGCATCAACTGGATTTTCGTGTCTGCCAAAGAAGTGCAGTCCTGCAAAGATGAGAGTGGTGCATGGGGATGCGTGGGTGAAACCAGTGTTTTCTTGGAAGGAGCTGTGGGATGCCTGTGTGGTGTTGTGGCAGTGGGAATTGTTGCTTCTTAGCACTGTGGGTTTATGAAGCAGCCTCTGGTGGGTGTGAAGTCCACGTAGGTAGAGATAAAGATCACAGCATTGTTTTGGTGAAGCCCATGTAGGTAGAGATAAAGATCACAGCATTGCTTTGGGTTGGAAAGGGCCCTAAAAGGCCATCTGTTCCAACTCCCCTGCAATGAACAGGGACACCTACAGCTTGCTCAGGGGCTCAGAGCTCAGTCCAGCCTGATGTTAAAAGCCCTATGGTTTTTTTGTAATGTTTTTCTAAGGATTGCTTATGAAGGACCGTAGATGAGATAATAAAGATATCCCTTTGCCTATTAGTCTTCTTCTGCACATTTCTCTCTTCTCTGGGCAGCTTGTTGGCTGCAAAGCTGTCGCCAGCCGCTCAGACACGGCAGGTTCTTTGTTCCCCCTCACCCAATAAATGATTTGCCATTTCGATGGCAGATTCTCATTATACAAGAGGGAAGACGGCCAAGGCAAGCATTTAAAACTACTTAAGACTTGGATTGTGTCATCTGTATAATTAAAAAACACTGCTCGGGTCATTGTTGTGTTGCAGCTTTGCCGCTGTTGCTTTGGCATGCTCTCAGAGCTGGTTTCTGACCACTGAACCCAGCACAGGGACCTGGCCTCGGTGTGTAAGGGAGCCCCCTTCCCTTGGAGCTGCAGCTGAGGGATGGGCTGTATCTTGGTGTCCCCAGTGCTGCCAGTCATCCGCCCCAGTGAGCTGGTCTTGAATCGAAAGTGGCTGTTAAATTCCTGTGATAATTGGGATTTGCGTTTCCAAAGGTGGAAGATACATATAGGAAAATGAGTACGTTTGATGAGATGTGCTTCTTGTCTTCAGCGTTGGCAAGGAAAGGAAATCTTACAGTCACAGCCGAGCTTGGCAGTATCTCTGCTCATCCCATCCCTCATGACAAGCTTGCAGTTTCCATCTTCTTGCATCTCATTTTCATCCACAGACTGACAGAAGAACAAAAGCTGTCATCTGGCGTCTCCTCCTGTTCTCCTTCTTAGTTCTGATCAATCTGGCCCTTAGTGGACCCACCTGAGTAAGGAAATGAAGGGAATACCATTGCTTCTCTGCAGACGGTTCCGTGCTGTCCTCGTTCTGCAGTACACTTGGGAAATCACTATCAGAGCCCGAGCACATCAGCAGTGCACATTTGAGGCTATTCTGTCAAATTATCGAAATCACTTGTGTTAGGATTGATTAGTTTGGATGCTAATTCACAGCCTGAAAGGGATTGTCGCTGGCCCTGCGGTGGCTCGTTCATTGCCCGGTGACAGTAGCTGGCATTAGAGGGAGGCTGGCATTTTCTGGCTGTGTAACTTTGGACGAGTGTTGATGCTCACATGGTGATTGTGAAGTAGGCATTGTGCACAGAACCTCCAAGTAGAAGTGCTGCTCTTTGGCAGACAGAGGTTGGGGCCGTCTCAGTGCGGGCGCCGTGGGACCAGACTCACCCTGCAGGGCAGCACGGGGCCCGGCAAGCTGTGAATCGCTTCCTCCCATGCCTTTTTTATCCAGCAAAACGTTCTGTTGCCTTATTTATGACTTCTTCCGTAATGCGGGAGCCTGGGATAAAAAAGGCTGAAAGCTTCCTCTTATTTTTGTCTGCACGCCGCCGCGGCTTTGCGAGTTCTTTAGCAGGATGAAAGTTGTGGCTGAGTCTGGCCTTCCCCTGAGTTGTTTCATTATGCTGTTGACATGAACACTAAATCCTGCTTTCCTTTGCTGCATGCTGAAGGTCACTGCTGCAGTATGATCGTAATGAGCCTCATAAGCCAGTGTCTCATCTCTGCAGGGCTCTCCACGGATTGCCCGAAGAAACCCCGACCGTTTATTCTTTACCATTATCAATCTGCAGATGCCGAAGGCATCGTGTGAGCTTAGAGTCTTGCAGCTTATCGATGTCAGATGTTGCTTTGATCTCACAGAACTTGGGGGTAACACGAGGAATAAGGCAGTGGAAAAAGGCTGTGTTTCCAGCAGTAAGTGCAGTGCACAGTGAATGAGCGTGCTGGAAGTGGTACCTCTTGTGTCAGCCCCTCTGCGAGCCCACCCAGCCTGCAGCTTGCATGCAGCACCAGAGGTGCACCCTGCACAGAGCAGTGCTCGCTCCTCCCTGCCCTGAGCAGGATGAGGTTCCCAAAGCCGTTCCCAAAGCTTGGAAATGAGCCACTGAAGCAAAAGCACCTGCAGCTTCTCCCCTGTCTGCCTGATTGTGATTTTCAAATTAGCACCTGCCCATTTAGAAACCATTAAAATAGTAATTTCATGTTCCGCTGGCTACCCTGGCTGTTACAAAATATGGAGGGATGGTCTGGGAATACCCATACGGTGTTCTGTTGGAGGGAGGGGAGTTGTCACTGCGTAGATTGACGTCAAGAAGTGATGGTTTGCTTAAAAGAAAAAAGAAAAGAGTTTGTTATTTAGATTGCATGAGTTTGATTTAATTAAAAAATGAGGAGTGGGGAGATAAATTACCCAGTCTGAAATGAAACAGCTAACAGAAAGTGTTTCTCAGAGCCTCTCGTGGAAGCTGTACGGGACTGGTGCTGTGGTTGCAATGTGGATCCAAGGGCAGGGGGAGGTGAGGGCAGCTCACGGGCTGTGCCCTGTCCCCTGCATTGCCACCTGCACTGAGGGATGGGGTCCCTGATGGGTGTGGGTGTGACGGGGCTGGAGCGTTGCTTTCCATGCACTTTATTGCTTGTGTTGTGGCTGCAACATTTCTGCTCTGAAAGCGTGCCACGAGAGCGCAAGGAGGAGCTTTGGAAGGCTCAGGGACTTGCTGGGCTCAGCAGCTCTGGGCATTCACCTTTCCGGACACAGCTCCTCTTCCCAGCTTGCCAGCGCAGACTGCATGCATTGCCGTGCGCTCCCACAGCTTGCAGAATGAGGCTGTGCTGCAGGAACACAGCTGTCGCTGCTCTCACGCTTTGCACAGGTGTCACCATCTCTGCATGCAGGTCCACCCTGCAGCACTTCAGACAAACGTGCTGCTCCCTGGGCAGTCTCAGGTGAGCGGGAGGAGCTCATTCCCATGACCCGTTAGGTGTCAAGAAGTTGCCTGGAATTTAAAGCCTACCCAAGTGAGGCTTCCCGTGCAGAAAGGGAGGGCAACGTGTGCATTTCTATGGGCTAATTCCTTCCTCCTTCACCCTGATCTTCCAGGATCAAGCCCAGCATCCTGCCCTGCGCTTGGGCTGCTAGCAGTGATGCATTGGATGGGAGGGAAGGATCCTGCTCGGTGTTGCAGGGCAGAAGCTGCTGCTCTGTGGGGTGCTCCCATGCCGTGCCCTGAAGCAGGGAGATGCTGGAGCTGCCCTGAGCATGCTGGGTGTGCAAAGCTGTAACCCCAGAAGAGTTAATTTACTCCCGCTCAGCTGTCTGCAGGAGGGTGAACTGAACGAGCTGTCATTAGAGTGTGGGAATTTCCTTTTTGCGAGCAAAGAAGAGGATCGGGGGGACCTTTATGAGGCTGTATTTAGGGCCATATTTGTTGCTCAGCATAGTGAAAAAGAGATTACTGCAAGAGAGGGGGCAGGGCACTCATCTGTGATACAGACAGCGTATGACAGCTGATTCAGCCCTAAACCAGGCAGTGGAGCATGCAGAGCGCAGTACCTTGTGTTTCTGTGTGCTCACTGTTCCCAGCACCCCTGGGTGAGCGCCGCTTGCTGACGGTGCAGGCACCCTGCAGGGGAAGGCAGCAGCTGCAGAGCTGGTGCTGCACAGAAGCCAATTAGCAGGTCTTGCTTTACAGCCGGAGGGCCTTCCCAAAGCAGGTGGGCAAGGGAGCGTGCAAGCTCGAGGGCTGCCTTACGCCCGGTTGTTCTTCATGTTAAAACTTCACCTACCGCACTCCAAACCTGAGTTAATTCCCGTCCTATCCCCAAGGCAGGCTCTGCTGTACTTTCAGCATCCTTGGCGTGCTGTGAAACCTCTTAAAAACTTGGTAGAGCAGAATTTTCTCCTCTTCCCTCCAGCCCGTGGGGTGCAGCAAGGCCAACCTGTGCCGAAGGCTTCAGGACTGGAAGGAAAAGGCAGGCGGAGGCATGAAACCAGCCAAGTTTGGTGCTGGCTTTTCACAGTCGTCCCCGTGGAATGAAGGGACGGCTCTCATCGTTTGTTCTCTGGGAGAAGAATGGGCTGACACGGAGCAGCAGGCACTTTGCTGGCCGCACGCTGCTTAATAACACATTCGGTATTGATTAACTGTAGTTTTAAGCCCATTTGGACAATTCAGCCACTTGACTGAGGGGTTGGAGCACAGTGGAAGAAGTGTTAATAAATGTAGTTCCCTGCTTGATCATGAGTTTAAATTTAAAAACTCCTTCGTATATGAATCAAGTTATTGTGTTCCCAGGAGGAAGGCGGTTTGATTTATGACCTTTTAATGTCCCAAATACAATTAGCTCTCCATCAGTATGCAGATGCTATCACGGGGTCTGGTGACTTGAATGACTTCCAGTTCCCCCTGTATCGGGAAGAGGTGTCACAGCTAATGAAATTCGCTCCAAAAAGTATTGATTCATTAGACAACACAATCCTTTGGCTGTCCTCTGCCCAGTGAACTGTCAGGAAAAATGCATCTCAGGATGTCAGAATGTTCACCCCGTTTCTCATGGCCGTGCTTTCTCCTCTCCAGTGCTCACTGGGATTGCACACCAAGTTGTGCAGCACCCATGTGAGAGCAGCGGGGGCTTCTGCATATCCAAAAGGAGCGGGTCCTGCTCTGGGGGTCCAACCCTGTGCCCCCCGGTGGTGTGGAATGGATCTGCCCTTCCCAACAGATACGACCTGCTGAGCTGAAGGTATTCATCCGGCCACATCCAGGCCACGCAAACAGTGAATGCATCTTGGAGGCAGTGGAGAGGGGATGCAGTATGTGTGTGTATTCAGGTCAGACTGGCGCTTAGGAAGGGATGCTCGGGTTTTTATTGAGGGTTTAATGGATGGTGGTCCTGCTGATGCTATCATAGGAGGCTGTTGGCCGCACGCGTGGGTTTGAGGTTTGTTTCTGTGAGTTGCAGAGCTCCTGGGTTTGGTGTGGCACGACTGGGACTCCTAACAGGGCAGTGACAGCCAGGACTATGTGCACATACCTGCATAAAACTCTTCCCTGTGTCCCCACTGTGCTTTCAGTCTGTGACACCTTTCCAGCAGGTGGATGAGATGGGGAGCAGAGAGCCGCAGGGCTTGGCCGGCACCCCCGGGGGCATGGCTTTCTGCTTCCCCACCTTCACGAGTGCACCTCGGGCTGTTTTCCTTTCATTTAATTACCCCGATGATAGCTGCAGCGTTTCCAGATGCTTTTACATTTCTTTCCTCTCCCAAACAACCGCTGGAACGGCAGGAAACGTTAAAATAGCAGTGGAGAAGCAGGGCGATGCAAATCCGATGGCAGACTCACCGACAGACTGTGCCTGCTTGTGTCGTATGGAAGTCTTTACCCGTCTGGTATCCGGAGCAAATGAAATTTGATGAGCTTTGTGCCTCTTCCGAGGGGGAGCTGCAGCATTGTTTTCTTGCCCTCTTCACATTGCCGGCTCCGTGCACCAATTAATCCGTGCTAAAAGGACTTACAATGAGCTTGTTATTCTGTGGGCTTGGGAGGTGGCAGCCCGCCAGATTTGAGCTCGTTTTCAGATGTTTAATAGATAGAAAGTTGATCACTTGGCAGCCGACCGGGCACCCTGGAGGTTCATCCAAGGCTGTAAAGCACGCTGGGATCCAGCAGCTTGGGGAAGGGCAGGTATATGGGAGATGGAATAGCTTCCAGCCTAACTGGAACCGAGCACCTGGATAGCTGCCTTCGCTCCAGATTATGGGATCTCTGGCACGGCTCTCCCTCTGCTAATGCAGAGCTGTCCCGTTTCATCTCCCTGTCAATACAGCCAGCGATAAGCAAATAGAAAGATAATCACTGGCAGATTAGTTGTTACTGTGGGAGATTATGGTTCAAAGCTATGCAAATTTTGCTTTCTTCATCAGATCCAGCGTGCGTGTAGACCTAAATTTTCTTGTTTTATTGGCCTTGGATGTAATAAACTCTAGCTGAAAAATATATCTGGAGCCTATAAATATGGATTTGTTTGAGGCAAGATGCTTCCTGGGCAAACTCAGAAGCATCCTTGCCAGCAGTTGATGAGGACAGGCAGTGTGATTCTGGGAAGGTATTTTGCTGTCAGCATCTGCTGACACCTTGAAGGACAACGTGAAAGCTTAGCTAAGGCAGCAGTAACCTCAATCAGGAGGAGATTTTGTCCAGGAGAAGGAATATAAGCCATAAACCACACTCAAGCTTATGAACTGCAGCTGTGAGGATGGCAGAAGCTATGCAGAACGGTCTCTTCCACTGTCCTGAACGCTGTGCCAGAGAACAGCAGCGACTGTAATGAAAATCTATAGCTGTAAGCCACCGAGGGAGTGTATTTTGTGCTGAGTGAATTTGGTTGGTTGGTTTCCCTCCGATTTTGGGTTTTTTTTGGGTTTTCTGGACTCCCACGTGCCTCGCTCACTGTGGTTTGGGGATGTACTAAGTCAGGCTTTTGCATACTTGAATGGTCCTTTACAGAAGGCAGAGCTCCCATCACTTCTCCTTGCCTCTGTGTCTCGTGGTGCCCTTGGATGGTGATGTCAGAAGATCCCAGAGGAAACGTAAGAGGGCATTTGTTTGGCAGCAAAGCTTGCAGTCGCTTTTCCCCTTCGCCATCTATTGCACAGGGAACGTGAGTTTGGAGAGCATGGGGTGTCCTTGCTGAGGAAGCATTTGATCCGTCAGGACCTTCGGGGAAGTTGTCTCTGTTTAAAGGAGGGGACCCAGAGTGTCACAGCTGGGCAGAGCCCTGAGGGTCAGCCCTGGGGATGCTCTGCTGTCTGCTGGCATCAGATGGGCACAGTGCTGCTGCTCTCATACCTCGGTGCTCAGGCGAGTGTTACAGCAGAGATCCAGCTGCCCTGCAGCACCAGCCAGGGCTGGGTTTGTGTGCAGCTCTGCTCCTCTCCTACCTGCAGGGCCTATTTTGGGATGGCCTATTTTAGGATTACGGCGTCTCATTGCTAATGAACGCCGCGGTGCTGCCGAGATGACAGCTCCTGTTCCTCTGAAGTGACGGCTCTGCACAAATCACTGCCCGGGTGGTTCAGTGCAGAGTTTGGGCTGCCGTGTTGGTTCTGAGCAACTGACTGGGCCAGAGGGGGGAAAAACACAACAAAACCCATTGGAGGAGGAGGACCACATGGCAAGCGATCTCCATTTCAGCCTTAGGTATCGGCTGGGAGGATCAGCAGCTTGTCTAGATAAAAATACAACAATGTTAACCACTGCGGGTATGTCAGCTTTCAGAAATGCTAATGATTAAGTAATTATTCCTTTTCTCCTGCGAGCATCCTGCCTATCGAGTGGGGCACAGCAACAGAGCGTTTGATTATACCTTCAGCGCTCCTGGTTGAGGGCAGCTCTTAAAAGCACTTAGAAATGGAAAGTTACGGGTTATTATAAATGATCCAAGGCCTGTTATTTAGCTGTGATTGGTATGTTTGTGTGCAGAGCAGAATGTGCATTGTTTATCGAGGCTTTATATCCCTCCAAGCGCATCCTGCCCTGCTGAAGGCTGCCATGGGTTTATGCATAGACACCGTTTACCAGAGTGACTCGTTACAAGTAGAAGTGAAGGTGTTTCCAATTGCATTCCCTCTAACTTGTCCCAGGCTAAGCGAAGCTTGCAAGTTATGTGCCGGAATTAAATCCCAATTAGGTTAATAAGGAGAAAGCAATTGCAAAAGTACATGTGTGCCTATGCTAGGGAAACAGGGAAGCTGCTTGTTAGCATGGGACAAAGGTTTGAGAGCCCTTTTGTGCATGCAGAGTAGGTCCCTTCAGTGCTTGCAGGTTTGTCACTTTGCCCTATACTCAGATAACAAAAAACTGGAAATAAAATAGAAGAGCAGCAGCTGTCCTGTTACTGCCTGGACTGGTAGTAGAGCATCTCCAGGGTAGGGACGGCAACCAAGTGCACCAGGAGGAGTGTTGGAAGGAAAGAGATATTTGGAGACCTGTGCTTGGTGTGAGCAGGGCGTCATCCCCCAAAATCTGGAGCTGCTCCTCCCAGTGACTCCGTTGGTGTGGCACGAGCTGGTTTGGCTGTGAGTCCAAAGCTCAGGAGGGTGTGTGTGTGTTTCCTGGAGTCATTCAGAGTAACCATAACGTATCGTGTTTGCCGCAACTGGTCTCCAGTTGTGAATTTTTAATTATGCCAGATCACTTTCAGTAAATGGGACTTCAGGCTCAATTAGTGCTGTCAGATCCAATTTTTCACTCACCTACTATTGAGCTTGTCCCGAGTTGTTTGCAGTAATTGCCAAATCCCCAGGAAAGACGAGCCCTGCAGAAGATGGATACCTGCAACGTTTCCCATCCCTGCAGCCCAGGCAGCAGTCGGGGCGTTGGGTCCGGGGGCACTGAGGTGCTTGGTGAGCGTTCTGCCTGCTGGGAGCAGAAATACTGGGCCTGGCGTTGCAAGGATGCAAAGTCTGTATGAGAGCACCAAGGACCTGCATCTTCATTGCTGCAGCAGGGTGTTCTTCCAGTGTGATGGGGGGGTGTTGTGGGGCAGGGGAGCACAGGGAGGTGCTTGCACGGCCATACCCTGGGGGCCTTTCCTCACCCCTCCCTCCCCTCCTGCTCTCCTAACCTGCTGGCTTTGTGTTGCCAAGCATTAAACAATAACGCAGTTAAATAGTGTTGCTCTGCAGAAGTGGCTTTTCCTGGTCTTGTCCCATTTTTACGCCTGGTTTGAGGCAGCGCATCAGCTCCTGTTGGCAAGGGCACAGTCCTTGTGGGGTCTCTGGAACATCACTGCTGCTCCTGGGACACGGTAAGCACTGCTGCTCTGCAGAGCCATTGAGTGGGAGCTGCAGCTGACAGTTCTGTGCTAAAAATGACTGCAGCTCCGTTAAAGTAAACAGCCAAAGGGCAGACAGCGTGGGGAGAGGGAGGGATCGCCTCCAACTGAGAAGTGCGCAGCGTGCCTCCTGCCTGCTACCCTTCCTACAGTGGGTGCCGGCGTGCCAGCAGTACTGTGGCTTCCCCAAGTCTGTGTCGTTCTGCTGAACAGCTCGGATTTGGGTCACACAGAGTTTTCCAAGAACTCCAGATCAGGTGGAGGGTGGGAAATGGAACGTACGCAGGGAAGATGAAATACATGGCTGGAGACGCTCTCCGTGGGGTACACGTGTTTGATTTCAAAGCAGTACAGAAACCCCCCACTTTCCCACGCGTTTCTGCGGTTTGTCTCCTTTTCTGCTGTGTTATTCCCCACTCTCTCCCCTTCTGCTTCCACGTGGGAAGGACCAGCGTGTGAGCACAGAGGCACCTCACTGCCGGGGGGGTCTCCATGCCCCTTCTGTGGCTGTTTGTGCCCCTCTCTAGCAGAGCAGGGGATGCTCAGATGAAACAGCTGATTAAATAATTATGAGGAGGCTGTCGGCGAGGAGGGAGTCGGACAGACAGTGTGCTCAGGAGAGCCTGATTTCTTTAGCAAACGAGGCTAAAAATAAGTTTAATAATGTTTTACTGAGCTTTTGCTTCAAAGCAGTCTGCTGAGTGCGTCTCACTCCTCCCTGCTCTGCGCATCCAGCTGCTGTCATGTTCTTGGCTGTAATTTCCCTGCTCGTAGGAGCCCCTGTTCTTTCAGAAGGGCCGTGAGATTTTTGCTAATCACTGAGGGCAAACCAGACCTCTGCTTTAAAGGTCTCGTGAGAAGGGAAAAAGAGAAGAAAATGGAGCAGGCATCCTGTAAATGGCACAGGGTTCACCTGGGGAAGATGGAAGCCTGTGCTCTGATTGCCAGCGTTGGAAGAGGCGTCTGCACAGCGTGAGCCCTCCCAGGGGCAGAGTGCACACCGCTGGCTGGACAGCATGGAGCTCTGCTCAGTGTGGGTGCCGCAGAGCCAGCCAGCTCCACCGGCACAGCGGTGGTGAAAAGGATGTGGCTTTGATTGCCATGCATGCACTTGCACCCTTCAAACCGTGCACAGCCCACGTGGTGATGGGGGTCTGCATGCCCGGACAGCAGGGCAGAGCAGCAGTGCCACCGCAGCAGCGCTGGGTGCTTTGCACAGAGCGTTCGCAGAGCCGCGCTCACCGCGGTCAGAACGACGGCGGCAGAGCCCTCCGCTATTAATTAACTCGTCCTGCCAAGAGCAGATATTGATTTGCTTTTACAGGACTTTGATGAGTCTTGATTATGATTCTACGGAGGTAGGAAGGTTTCCTGCCCTCAGAAGGCGAGAGCAGCCGTAATTATAAAATAATTGTGCTTGTTTTCTCCTAAAGTAGTATTTTATTATTTGATGAATCCCTTGTTTGCACGGAGCAGACAGTGCGACTTCACAAATTACTTGTTTACTGTCATGCCTTGATTTATAATTCTCCCTTAAAATTTTAGAGGCTTTTTTTTTTCTTTTTCGTTTTTTTTTTTCCCCCCAGAGATGCATTGAAATTACTGTAAAAGTAGGTCACATCGTCTTCTGCAGATGTTCCCCTTCCCCTCGCGCTCCTCTCCGCTGGTGCACGGGCTGGTAAGTTTCTGCTGCTGACCCAAAGCAGCGCTCGAGAAAGGTGAACCAATCTCATCAATCTTTCACCGCAGTCCTGCTGGGTGTTAAAGGCTCGCACGTAGTTTGGAATATTAATTAACAAGGCAGTTAAGCTGAGTTTCTTAAAGTGATGTTTGCAGTCTCTCCTGCCCGGTGGAGCTGCTCGCTCTGCCATGCCCTTCAGTGTGCAATCCGTGGCAGGCGATGGCTGGGCTGCTGGGGAGCACGGCTTTTGCTGGTGGTCCCTTAACCCTGCCTGGGCAGTTCCCCATCCCAGGGATGCCTGTCCTGCTCTGCCCTGCACTGGGAGCTGCTGTGGTGGTGGCAGGGAGGTGGCAGTGGGTGAGCAGCAGGGCTGTGCAGCACCCGGCTCAGCAGCTGCTGTGAGTGCAGGGGGTCAGATGTAATGACGAGCAGATTTACACCGCTGCTACTTCGGTGCTGAATAAGAGATTTCCCTTAGGAGCTTTTTAGAGAGAGGTGCAAAGAGCTGTTAAGTCATTAGTGCAATTTCCCATTGTGGCAGCATTATTCCTTGTTATCTCCACTTTATGGCTTCTGTTCCTCGCTAGCAACTACTGACCCAATAAATATTTATCCTGAACGTATTTTCTGCATCCCAAATGCTTACCTTGGCCTTTCGCGTCCAACTTCCCAGATGCCTCCAGCGCTCCTGTTAATTAGGTGCTAATTTACGATCCCTCTGGCTGTTAATGATGCATACCCCAGCACTGCCCGTAGCCCTCCCCAGGCTGTGGTCCCCTGCAGTAACACCGCTGCTGGGATGCCCACCTGGCTGGCATGGTGCAGGTCCCCCCATCATTATTCTTAGAGGCAGACATGTGAACTGCTTGATAGCTTTTCTTCATCCTGTTCTTATCATTCCTTCGTTAAATATTCACTAGAGCTTTGTCTGATTGAAAATCACACTGGTTAAAACTCCACAGAGAGAGGAGTCGGGTCCCGACCGGCTCCCGTTAGTGCATTTCACAGCTATCAGAAGGAATGTTCTCCTATCTCCCTGCCCTTGTTCCGATTCATTAATTAGTGATATTAATTAGTTGTAATGCATTAATTATGAACGGATATTGCTAACATTTAGGAGGCTGAGCGCATGAAGGAGCTTCGTAACCTGCATGTTTGCCCTGGCTCTCTTTGAGCCAAATTGGATAAACAGCCATAGAAACACAGAGTAAATACCCTGAGTTGGAGGGGATCATTGAGTCCAACTCCTGGCTCCATAGAAGGCCACCCAAAATCAGACCATCTCATAGGATATCCTGAGTTGGAAGACACCCATAAGGATCACTGAGTCCACCTCGTGGCTCTGCACAAATACCCAAACTGACCCTTTTAGTGAGAAAAAGATGCAGGAGAGAGCAAGGAGTTGGTGGAATATTTGAGAGCACTGTTCTGCAGCTCTCGCGAGGTACTGTGCTGGTGAGGTGCGGTTCCTTTCCCTTCTCCCTCACTTAGATTTAGAAAGTCACTAAATCTGAGTGCACTGTTTGGGGCTGTGGGAGCCATTGCAGAGGGTGTTGTGAAGCAGTGGTGGGACAGTCCCAGTTGGAGCCTCAGCCCTCCTTTCACTGCTCTTCTGCTTGCCCTGGGAAACCACCATCCACCCCCACCATTCCCATCACCATGTCCTGCAGAGCCACATCCCCACGGTTCTGGAGCATCTGGGGGTGCACTGCAGGCAGAGGGTAGGGCGGTTATTGCATCCCCCCTGTTGTGTGCTCTCCCAGCCCGTGGTGACTGGGTGGTGTGACAGCATTTCTCCCTCACACAGGATAGAAATAGGCGTTTTGCACACCTGCTGCATCAGCACGGCGGTGCTGGAGGTGGGGGACAGAGCAGCTGATACCTCTGTAGTTCAAGTGCAGCGTGCTGATGTCATTCCAAAAGCTGGCTTTCTGCAGTGTGCCAGCTGTGTGCGGGCTGCACTGCAGGTAACCCCTGCTGCTGTCAGAGCAGTGACCTGCTTACCATGGGGCCGGCCGCTGGTGGGATGCTGCCCTATGCTTCTCCCTGTGCCGTGCCCTGCTCTGTCCTCGGGGCTCCCCAGCGGTGCAGAGCAGCATGACTCCTCCAGCTGGGGCAGCTGTGAATTCCACGTGGCATCAGAATGCCTTTCTCTGTGCTGCTTGGGTGTTCTTTAAACGTGTGCTTGTGTTTTTTCTTCCATGTGCGTGCATGGAAATAGCGTGGTGAGGCTCGAAGAGCCAAACTAAAGGAAATGAAAGGCTCTGATTTTGCACCAGCGGTTCGCTGATGAAATGTAAAGATGCAGTGAGCTGATTAGCGATTCTGGTAATGTAATTAATGCCTCTGTTCTCTCATACGTGCAGAGCTGGAGGTTGAGCTGAGTGCTCAGTGAAAATCTGCCCTGAATGCGCAGTTGGGTAAGCTCGGCTCTCGCTCCCTAGTTATGATTCCTTCAGTAATTCCAAATGAAAGTCGATGTACTTGTAAACGTAAAGCAGGGCACGCTTACGAATTACGAGGGCTGGAGAACTCACAGGGGACGTGAATGTTAATTTGAGCACCGGGTATGGAGGGGAGGAGCAGCAGAGCCGGGGCTGGGGAGCCTCAGCGGCTGTCGCTTCTCCCACAGCAGAGGTGGTGGAAGAGCCTGAGGTCCCCATCTCCATCCCCCAGCTCTGCCAGGCGACCAACCCTGCATGGTTCTGCTGCTGCATCTCTCCTCTCCGGCGTTAATTGCCATTAATGTGCCTCCCAACCGAACGGGGATGAGCTGTTTTTGCACGCAGTGTGGTTTTGGCGTGCCCTACGTGACCCCTTAATGTTCTCCTCCCCCCGCCCTGTTTTTAATACACATCACATTACCAAAATATTAGTGACGCCGGATTTGCCGCCTTTGGTTTACCGTAGATAACAGCGTGGAGTGTTCTTTCCGTTTTGATTCAATAGTGCATGACAAGAGAATCCAATTTGTTCAGATTTAGATGACATGCCTCCAATTATGTAATTCCATTAGGAGGTGCCTGCAGCCAAGTCTGTGCTCACGGTCTCTGCAGACATAACTATAATGGGGCGTGTTGCAATATTGCTGCGTGGCAAGTGCAACTTTGATAGAGAGCACGACCTGTCTCCCTGAGTCGTGTTTGTGGGAGCGGAGGAGAGGAAAAACGGCCGAGCTGCACTGAGGGCTCTAATCCGGCCATAAGTTATGTCAGTGCAAGAGCAAAGCTTCGCAATGAAAGGTGAATTTGTAATGGCCGTGTGCTTTATGTGTTCAAAATCAGACGGTAAATGCAGCGCTTTGAATGTGATCTTACTTTGGATTCCATAAATGGAAGATATATTGGTTGCCGTTTTTCCTCTTGAATACCATTTCACGTTTGTGCATACTTGGGAATGTTGGATATTTATGAGAATATAAAGCCGCGATGAAAACATAAGACTAAATCTTAGCACAGTTACAACTTGCCTTAAATTATTAATCTTTAAGAAGCGCGGTAAAAATTCCGCTATGCAAATGCTGCAGGGCTGGGGTTTGTGTGGGCACCCATTGCCACAGAGCGATGTAAGCAACGTCTTTAATTGTGCAGCGTTGCTGCAGACTTGCAGTTTGTGCAGGCAGGAAGGCAGTGCTGGTGGCAGATGTGCCTTCCTGGGGAGCAGGACGTCGCGCTGCTCATGGATAAAGGTGTCTGGCTGCATGTAGCATGCCTTGCAGTGCAGAGCTCTGCAGCGCCATTGGGCAGTGCTGCCCTGATGGGGTTTGGCTGTGCTCTGCTTTGCTGGATGGGGTGGCTGTGATGCGTGCTGGGGGGGCTGCAGAAGTTAGAAGGCATTTATAGCCAGCAGAAGGTCAGTGCTTTGATGAGCGTAAGAGAGCTCGCGCTCAGCCTGGCCTTGGCTTGCTGCTGTGGCTCCCTGCGGGCGTTGCTGGGCAGCCCAGCGGGACTCCCTGCACATAGCAGGGGGGTTGAAACTCGATGGTTGTCGTGGTCCTTTTCAACCCAGGCCATTCTATGATTCATTCTATGACTCTGGTCAGGGTACACTGCTGCTTAGGAGGGCTTGGCTGAGCACAGATTGTTTAAACACATGGCTTTCAGCAGAAGGAAAGCTCCCTAATCCTCACTCCGGGAAAGTACGAGTGATAGCATCTCTACTTGCACAATCTTTGGCATGAATATATGAAAGAATCTAATAATGTTCTGGGTTAGAGAACTGCATGCATGCATATGTATACATCTTTAAAATCAATCTTCCCTGACTTACTTTTCCCTTATTTATGTTGAGAGAGGGAGCCAGCAAACGATTTCAATGCATGATGCACCCAATATCACCTTTCACATAAAGAGGAAAAATATGCTTCCTCCGCTGATACGATGAGACGGGGATGCATTTCGGTGTCTAGAGGAAGTGTCATTTTGCTTCAAATAAAAGCAAAGCGAAGCCTCGTCTCGGCGTGTCGAAATGAGTTACGCGGCTGCTGCTGGTTTAACAACAGGATGGCTGGGATGATGCTGAAGGTGCTGCTGCTGGACCACATCATGGCAGCTGGGGGTGGGGGGGACCTTCTGCCCCCCCACTGCTCTCATCCTCGTCCCTGCTCAGGCGCTTTGGCAGCAAACCCAGCTCAGGTGGCGCTTGGCAATGCTGTGATGCAGCCCCGCAGCGGATGGCTCAGCCTGCAGCTAGAATGGAGTTGTATCAACCTCAGGTTCAGAACCCAGCGTAATTTTGCGGGAATGAATTGTTCGATAAAGTCGGTAGAAGAGAGTTTCTTAATCTTCTAAATGGGAGAAGACGCCGCTGCCTGGCGCTTATTGGATTTTGTGCAATTTGGGGAAGAAGTCAGATTGTTTTATATTAACCCCTCCAGGGATGAACACCTAGGAGGAAGGCCTTTGTCACTCAGAAGCAGTCAATTTCCAGGTTTATTTATCTGAGCGCTCCAACTGCCGGCGTGGCTGAGAGCAGAACCCGTGCTGCTGCCGTGCACGTCTCCATCCTGCTGCAGACATCTCGAGCTGCTGCAAACCGAGCTGCTCCCAGGGTCTGCAGCAAGGCTGGTGCTTTGCTGGAGAAGTGCTCAGGAGGGCACCTGTGCTCCAAAGCACGGAAATGTTCGGCTTGTTATTTTCTGAGACACCTTCCCAGAGATGTTTCCTTGTAGTAATTACAGCAGTGATGCCGTAAGCCGGGGCAGCATCCCCCCTCAGCGTTTGAGGTTTGCAGTAGTGAAGATGAATGGGGCAGAGTATAAGGAAAGCTCTCTGAGATTAAGTTTTGCCACAGCTTATTAAATCAAGAGCCCCTTTGGAGAGGGCAGCTCAGGCTGACAGGGCAAATAGCCCACACGGAGCACGATGACAGCCAGAAACACAGCCTATTTGTGGCTCATTTGTTACCACCGCAGCTCCCTCCCCCTGTCCTGCTTCTCCTCATGCAGCTGTGTCCATTATGGGTCGTGCACAGGCACAGCTGGACGTGTCTGTGGAGCTGTGGTCAGATGGAGGGGGCTCCAGGTCCTTGTCCCTTCCCACGGTGCTCAGCACTTGTGGCTGTGCTCCTCCATGGCTTCTATTTCTCCCTTTATATTTTATTTTTTTATGACAAAGGGAGAAAGGAACACACCAAAGGGCAGCTTTGCTCGTGGGTTCCATTTTTTTGGCAGGATAGTAGACCAGCAAGGAGGAATGAAAAAGCTTCTGGCTTTTCTGCCCTCTGATCCCCTGGTGCCATGGGACTCTCCATTGGCAGGAGCCAAGGGAGCACACATCCATTCCCACCCCTTCTCCTTCGTGCAGAGCACACAGAGGGGAAGAGAAGGCAGTGTGGGGGGCTTGGAGCCCTTCACTGAGCTGGAAGTAGCGAGGTCACCTCTTTGCCCCCTTGTTCAGGACAGTCATTCCTTCATCCTTGTACTCTTTTTCCAGGGCAGCGATGCTCTGTCGCTTCACGCACCCCGTGTTTTTGGGGTGTACGGATTTGTGCTCAGTTTTGGTTCCTTGTTGGGAACACGCTGTGTATTGGCCTGGAGGAGGATGGCTCACGTTGTGTTTCTGCTCCCAGAGCTGCACTCCCGGTGTCTTTGGTTACAACAGTTCAGATGTTTGGGGGAAGCACAGCAAAGGCAGGACTTGAAGCTCACTGATTTGGTGAACTGGAAATCTGAGCTGGAAAACGTGGCTGCACTGTAAAATTCAGGACACCATCTGTTTCATTGCTTGCTTGCAGTAACATTTGTACTTGATAATTAAAATGTCACACACATTTTTAGCCAGCGTAATCCATGCAGGGGTAGAACTGTATCTTCTGAAAACCATTCCGAAGATGCTGACAGGTGGAGCGGTGTTGTTTTGAACCATTTCGTGCTGCTTGAGGAGAGGATTTTGCCTTTTTCTGTTTCTTATGTTGAGAAGTGAGGCGGAGGAATGGGACCATTGGCAGCTCCTTTTTGAAAGCTCATCAATCTCATCCAGTAACCCTGAATGTTTGTGGTTTGTTGTGGTTTCGGTGTGCTCATTCAGTGCTTGGGCTCGCTTGTTGCCTCCTCAGAGAGGAGAACTGGAGTTCCTAAGCTTTGTTCTTTTCATTCTTTATCTGTAGCACCAGCAGGGGTGCATGCAGCCTGGAGAGAGACACCCAAGTGGAGGCTTGCAGGCTTTTCCACACTCACGTGCTCCTTGGCTGTGTGGTTTGTTCTGTGTCACACTGGGGCTGGCGGTGCATCTCCTGGTTTTGTGCTGGCAAGCAGGTTACCTTGGGCTTCCGTTGCTTTCAGTTTGTTTGTAAGGCTATCCCAGCTAACGTAAGCAAGGCTTCTCCTCCAGCTGGCTCAGAGCACTGCCTTTGGTCAGCTCTGTGAGTGTGAAGCTGGGGGTGCTGCGTGCAGCAGGCTCAAAGACCACAGCAAGAGGACGTTGAGAGAAAGGCCAGGCTCTGATCCATCTTTGTGTCGCTGTCATCGCGGGAGAGCTGAGCAAAAGGTGAGGCAAGCAGTGCTGTTTGTGGGCAGTGCATCTCTGTGCTTTTTGCATGGTCATGCTGCTCATCACCCTTCAGCTGGCACAGAAGGGAGCGGGGCTCCTGGCCTTGCCTGGCCTGGCGGCTGCATCTCCTCTCTGCAGTGACCTCAGAGCAGCAGACGTTTGGCTGGAGCTTGCTTCATGGCACTGAGAAGATGCAAAAATGGGATTTGGTTTTGGCTGTCCTGAAATAGGATTTCAAGCATCTTAATGCTAGGGATTAATTAACAATATGGGAGGCCTCTGAGATCCATAGATGCACAGTGTGTCTTAGCTGATAGCTGTGCTCAATGTGCTCTTGTTGGCCACCAGGAAGGCTGGGATGAAGGGCTGCCAGCTCAGTCTTGGCACGCCGGTCCCCTGTGAGCACAGTGCAATGGACACATCCCAGTGTTGGGTCAGGACTGGGGGAGAGGCAGGAGAGTAATGTGCTCTTCAGCTAAATGCATGTGGTTCAACGAGTGGATATGGGAGACGGGGTGCTCTGCTCTTCTTGTAATACCTGCAAAGCCTTGATTGCTGAGCTGAAATCAAACCCCTCCCAGCTGAGCTCTGGCGCAACAAATGCGTTGGCAGAGCTTTAATAGAAACGCATTCTGCTATCTCACCGACATTTTAAATCCAGTTATGTGAACTGTGGGTGAGCGAGACCGTTAAAATCCGGGTGTGCTGGGAGGTACACAGAGCTCACAGCTTTACGGAGCAGCGAGTCGAGATTCGAGACGAAGGCAGCAGAGGAGCTGCTGGGAATGCTTCGGCAGCAAGCGAGCAGGGGAGGTGCCTTCTGGGCTGTCTCCTGGCTTAAATCAAAGCATCTGGTGATGTGCCGGCATCCGTGCAGGCTTCCCGTGCCTCTGCACGTGTCCTTGCAGGGTCGGGTTCTGTGCTTCTGCCAGGAGGACGCATTGTAACGTGCGAGGGAAGGCTTAAAGCCTTCTGATCATCTCCTGCGAAATTACAGTTTTGTTCCCTGGAGTAGGAAAGTGAGTTTAAGTCATTAACGCCACAAGTCTCGCTGATGAGTGCGGAAATGTTTGCAAGTGACTTAATCAGTATAGTTTGTCTGAGTGGCCCATTTTAATATTATTGCGCTGATTAAGTTTTCTTAGCTAATGTGCGTCTCATTTCCAATTCAATTAAAGGAGAATCCCCTTCCACTCCACGATATTGCTGGAGTGCCCTGGTGGGGCAGGAGCACACTTGGTGCTTTCCATTGATACAGATTTCTTCATTATTCGGTCTCACGGTGCTAAATGAAATCAATGGGAGCCGAAATGAGAAGCGCAGCAAGCTGCAGCTGCGGACACGTTGTCCGTCCTCATCCCTTCCAGCAGCACGAATGAGAATATATTAGTGCCAGCTCGTTAATTACATTTTAGATACATTTGCAGTAGACGCCTTCCTCGGAACTACGCTTTAGAAAGGCTGTGAGAGGTTTTCCCTGGGTTCCATCTGTCCGATAGTTGCAACAAGTAACGTGTGAGTTGTATTTGCATGCCTTCGCTGCGCAGTGCACGTCCTTGGTTCAGCTGCTGAAAGCACTCTGTGTTAGCTGGAAGGTATCTGCAAATGGAATTAGCAGCGGCCGTGCGTTTCCTCACGGGAGCCAAACCTCGTTCCTGTATGGATTATTGAGGAGGATTGGTTTAGGTGGATGATGAATACCTCTCCGGAGCTGATTCCTTGCTGTGGGATACGTGAAGTTCTGGAAGTTAACGGGGGTGATCTCGAAAGCTGTTACTGCCGTTAGGAAGTCGCAGCGTGGCATAGCACGCTTAAGGTGTAGCAAAGATGCATACAAATAGAAGGATGAAGCCTTTGTCATTAAAACAAGGTGCACGCTTTTATAAGCAAGGATCTGGGTTTTTAAATTTCTTTTTTTTTTTTTAGAACACGATAAATATTTAGCATCATTATCCTGGCTCCGTAGGTGCAATGAAAATGTTGGCCTTGGCACATCAGTCGTGCTTTACAGATGACTGTAATTTCCTGAATGTCAAAACTCCAAATTTTTCTGCTAAGCAAACTTTTCAGTAGCAAAATAGATTGCCTCCATAATATATCACCGCGTGCAGGAAAAAATGAAATCTTTATGTACTGCATTATGAATCAATGAGGCATTGAGATTTTTGGAAGGGTGAGTGGACTCTGGAAAATGAAAAACTGCCACTATTCCATCTCTGTAAACCAGCGCTTATGGAGTGTCGGCTTTGCAAACCTCTGCAGGAATATCAGTTACAAGCAGAAACCAATTCCTGCGCCACCATTTAGACAGGGTGAGTAGTGTAGTACATACCTGATTTCTAGCAGCGTCCTGTGGTTGTTCACCAGCGCCTTTTGGGAGGGCTGCCATGCTTTGCAGCGACGAGCCCGAAGAGAGAGCGCTGGGTGCTGGTTGTGGTGGGAGATGGGTGTTTCTATGGGCACATCATCCCCTTTTCTATGGGGTGGAGCAGTGGGTTTGGGGCCAGGCGTGCCGCCGAGTCCAAAAACGGCCACTAAAACATATCTATATGTGTGTATAAACATAAACAAGAGGGCTGCTGTTCTTGCTGAATGGGTTCTGCGCAACGGTGTCCCGCAGAGATCTTAATAATAGAGGCAATTAGGAAATTAATAGCACTCTGGCAGATCTGCAGGGCAGCTCTCCCCTGCGCAGGCGGTGCTGCGGGCGATGGGTTGGTGCGTGAGGGTGCCTGGGGGCAGTGAGCCTGTGTGAGCCTGCATACTTCTCACTTATTTCAATCCCCATTCCCAGCACATTAGCATCCAGGTTCCATGCCCACACATACGTGAACACGCATCTTCAGCTGAAAAAGCTTAAGGCGCCGCTTTCCTCTGCCCCTAAAATGCTGCAAATCTTCCCCATTTGATGAATGCTGCGAGCCTTCCCCACTTGATAATTGCACAGGCGATGGGTGTGCTGGTGTAATTGCCACCCTTGCAAATTCCAGCTCCTTTTTATGGGTTCCTCTGGCACTTTCCTCCCGCGGCGGTTACCGTGGGCAGGCTGCTGGCTTCCTACCCCCACCATTAGTGTTTCTAGACAAAACATCTCTGTGAGTCATTGGGTGCTGATAGAAGTGAAAACATAATGATTACTTGGAGGAAATGTGAATTTACATTTGCTAAAGGCTTTAATTCGCAGCTCTGAAATACTTATCTCTTTTCCTCATAGGCCCTTGTTCTAAGCTAATGCATGCTATGATTCTCCAGCTCCATGGTGACTCCGGAGCAAAGGGATAGGAGTCCCTGTGCGTACAGGTTTGCTGCTGCAGGGAAAAGGGGGGTTTGTTCCTCCTCCCCTCCCTTCCCTGGGAGCACAGGGAAGCGCTGTGGGATGCTTTTTGGCTGCTGTTGTCATCCAGCTTGCTGATGGGAAGCATCTGGGGCCAATCTGGAGCCGACGCTCCGTTCCCAGCATGGTGAGAGTGTGAGCATACCAAACACATTGGGCTCACCGCTGCCTGGGCACCTCCCAGCCTGAAGAGCTGCTCCCTTTGGGGTTCACCAGTGTTGGGGTGTCGGCACAGTCGGTTGCAGCTCTCCCCCAGCCTTACAGTTGTGTCCATAGGTGATAAAGTCTGTTAGAATGAGGGCGAGTTGCAGTGTTATATATCTTTGAACGCTCTGCTTCTCTCCGGGCGACCTCCGAACAGATGCCTGCCTCTCACAGACCAGCAGTACGTCTCTTTGAGGAACAATTTGAGGTATTTGCAAATCAAATTCTCTGTGGGCAGCTCTTTATGGGAATTAACCTCACCTAGCAGGAGCCGGGAGCGCCGGGCACCCGGCCTGGTGTAATTGAGTTTGACATCTGTGGGAGACGTGCTGGGGATGATGGATGGGTGAAGGAGACCCACGTCGGCCTCGTGCCCCATCTCCTGCAAATTAAAACCCACCGATGCGGGGGTCAAGGAGGCTTTGGAGCTGCTGTGAAGCTGTGCAGAGGAAGGGACCTGTGTGCCTCTCATGCCATGTGCTGCAGGAGAGGAGAAAGAAAGAAAGAAACCCAAACTCTTCCGCTTCAAAAGACAAAAATAATGTGCTCTGATAAATGAGCTCTGCGAGTTAATTCAGGAGTACGAGCAGCAGAAGGGAAGGGTGCAGGGGACGCTGGGTGTCTGTGTGCTGTTGGTCACTCCTTGTGGTTGTGTGCTTCTGGGGCCAGGTCACCAACCACATGCTTCTCTTTTGTGAGCATCTCAGTCCTTACCTGTCAGTACCATATGCAGCATCTCTGCTGCAGGGTTCGATTTCATTTTATTTGCTTTCCCACTGGACGCGATGCAAATCTCACCTGTCCCCATGCCCTATTCAAAGGGAACTTCTGTAGAGTCATTCAGGTTGGAAAACACCACTGAGATCGCCGAGTCTGACCGTCAGCCCATCCCCACCATACCCACTAACCATGTCCCTCAGTGCCACATCTAAATGTCTTTCACAATGTCCATCCTCACCTGCAGTGGAACTGGGTTGCACACTGTGCTGTTAGACCACAAAGTCCCCAGATGGGCCCCTGTGGGGAAGCAATCTCCCAGAAGAGGAATGTTCTCAGGTTTCCCCTCCTCCCCCATCTCCAGCCAGCACTTTGGAGACACCTATATGGAACTGCCTCCCGTTCATTGCACAAACCCATCTGTGTGTGTCTGCCCTTGCCACCTGGCTGAGCCTGACCTAGATGCAAACTGATGTGCTTGAGCAAATTTCTAGGGTAGCCTTAGATTTCTTGGGAGAGTGGGGCTGTCCCGGCACGTCCCCTGGAAGTCACAGCTCTGCTTCCTCAGCTTTGTGCCAAAATGGTGTTACGTTCCATTCCACTACAGCAGGAGATTGGGCTGTCCCCAGGTTGTGTGTTCCCTGTACGTAGGCTGCAGGTTTCTCCCTCTCTGTAGCCCCTTTTGCTTCAGCCTCATTTCTTAAGGGAAATGGGAAAAGGTTGCTCAGTCCCTCCCCCAGTGACCCATCTGCTAATGGATGTAATGTTGAGTGAGTGCTTGGCTTTCAGCTTGCGCTGCAAGTCCCCCAGCTCAGAGCTCCATCAGGCTGGGCTCAGGTTTCCAGGCTGAAGGCATGGCAGCTGCCAGCACTGACCTGCACTCTTCCTCTGCCTCCGCCAGCAATTAAACAGCCTCAGTCCTTCAGTGGGGATCGATGCCCCTCTGCTTGGCACCAGCGGAGCCGAAGCTCGCTGTAGTCCTCGTGGAGGTGCTGTCTGCTGGGATCGAGCTTTTCTGTTGGAGTTAAGTCATCCTTTTTCTTTCCCAGGAACAAACACAATAGGTAGAGCTGCTTTGCTCAGCCTCTGGTGGGTTTGCCAGGGCTCTGGTGACACAGCAAAGCAGCAGTGAGGGAGCTGTGAGTTCCCCAGGATCTCTGGCTTTGTCAGTGCCGACATCCCTCCGGGCTGCCACACCTCCTGTGTTTGGCTTCAGTTTGTTGTTGTTTTGTTCTGGTTTGTTTTTCTTAATGTTGTTTGAAGAAGCTTTTAAAGAAATGGTTAGACTGGGGGGGGAATTGTTATTCAGCCCCTGTGCTGAGCAGAGGTGTGGGAGGGGTGGCACAGATGCACTGTTGGGAGCACAGTCATCTTCCTGAGGGAGCAGACAGCTGAACGTGCAGGGAGCCATGGGTCTGGGAAACAGCTGTGTGCAGGGAGGTACCGGGAGCAAAGGGCTGTCACACACCTTGGATTCCTGATGGCCAGCCTGCTTTCTGAGTTGCCTGCGAGCTGCTTTTGTTCTGTGCTGCGTGGGCACCCAGCTCAACTCTGTTAGAAAGCTGTACTTGCAGTGAGCGCAGCTCTGTAAGGCAGAGGAATGATGCGCAGCGACGGCTGAGCTCTACCTGCAGCCGTGCTGTCTCGGGCTCTGAGCACGAGCTTCAAGGAATGGGCAGGAGCTCCACACCCCCTCGTTAAGGCAGCAGAGGGAACAAGCCGTTATGCACAGAGCTAAAAATAATTGCCAGGCTTTGAATCTGCCTCCCAGCTGCAGCAGGAGGATGCTCTGGGCACTGATGGCCAAATCCAGGCCTGGCTTGGTGACACATTAAAGCTTTCAGGACTTTTTGAAGCTCGGTTCAGATAAACTCCCAGCGGTGTGGCTGCTTTCTGGGAGCTGCTGTGATTTCAAACTTGGATAAGCATGGCTTGGGGCTGACCCAAAAGCCAGTGTTCCCAAAAGGGATGGTGCCTTTTCCAGTAGAACTCTTAACAGCGAAACTGAAGAAGAGGAGAAATGCTCAAAACAACTGAGACTGACCCCGTGTCTCGAACGTGGGATTTAGCTAGGGACGTACAGCGTGGTGTAAGGAAGAAGTACAGCCCTGACCTTCCTGAGGATGCTGTGCTCAGGCCAGGCAAGGCACGAGCCCTGCGTGGGGCATCCCTTAAACACATGGTGCTGCAGGGCGCTCAGGCATTGCAGAGCCAAGTGAGCAGCAGCTCTGTGCAGCCGCCTTCAGCTGCTCTCCTTTGACTTCTCTGACAGATCCTGATGGAGAGACCTGCCTGGCTGAGGCCGTCTGCCCCCCAGAGTGACGGTGCTCCATTACAGCACGGTTTCTTCCACTAACATATGCATTTTATTCATTCCTTTGTTTTTACAACAACAGCCAAGTAGGGCACTTTGTCACTGCCTGTGACCAAAGAGGTCGAAAGGAGAGAAGCTGAGGAATAGGAGCTATGATAAGATGCTCGGTACATCAATCTTGGCTCAGGATTTGTTTCCCTTTGTGCATGAACCCCCCATTGATCGCTGTGATGACCTCAGAGCATGGGTTTGTGGCCACCTCACTCTGCCAGCAGCACTCCATGGCCCCATCCAGAAGCACAGTCTTTGTACAGAGGGTTGAGCAGAGCTTTCTGTGGCCTCTCCAGTTGTTTTGTTGCTGTGTGTTACATGAAGGGCACGCTCCAGCTATGGCACCGATTTATCCTTGCTCAGGAATCGAGTCATTATTTTAGGGCAGGGTCCCAAAGAACTGGGTCCAAGGGCGAGAAGTCCTGGCAGGTGTTGAAGAAGGGGTTTGGCTTTGCCTTGTCCCTGTGTCCCCACACTTGGCAATGACACTTTTGGGCCAACAGTACCTTTCCTCTGGGCTGTGGGCCGAGGCTTTGGCTCACCTGGTGCGTTTGCATCCCCAGTCAAAGCTCTGGAAGCCAGGTGAGCCCACGGGCACGTGGCTGTGCTGATGGCTGTGTCCTCACTGTGCAGACAGCAGGTGCCGCTGTGTCCAGCCGCTCTTGTTTTCCTGGGCTCCTCAGCTTTATTTGGTTTGGTGAGGTTTATTGTGCTTCCTACTTTATTTATAAGCTCGAGTGCCCTAGATGAGAAGGGGAATGGCGACTCTCTGCGTTTCCTTTTCCCTCATGCTATTGGATGCGTTTGGTGCCTGTGGTTCACTTTCGAGTCCATCCGGAGACAATTTTCTGTAAAACATTGACATCTAGTGGCTTTTCTGCTGAAGGAAACGGCGCGGATCAGAGGCTGGGCTGCGGGGTGGCTGCACGTGATGTCACTCAGAGAGCAAACCTACATCCCATTTCATGGTTCCGCAACACTGAGGACACGGCCATCAGTGTGTTTGGCATCCCTGTCCTGGAGGAGTGGGCTTCCCGGGCACGGCAGTTGCTTATTGAGCCACTTTAATTCAATTTACTTAAGTAAACTGCTCTCATCCTGGTGGGGCGTCCCATATCTCCTGGCTGCCATGTTGCAGCGATGCATACGAGTTCCCCATGTGCTGCCGTGCACCAAACAAAAGCCACCACTTCCCTTGGGCATTTCTTCTGTTACAAAATGCTGTAACGTGTTTAATTTCCTGTTATTCACTTATCTCGACTCTCTTGTCTTTGTGTCAGATCAAAGCAGGTGGATGCAGTGGGATTTGCCTGGGCTTTCCTGCATGTCGGTGTGAGGAGGTTGGGGCTTCTGCAGCGCATCATTTATCTGTCTTGAGGAAGGAAATGTCCTGTAGGAAATGCCCTCCTTGTAGGCGTAGCACTGCTGTAGGGCTTGTGCAGCTGCTCAGCACAAACATCAAACAAGTAGCGTTTTGCAGACAACAGAAACTGGTCATGAAACCACACCTTGTTGCCACGTGAAGCTCCCATGTAACTGGGGAGCAGCCTGTGCTTGCTCCCCTGGAGATGTGAATGGTGTGGTGTGGCCGTGGAACAACCAGAACCACCGGTGCCCTGCATGGGCTGGGACTTCCACCACCGGAGCCATTTTGGCAATGCTTCTGAGGTCACTGAATCATAGAATGGTTTGAGTTGGAAGGGACCTGTAAAGGCCATCTGGTCCAACTCTTCTGCACTGAACAGGGACACCCACAGCTCCATCAGTGCTCAGAGCCCGTTCAGCCTGACCTCGGGTGTCTGCAGGGATGGGGCACCACCACCTCTCTGGGCAACCTGTGTCAGTGCCTCACCACTTCTATTGTAAAAACTTCCTCATATCCAGTATAAATCTCCCCTCTTTTAGTTTGAAATCATTTACCCTTTGTCCTATCAAGTGGTCATCTCCTGAAGCACCCAACATGGGCTTGTTGCCACGTGGGCAGCCCTGCAGGGAGAAATCTGGGGTTCCCTTCACCTCTGTAGGGGTAAGGTTGGAAAAGATCTCTAAGCTCCCCAAGTCCAACCCCAGCCCACCCCCACCATACCCATAACCACGTCCCTCAGTGCCACGTTTCCACTATTCTTGACCACCTCCAGGAACGGTAACTCCATCACCTCCCCTGGGCAGATTGTCCCAAGTTTCTGCTGATTTTGGGTGTTCGTGTGCCCTGTGCTCGAGAAGCACAGAACTCACCGCTCTGCCTCTCTCCCCTCTGCAGGAATTTCTACTACATCACCATCCTGCGTGACCCCGTCTCGCGGTACCTGAGCGAATGGCGGCACGTGCAGCGAGGAGCCACGTGGAAGGCGTCCCTGCACGTCTGCGACGGGCGCTCGCCGACCACCGAGGAGCTGCCCAGCTGCTACACGGGGGACGACTGGTCGGGCTGCTCCCTGCAGGAGTTCATGGATTGCCCCTACAACCTCGCCAACAACCGCCAGGTCCGCATGCTGTCCGACCTCAGCCTGGTGGGATGCTACAACTTGTCGGTCATGCCGGAGGAGCAGAGAAACAAGGTTCTGCTGGACAGTGCCAAGGAGAACCTGAAGCGCATGGCCTTCTTCGGCCTTACCGAATTTCAGAGGAAGACTCAGTATCTCTTTGAGAAGACTTTTAACATGAACTTCATCTCGCCGTTCACGCAGTACAATAGCACAAGGGCCTCCAGCGTGGAGATAGACGAGCAGACTCAGCAGCGCATCGAGGCCCTCAATTTTTTAGACATGGAATTGTACGATTATGCAAAAGACCTGTTTTTGCAACGCTACCAGTACATGAGGCAGAAGGAGCACCAGGAGGCGCGGCGGAAACGCCAGGAGCAGCGCAAGATCCTGCGGGCGAAGCAGGCGCACCTGCGGGAGCAGGGAGAGAACAGCTCCAGCACGGACTACCTGGGGAACGTGGAGCGGTGGCGGTAGGGGAACGCTCTCAGGACACCGAAAGCAAAGCGGAACCCAGCGCCCACATGGGAGCTGGTGGAGGTCCAGATGGAGGGCGCTTCTGGAAGCAAAAAGAGGTTAAAACGTTGCCTTTGCAGTTGCCTTTGCAGTAAATGTCGTACTGTACGTGGAACACTTTAATCCTAGTGTGTAATTAAATTGTCCTTCTTAGGTTTGTTGGATTATTTATGGGATGCGGGAGCCAAGGAAGCTCATCGGAAATGGTTGCTTGGACGTTCATTTAAAACAAACAAACAAAAAAAGTCCTTAAATTAGTGATGAATACAAAACGGGATGCTGGCAAATGTCTCTGATGCTCTGCTGAAATCGATCTGGGAAGCAGTCTCATTTCCTAGCAGTGAGCATTTCTCATACTCTCACAATACGGTATACGAGCAAAACCTTTTCCTTTTGATCTTATCTTAATTTGATTTAATGATGGGCTTTCGAAGGGCACCGCCTGATGGTGGTATTTGCCGAGTTAGTGAATGGACAGCGAAGGGAACAGTAAAGGTCTGGGAAAAAATACCGACCGGTTTTATGTACAACATCGGCTTTCAGAAGGGTACAGAAGTGATTTCTCTCGTTCTATCAATATTAACAGTTTTAAACCTTTTTCTACCTGCCGCTGTTCAGAGTTTTCAGCTCTGTCTCATCCTGGAAGCACCAAACACGCTGTTCTGAGCTCAATGCCAACGTTGGAGACACGGCTTCCGCAGCCTGCAGGGCGCTGTGATTTGAGCCATTCTGGAGGAGTTACATCCTCGTGTTTCATAAAGCCTTTTCCAAATTACGATCCCATGACGGTATCTGACTGTAAGTCCTTCTTACCCATTAGAGTACATAATGCTGAGCTTATCATTCCTTAATAATGGGTGATATAAACTAGATGAGATCGCGTTGCGGCTCTTTGTATGGCGTCTCTAAGAAGTCATGAAGCTCTCTAATCCCAGCAATATTATAAAGAGAATCGCTCGACTGAAGAAGTAGATTTAAACTTGAATTAGGATTTACCTCCAGTAAATCTTTGCTACACAGTGTAAAAATAGGGCTTTTTTTTTTCTTTTTCTACGCTCTCGAGCCCTTCTTAGTGCCGACAGGTTAGCGATGACTGGAACAATGGGAAGAAGTATTCCATAGCCATAGCTACATGGGATGGCGGGGCACTGCTGGAGCGGGAGGTGAGGGGCTCCTGTAATCTCTATGCAAAAAACAAGCCTATGAAACAAAAAAAAAAGAAACCCACCTCTGTAAGGCTTTGGTTCTCGAGGCTGTGCGGTCGCAGGCTCTGCGCGTGGGCTGCAGCGCTCTCGAGCTTCGCACCATCTCAGTCCTCGGCTCCCTCGCACTATCTCCTGTAATAGTGGATAAGCAAAGAGGGGCACAGAGTGAGGACGGGGGCTGTAGGAGCGTGGCCCAGCTCTGTGCTCCGTGCCGCAGCCTGGGCACACCCCAACCCTGCAGCAGCAGTGGGCAGAGGAGCACTGCGCCACATACAGCAGTTCTTTGTGTTTGCTTTTTTTAATTACTCTTGTTTTAACGAGAATCGCAGTTGCCAATAGGACGTCTCCGTTGGATTTTGGTTTTGGCAGGGGGGGAAGTTAAGGTGCTCTTGAAACTGAAAGGCGCTGCTGTAAACAGGGCTGAACTGGGAGCGAGCTGAGGGCCCATTGCAGAAGGTGCATTTTGTTATCCTGCTGTGGTGTGCATGGTTTACAGCGACTAGTTGCATTTCCTTTGTGTATACTGTCAATTGTATATAGAGGATGTACCAATATAAGGATACCGTTTTGTCATAATCATATCAAATTCTGCTGATTCCCACTGTAGATGCTGTCTTACCGTGTAGATTTACAATCTACTGACTTTGATTGTGTAATTTAACAATAGAACCGATAAATAAAACTTAACTGCAGCCTTCTGATTTCCCTGTGATTATTTCCTTATCCGAGGATGTGCTGGGAACGGTGCGGTTCACAATGAGTGCTGATTTGGACACAAATGCAATAGCTGTTGACAGGCAAATACGTGGATTTATAAGCATGGCTTTGCTGAGGTGTGTCTGAACTGCAGCCTCTGAGGGCAGAGCTGCTCTGAGCTCTCTCTACTTTGGTGGCTGGTGCAGTTTTTTACTGCTTTTCTGAGCTTCTCGGGAGAACAAGCGGTGGTTTCTGCTGATTTGAAGACTTCCACCCATGATCTGTGCGGAAAGAGTGGAGCTGCACAGGGAGTGGTGGGGGCACCGACCCCAGAGGTGCTCCAGAACTGTGGGATGTGGCACTGAGGGACGCGGTGATGGGCATGGCGGGGTGGGCTGGGGTTGGACTTGGGGATCTGAGAGGTCTTCTCCAGCCTGAATGACACTGTGATTCAACACGGGGGTTGCTGGAACTGCTCCTCTGATGTAAGTCAATGAACTTTGCAACCTTTTCACATGACGTCGCTGTGTATTTTAGCACAGTGTAACATGTACTTGATTCCAGTACGTCTTCGGTGAGTACAAGCGAACGTTTTCCTATTTCATGTAGCCTCTGAAATGTTCAGGTTACCAAAACTGCTCGGACACGAACAGGGCCTGATGGACGCAGTGCAGCAGATCACAAAATCACCACGGAAATGAAAAGAAAAGCAATACATCCCTCCAACTCCAGGCAGAACCATGTGGGAGCTGCTGGCTCAGCCATGCATGGACCCAAACTGCCGAGGACCGCTTCCAAGTGGGTGATGGACCGAAACCCTCTCCATGCATTCAGTGCCCCTTCTCTGCTGAGCTGTGGGCTCCTCCCTTCTCCTCCTTTACAGCACAGCACCCAAACTGCCCCGTAGAACTCAGCTCTGTGTTTCCTCAAGCGCTCCCCCCATTCCAACAGCTTCATCAGGAGAGAGCGTCGTCTCATGTAATCCATTTCTTGAGTTGCCACAATGCTAATAGCACTGCTCAGCCATCTCCAGGGACCCGAGTGACGAGTTCAGACCTGAAATGAAATCTGGCTCCAAAGCTTTGAGAGCTTTCAATCCCTGTGTGTGTACTGAGCAATGAAATGCTGAAACAAAAGGTATGCAAAGCAAAGCGTGTATGGTGAGGGCTGAGTGCTCACTGTCAGAATATGAAAGCAGATTTTGGCACGCTTGGCTCTCTGAACTCCTGTTTCCCCCATAGGACTGCAAATAAGGTCTGGTGAGCTTATGATGGTGAGCCCCGCAGCACAGATTGGGTTGAAATTTGGATTGATGAGAGCTGCGGTAAGGATGAGTTCAAGGGACGTTTAGGGCAAACAAAAGGTGAGATTTCGGAACAGCTTTTCACTTCCTTCTGCTCTCCATCCTGTAACGTGGTGCTGTGCCATAGCCGCACCCCTGTGCTGTTACGTGCGCAGAAAGCAGCATAGAATATCTGAATTGGGACCATGGAGTCCAGCATTCAGGGGCTCTGAACAGGTAGGTGGATGGTCCTACGCCATGCAGGAGATGTGTGCTCTGTAGGGAGAAACTGGGAATTTCCCTTCTGGGCATGGCAAGCTGGGAAGCGTATTAATAGACATCATTACATTAGAATAATTGCTGTGGAATCAGCAAGCGTGTACATAATCTTTAATGCCTGGGAAATCTCACACAGTTTCAAAATAATTAAAAGTGGGATTAATCTCGAAGCCAGACAATGCCTGCCTAATTACTAATGGATAAAGCAGCCGGAATGGCCGCGGCACCCTCAGCTCCTTGCGGCCTCTGAAGCCAAACCTCTCCGAAGCAGGACAGGGTGGAGGGCAGATCCTGCACCCCGGGGAGGTGCAGCTATGCATTGTGCTGTGCACAGGGCTCTGAGGCTCAGCCCGGGGCTCTGCGGCAGCGCTGGGGTGAGCCTGGAGCCCCGCAGAGCCCCGACCTCCTGCATAGCCATCCTCTTGTACAAATACAAAATCAATGCAGCTTTGCTGTCGCAGGGCTGTGCCGGCACACATCATGGCAGCAGGGGTTGCTCTGCCGCAGGAGGAGGCAACAACCCTGCAGTGCTGAGCACCACCCCGTGCGCCCTGCACACCACCAGGTCACATCCCATAATGGGGCAGGCACAGACCTACGTCACTGGTGCCTTTTTGCCTTTTCCTGAGATCTGTTTTGGGTTGAAGGCTGATGTCAGGAGCTTCTTTTCCCCATTCCCAGCACTGTTGGTGCAGTCATACAGTGAGGATGACCTGCGCTGCTGCTGCTCTGGACAGTGCGTTTGCTGCTGGCATAGCCCCATTCGATGTCATCCTCAGAGGTTTTTATGGACACATTATTTTCATTCAGTAGAAAAATGTCTTCCCCAGACTCAAACGCTGCCCCTTTTAGGCATAAGGAATGGCAACAGCAGTGAAGAATCATAAATCTCTCTCAGACCTGCGCACGCTGATGTGTCATGGGCAGCTCTGTAGCTCTATTGAGCCCCCAACTCAGAGGGAGGTCGTTGTCCTCCCCAGGATGGGAACCAACCGGTGCATGGCACAGCTGTGAGGGACCACAGACTGATCCTGGTGGGACCATGGTGTGCAGCCAGAGTGCCCATCTCCCCATCCTCCCTGGAGCAGGGCAGCAGGAGGGACTCTGGACCCCTATTTAATTCCTTCGGCTCCTTTCAGGCAAACGGCTCAAGTCATTGCTGAGTCCTTTCCCTGCTTGGTTGGGTCTTCCTCAACTCAGATGTCTTTTTGGAGAGATGAGGGTGGGCAGAGGGGTGGATGACTGCAAGCCTTTGGGTTTAGGGAAAGGGGCAGAGGCCCTGTTGGTGTTTGCTGCAGATAAGACACAGGTGAGTGAGCTCAAACCTCACACTGACGAGAGCACTGATGGAGATGAACTCAGTGCTGCGGTGCTCGCTGCCCCGCTCCAGCCGGTCACACCATTGCAATGCCCTTTTTATTTTCCCTTTCCTCTTTCTCGTGGCTGAGGGAATGCTGCGTGGCTCCTGAGTGCACCGAGCGCTGCTGCGGAGCTGTGACTGCCGCCGGGCCCTTTGGGGATGTCACTGCCCATCTGGAAGGAGTCGCGCCGGCTCTGTGTCATGCATCACATTGATCTGAAAATTACTTTGATGTCTCTTTAAGGCAGCGCAATTTGTGGCCCTCTGCGTTTGTCAGAGCTCATCTCTCTCTCTCTCTCTCCCCCCGATCTCAGCGCGGAGGGGTGGCATTATGTGGTATTGCCGTATTGATTTGCTATAAGCAGAGAAATGTGTTATGGATGGGGGGGGAGAAAACTCCAAATGAAAGCATCAAACTTCCAAATTGCCCCAGAAAATCTGGAACCATGCCCTGGTCCTAACCCCAAAGGAGCCATTCGACCCCGCTGCTGTTCTGTCCCAAAGCTGCAGAGGCAACGTTAGAAATGAAGATGTTAAGGTGACTCATTCTGTCACCTTTCCAGGCTGCAGAACAGCCTTTCCTCGAGGATAACTGCAATCTCTGTGTCTGTACACTCAGCTGCTAGTACTGTAAATGAAGAACAATGTTTTCCAGCTTCCTGAATCATTGCTGTCAGTAGAACAAGCAGCCCCAGCGAGCTGCCAAGGATAGAGATGAAAGAAATCATTAACTTTACATTGCTGGTTCGCACGGAGGGGAAGGGATTGCACCTGAACCTTAATGGAGCTATAGAACAGTTGGGTTGGAGGGGACCTCAAAGCCCACCCAGTCCCACCCCTGCTATGGGCTGTGGGCTATGGGCTATGAGCTATGGGCTATGGGCTATGGGCTATGGGCTGGCTGCCTCCACAGCTCAGGCTGCCCATCCATGGCCTCGGGCACCTCCAGGCATGGGGCACACAAAGCTCTGGGCAGCAGTGCTGGGCCTCTCTGCCCTCAGAGCCCTCTCCATCTCCATCCTTTCGCTGGGTGCAGAGCAGGAGCTGCTCCTTGCTCTTCATTTACCCGAGGGCTCTTTCCAGCACAGTCACGCCTTTGGATTTAGAGTATATGCAAAGACTTTAAAAAAAAAAAAAAAATTGCAGGGAAAGAAACCCAACAACATTTGTTGAAGAGATTTATTGTATTTGCTGGCCAAGTTCTGCTTAGTATTCAGAACTGGAGGAAAGCAGGGACCTTAATGTTTACATCCGTACTAATTTAGGCTTTAATTTAGGCAACATAACGCAATCTATCTTCCTCTGGATTTTAATAGCTTTGGTATTATTTTGCTCCACGGCTTCTTGGAAATGCGAGCTGCTTTGCTGTTGTGTGACTCCTTAGATGAACAGAGGAGCTATTTACTTAACACACAGGTTTCGGGCCCCTTCCCTGAGCTTGATGAGGCTGTGTGTGTGCGTATGCATCATTAATGACTGTGATTTGCCACCCGTGTATTCCTGAGTGTATTCCACTCTCCTTGACCGAGAAATGCCAACTCTCTGAGATCGAATGGAAAGTTCAGCCTTTTTAATTTATTTTCTTAGATTAGACTCGGAAAATAACCTTATTATAATAATACGTAGATTAGTCCCCCGAGGAAGATAGGAATAAATGAAAAAGTGATAGGTGAAAATTAGGCCAGAGCCGCTATCACGGAGGAATCTTTCTGACCTCTGGATTTTCAGTTCCCAGCTGTGGGATGGTGAGCACGCAGCACACAGCCGTCAGTCGTTCCATTTTCCAGGGCAAAAAAAAAAAAAAAAAAACCCAAAAAAATGATGGATTTTCTCCCGGAGCAACTGTTTTCTCTGGAAATCCAAGCAAAGCGCCCGTCGTGTTAAAAAGTATTCCGAGTTGCATCAAATCCATCCGTTGGACGGCGGCATCTCGCCGCGTTCCGGGCTGCGCACGCTAGAGGGAGCCCCGGCAAAGCCAATGCAGCAGCAGCGCGCCCTGCGCCCCTCGGTGCGCCAGGAGGGTGCCCCAGTAGGGCGGCATGGGCCTCTGGGGCAGCACTTCTGTCGGAAGGGGCTATAGGGACGGTTGTCATTGTCGGATGGGAAAAAGCCTTTTGTTTCCGAAATGTTGCATTTTGAGTGCGTCCAAGCTCCCTGCTCCAAGTGATCTGTGCTCATACACAGCACAGCACAGCACGGGGAATGCTTTGATACAGCTGAGCAGGACGGATTGCCCCTGCTGCATATGCCCAGCACGCAGTTAAAACCTTTGGGTCTGATGTTGAAGCACTGGGACTGACTTTTGCCCCCACCACCACCCCCCACCCACAGTCCTGGGTTCCCTCAGCTGTGTGTCACGGCTAAAGGGTGATGGCAGAAATGCACACACCTCTGGGAAAGACCACACACGCCTTTCTTCTCATTAGGAAGTGATGGTAACATCACCGCTGCAGCCTCATGGAGGTCAAAGCACCGCTGCACCACACACTGGGCCCTCTCTCCGCCCCGCAGTGTCAGCTTGCAGCTGTGTTAGCAGCACAGAGGTGTAGGAACACAGCCCGTGTCGGTTCCCTGTAGTCGTTACAGCGCTGTGTATGTGAGGCCTGAATGACAGCACTCGCAGGCTGTTTGCTGAGCTGTGCTCCAGCACAAGGGCAGCTTTGTTGCAGTTTGATGAGCTGTCTGTGCCGCAGCGCGGGGAAGGGCTGCCTTTTTGTCTGCAAGGAAGCAGCACTTCTGTTAAGGCAGAAACATTTCCCTCTGAACGGCATGAGAAGAACAGCCAAGCAGTGGTCTTGTCAAGGGCTGTTCCACTGGTAAAACAGAGAACAGGACGGAAGTTTTCTCTTAGTCTAACGATTATTCTCAGCAAAGAGTAGACGTCTCCCATTTATTTATTTCCTCCGTCCTCCCAGCTGTGTCAGGTAATGGCTCTGAGTTGTGCCAGAGGAGGTTCAGGTTGGATATTAGGTGAAATTTCATCTCTGTCAGAGTGGTGCTGCAGTGGCACAGGGCTGCCCAGGGGGTGGTGGGGTCACCGTCCCTGGAGGTGCTCCAGAACTGTGGGGATGTGGCACTGAGGGATGTGGTGATGGGCATGGTGAGGTGAGCTAGGGTTGGATTTGGGGACCTTAGAGGTATTTTCCAACCTTAATGACTGTGATTCTATGAGGTTAGGAGCTCCAGCAACAGTCTGGGAGTGAAATGATGTGAAGGGTCTCCAGCTGCACCATGGCTGGTGCAGGGCTCACCCAGCTGGGTGAGCATACGGCTGCATTTCAGGGATGGAGGGTTGGAGCATCACGGTGCAGGAATGTGTGGCATTTCGCAACCTTTCCCACCCCTTCTGCTCTCCCACAGGGATTAGCGCACCTTTTGTGAATCAGGAAAAAAGTGTTAGCTGAGTAATGCTTCAACAAAGCATCTCTGTGTGTCGGTACAGCCGGGAGCACACAGGTTGTGCTGCCCAGCCTCACCGAGGGGCGGGTTTAGGGCAGCCATCGGCTTCTGAGGGAGCCCAACATGTGCTTGTGTATGGGCCAGCGATGCCAGAGGAAGAAATGGGGATCTCTTTGGAAAAAAAGGAAGATCCTCTTCAGCATCAGCCATATTCTGAGCCCATCACTGGGCCAACCTGGTCCCGCTCAACAGTGCTGCAGTGCAGAGGGACGCTCCAGGGACGGTGCTCTTTGGAGATTCCCTGCGCTCTGGGTACCATCAGGAAACCATTTTTACTCCTTCTTGGCTGCATTTCAGGCTCTCCAAAGCCACAGCTCAGTGCCGAGAGCCAGAGCAGTTTCGTGTGTGTTGTTCCCCACTGCCACTGTGGGTTTAGTTATGAAAAAAGACGTTGAGGCAGGAGCCGCTCTGCAGCACGATGCAGCAACTGAAAGTGGGAGCTCTGCTTTTATGGCTCTCATACCGACATTTCCTGCTCAGCCGAGGAGCAGCAGCTGTTCTCCCGGTTTACAACACACCAACAGAGCGCATTGTTTTCTGATTTGCCTTTTTTATTGCGGCAGCTATTGGATGAGGAGCTATGGAAAAACAGCAGGGGAAGAGCAGCCCAGCTGGTTCACCCTGGGGACTTGGGGCACTGCATCGGCACCGCTCTGTGGGGAGTGGAAGGGGCTGCAGCACACGGCCCCAGGGGCAGAGCAGCCTTGGGATGGGGCACACAGGTGTATGGCAGCCTGTGGGTCTCCGGGGATGCTCCACAAGCCGGGCAGGGGCCTCCTCTGTGCAGCCAATGGGAGCACAGCCATCCAAAGGGACTTTTTTCAGTACATTAATGTGAGGGAGCAGGCAGCTGAGTAGGCAGTGGCCATCTTAACCAAGTGGTAACGGCTTTGTCTTCGAGTGTTCCTTTTAACACACCTGCAAAAGGCTGAACTGATTTTTCCCCCTCTCTGGCAGGTGTTCAGGGGGCAATTGCTTCAACAGCCAGTCCTCCTGCAGCACACAGAGAGTTTCCAAGAGCCCCCTCAAGGTCACACATCCCACCCACGTTCCCTCATGGCATAGCAGAGCACAGAGGCTGCTCCCCAGGGCTGCTGTCTGCATGCCGGTGAATGCAAGGAAGTTCTCAGCCCTCGCTGGGTTGTGCCAGCACGCTGCTTCGTTCAGCCCCCCTCACAGCTCGATCCAGCCCTATGACACTGCTATTCCCATCCCAACCTCCCCCGGCAGTGGGAGGGCACGGCAGGAGCTCTCAGGTGGAAATTAGTGTCACTGCGGAGCCAGGGTTGGGTCACTGCCATGTGTGTGCCCAGGCTGGCTGCAGGCTCCGGCCGCAGGGAGCAGCAGTGCCAGCAGGCAGTGAGTCAGTCATCCCTCAGCCAGTGGTATTTGCCAGGCCTGGGTGGGGTTCTTCAGAAATGCCACTTCGTTTCCAGAGAGCCATAAATCACTGCCTTCCCACAAGCCTCCGTTCTGCAGATCCCTGTTTGACAGCCGTGATGGGGTTCACAGTTAATTAAAGGAAGAAAATAAAAAATAAAGAGGGCATGTGAAAGCAAAACCCAAATGTCTGGAGCAATTAGCCAAAGAGCAACGACTTTCACCCGTCCTTCAGACGCTGACATGCAGTGCGTGGCTGGGGACTCCTGCCCTGCTGCTGCCCACCCCGGGGCTCTGCTTCCCTCCCCGGACAGCACGGCGATGTGCCTGGGGACAGTGTGTTCCTCATACAGTGACAGTGCTGCCCAGCTGCTTGCACAGCCATGCATTCCCCTGAGGAGTGGCTGTGTAGGAGAGGGGCAAAGGTACAGTGCAGAGCCTCAATACCCAATGTTTTGGGATCTTATCTGCTGCTTGTTCCTGGCTACCCACCGCCCCTTGTTGCCCTCCGGTGTTTTTGCCTTCACTGTGACGCGACTTCTCTTGCAAGTCCAAAGAACAAAGCTGCCCTCCCCATGCACTCAGGAGTTTCTCCTCTTCGTAACTCAGCTCTGCAGTGCAGATTTATTAATAAAAAATCACAATGTCATGTGCAGCCCTGTGCCATCACATCTGTCAGTGTCACCATGACACGGGATGGTGTGTTTGTTGCACCTCTCGGTATCTCTTTGCTGCAGCCATCGCTGGAAAGGAGAGCTGAGGTCTGTGCCCAGCGGCCAGACGGAGTTTTGGTTCAAGGTGTTGCACTCTGATACCTATCACATGTAGGACTGATATCCAGCAGTGACCATTCAAAGCAACTGCTGCCTGAGTGGGGCTGGGTTTTGCAGAGTTTTTGCAGTAGTATAGTCACAGGAATATGGTGTAGGAGCCTGGCAAAGCAAAGCAGAGTGCCATCACCACCGGTGTGACAGCCGTGCAAGGTGAAGATGCACCTGGAGCCCCTGTCTCCCTGGCAGCAAGGAAATGCAACACCTTGTTAGAGAGCAGAGGGCAGGGCAGGGGAGCAGGCAAGGCTTTGTGGGGATGTGAGGGTGGGTATTCTCATCCACGTGCTTTCTTTCCATGGTTTTCTTGTGGTTTGTCACAGCCGTGATGGAAGCTGCAGCGGGCTTCCTCCCAGATGCTCCTCGTAATGGTGTTTATATATACATATCATCACTGGGACGCAGCTCTGAAGCCTTCGTTCTGCTCAGCACGTGGATTTGTTTCTATGGGGAGCCACGTGCATGCCAGGAGTGCTTCTGCAGGAGGCAGGGGGCCCCGAGGGGATATTAGGGACAGGCAGGAGTGATGCTGCGGGTGTCCTTGTGTGCAGCCTCTGCTGCTGGCAGCTGTGCTATGGGCACGGGCTCACAGCACTCCCAGAATGGGACCCAAATGGGTTTGCTGGGAGTGAGCCAACACTGAAATTAGAGCATGGTTGTTGTGTCAATGGAGAGGGCAGCGACAGCCCTGGACCTGCAAACTGTGCAGGCAAACAGCTGTCCAGGAAGGTGCTGCTGGGGATGGGGTGGTGGAGAAGGGGCTGTGGGGGAACTGGGGGCTCCTTCCAGTCCTCCTTCATGGGTCCATGTGGCATCACTTGAAGGGATTTGAAAACTGCTGCTGTATAGATGGACCTCGGGGGAGAAAGGGGAAGCTGTGCAGTGTTTTTCTGCCTCTGTCGTCACAACCGCCTGACACGGCGTGATGCCTTCTGCTGGTTTATTGAGTAGTAGGGAGCAAAAGGTCCTTTGCTCTCCACAACCTGATGGGTGAGTGTGCTGTGGGGCATCAAGAGTGCAGTAGGAAGGACAACAGATCTACTTGCTCCTGCACAAAAACCCATTAACATCGCTCCTCTCCAGCCTCATGCCAGAGCCAACCCCTCCCTCTCTGTAATTCCTGCACAGGAGGTTTGGGAACACAGATGAGATGTAGGCTGGGTGGTTCTGTATGGCCCTTTCTGCTCTCCTGCCCTTTCCAGAAGCCCAGAGGCCCAGTACATTCCCATCCTTTCTCTCTGCAGCAGGTTTTAAGGTGCACCTTCACACTCTTTTCCTGTTCACAGCACACACCTCCGCTGCACGCCCGGCCTCCAATACAGGCTCTATAGAACCAGGAGCTCAGCAGCCTGCTGTGGTGCCACTGCTCTGTGCAAATCCCAGAGCGAGTTAGCTAGGAGTGGGCACCGCCAGCTGCCAAAAATGGGTGCTCAGAGCAGACCACAGCCAGGAGCCTGCCCTTCAGCCTGCCTCTCAGCCTGCCCCACACCAAATCTGGGCTGTGGCATGAGTCAAAACGAGGAGCACCAGAAAATAATAGACCTTGCATGAAGAAGAACAATAATAAGCGGCCATAAAACACCTTTCATCTGCAGATCACAGAGGCGTCCCAAGCACTCGTTAACGTGGCCTTGCAGCATCCCTGCCCCGTAAGCAGCGCGGGGCGATGGTTATTCTATCTGCTGGCACACGGCCACGTGTCTTTGCAGGCACATGCAGAGGGAACTGGCTTGCAAGGCTGGTCCTGTTCCACCCCTCGTGGCTGTGCTGCAGGGTATGGTGTCACCGGGCTGTGCCAAGGAGCAGGCGTGTGTCCCCACTGTGAGCAGGGCTCCAGTGTCTGCTTGCCCAGCAGGCAGGGGGAGGTGGGCCAGGATGACAGGAGCAGAACTCACTCAGGAAGCAATCCACAGATGCCTTGGTGTTTTGTTTTCTTTTTGGTTATTTTCTACGAGCCAATTGTTATGTAGCTGGGGAAAAAAAAAAATGTCAGCCAGGGTGGTGACGCACCGAACAGGTTGCCCAAGGAGGCTGTGGATGCCCCATCCCTGGAGGCATTCAAGGCCAGGCTGGATGTGGCTCTGGGCAGCCTGGGCTGGCTGTTGGCGACTCAGCACAAAGCAGATGATCATTATGGTCCTTTTCAACCCAGGCCATCCTATGATTCTAAGATAAACCCTTCCAGAAGCAACAGCAAGGTTGCAATCAAGTATGGCAGTAAAGTTTCAAATCTCACAAAGATTTCTTGAACGTGTGTGTCTACGTATTCCTATATAACATATTTACAAAGACCTAAGTACGTTCTTGAGAGAGAATGATAGGAAGTGGCATCACCGGGAAGTTTCCCATTGAGCTGTGTGTACCTGACTGCCCTCCCACTGGGCTGGGTACCTACAGCACACACCCTGCAGCACACTGAAGGATGTACCTCCAGATTCTGCACTAGAAAACTGCGTTTTGAGCTTATAGTGAGTGGAAGGAAGCACAAATTACTGGCTTCCACGTGGGAATGGAAACAGCCTGTGCAATACGGGAGGGGGGAATCAGGCGGGATAGTCTCTCTCTCCATTCAAAGCATCTACGAACATCAGCGCGATGCCGTGTGACCGTGTGATCATTTTGCATTGCTGAAAATAGCTCTGCAAGGTGCTGGGTGATAGCAGAAGCCTGCCCCTGGCACTGCACTGCTGCACTGCACACCAGCAGCTCTGCTGTGCAAACGAAGCTCCACTGGAGCATCCTGGTTTGTCCCTGCTACAAGCAGGTGAATTAAGGGTTGGGAAGATTGTCACCTGCTTCAGGACATGGGGAGCATTGGAGGAGGAGTGGGACCGGAGAGCCGCAGATGACAATCCCTCACTCCGACTTCTGCATGCCAGAGTCATTTCCTTCGTTATAAATAACCTTGTTTGTAACCTCTGTTTCATGATTCAGCTTTTCTGCAGTCAACAGCCGATGGCCATCAGAGCAGGGCAGCATCAGATTTCAGCAGGAAGATGCAGCAGGGTGGTGCGGCTCAGGGATGCTCCAAGCAAGGAGCTTGGTTCGGTTCAGGAAACGAAGGATCCCCTCCAAAGCGCCACTCTTGTTGGAGAGTCCTCCTTTCTGAGATCCCAAACTGCCTCGAGCTTCCTCTGTGCAAATCCCCACCCACTGCACGCCCAGCCAGAAACACCGGTGCCTCATCACCATGAACCTGGCCCTATCCAGGCCCAAAGGTACAGGCAAGCTCGGTTTTCCCGGTTCCTCTCCTCCTTCTTGCCTGTAGGTCAGAACATCAGACGTGCGCTGCTCCCGGAGCCCTACCAGCAGCACAACTGCTGCTTTTACATCCACAGCGAGACTCCCTGCCAAGAAAAATCTCCTCGAAAGTCCTGCCGTGCCCAGTTTTATCCCTCACCCTGCTGGGCGATGCGTCCCGTGGGCAGCGCAGCCCTCCTGGCTTTCAGTGGCCGTGCTGCCAGCTGAGCTCTCAGCTGTCTCCTCTTGCTGGCAAAAGTCAGGCAGGAGGCGAACCCCCAACGCGCAGCCCTGCGCTGCCAACCTGAGCTCACCCCGCTTTTAAGGAGCAAATCCTTTCTCCTTGCAGCAGGAGGAGCTTTCCGTAAGTGTGATTTATTTTTTCACACGACGTTGCGTGTTTAATGTTTAACAGTGGGATCATTATGGTTTTATTAGCAGCACGCAACGCTTTTTCATCTTCAACTGACTTTGCAAACATTAACTAATTGGTTTCAGCCCTGCGTCGGGGCGGTGGGAGCTCCGGGCAGCGCTCTGCTCCTGGGTGCAGGGCTGGGGGCTGCAAACACAACTGGTTTGGTTTTCCTCAGCGATCCACCGTGGTTGTTTCCAGCTTATCCTAACAAAACGTGTAACGGAAGTGGAAGCATTTGCGGGAATTCGATGCAGAAGGCAGAAATCAGTGGGGTTACGTATAAGCGACGCTTGTAAGGGCCGCTTTGGAGCGGGTTGGCCTGCAGCATCCTCAGGACGTGCGCCAGGGAATGAGCTGCTGGCTGGCAGGGCGCAGAGCACGCACACAGCTGCCCACTTTACTCCCTCGTCTGCCTCATCGCACCTCATACTCCCCCCCACCGTCCTGCAGGCTCGCTTTGCTGATGCAAAGTAGGAGTGAAGCGTGGGCTGCGGTGTGGGAGGGCCGTGACACCCCCAGGTAAGGGCCCGCTGGGGGAGTGACAGCAGTGCTGGGGACAGGGGGGTCCCGGGCGGGAGATGGGACGGTGGCTGTGAGCACAGAGGGGGCACGGCGGGAGATGGCTGTGGTGTGGGGACAGGGGGGACCCCGGTGGGAGATGTGATGGCGGTTTGGGGACGGAAGGGAGCGCGATGTGACGGCGGGTCTGCGGACCGGGGGGATGCAGCCCCTGAGCGCGGTAACACAGCCGGCGGCTCCGGGGGGCACCGCGGGGGACGGAGCGGCGGCGATGTGCGGACGCAGCCCCTCGCTGCGGGGAGGCAGCCACGACTTCGGGGGCGGCGGTCGGGGATGGCGGGGACGCTGCCCCTCGGCGGCGCTTCGGGGACGGAGCCGGGGGGCGTGACGGCGGCTTCGGGCCGGGTCTCTCCGTCCGCCGCCGGCGGGGTTGCGGCGCTCGGCGGGCCGGTTGCCATGGCAGCAGCCAGGCGGCGCGGCGGCGCGCACGGTCGGCGGGGCGCGGCGCGGCGCGGCCCCGGAGCGTACCATGTGCGCCCGGCGGCGGGAGGCGGCGGAGGGGCCACGACGACGGCGGCGGCTGCTGCTGCTGCTGCCCTGCTAGCTCCGCCGCGGCGGGCCCGGCGACCAGGAGCCGCTGCGTCAATGTAACGGCGGCGACGGCGGGAGGGGTGCGGGGGACGCGGGGGACGCGGGGAGGGGGCGCTTCTGAGTGACATTCCCACGCCGCGCGTGGCGGCCCGCCGCAGGGAGGGCGGGCGGGAGGGAGGTGTTAAAATGGCGGCGCGCAGCCGGCCCCCGTGCTAACCCGGCCCCCGTGGCTCGCCCCGCGCCGCCGCGCGAGGCACGGAGCGGCCGCCCGCTGCCCGCTGAGCGCCGAGGTAAGGCCGCGCTGCCCTCCGTGCCCCGGGGAGCGGCTCTGGGCGCCGCGGGGGGTTGGGGCGCTGCGCCTTTGTGCGGGGTCGGGCAGCCGGGAGGAGCGGGGCCGTTGCCTTTAGTTTGGGTCTTTTTTTAAGAAGAAAAACAGGGAGGGAAAAAAAAAAACAAAAAAAAAAACCCCAAAAACCAACAACCCCAACCCCAAACTAATCGCTGCCGTCATCGCGACCGCCCCGAGTGTTGCTGCGCCGTGCCGGCAGCGCGGCCGGGCAGAGTTACGGCTCGGGGTGCGGAGGGGTCTCCCACAGCCGTGCGCGGCGCAGCGGCTCCGGGGGAGGCGGGGGATTTCTTTCCCTTTTTGCTTTCTTTCTTTCCCTCTTTCTTTCCTTCTTTTTCTTCTTCTTCTTTTTCTTTTTCTTCTTCTTCTTTTTTTTTTTTTTTTTTTTTTTTTTTTGACCCTCATTAAGGCATGCGCATTTGTTCCTCCTTGCCACCGCACTGGAGTCTGCCTAGAAACAAAGAGCAGAGCCTGGCGAAGTTGGGGCTGCCTCGGGAAGTGGCTGCCTTCTTTTATTTTTTCATTCCTTTTTCCTTTTCTTTCCCCACCCCCCCTCTTTGCATCGTTTACCCGTGCGGCGGATTTTTCCACGTGTTATTCCCGTGCGGCTCCAGACAGAACCACCCCCGATCCCCCCTCCCCAGCCCCCCCCCAGGCCCGGCTGTACGCATTTGGGAAAGTGCAGCCATGATGGATGGGGAACTTCTGCTCCCACCCAGCCCCGTGGTGACACTTGGCGGGAGGTGTTGCCTTCCCTGGAGCCACCCCCATGCTGAATCATTGCGGAGCGATGGCTGGGCAGCTCGGGGAGCAGCAATCCCGTCCATCCCCGTGTCCCCTTTCCCCCCTCTCCCCCCGTGCAGAGAGAGGTGCTGCGAGGTGAAGGGACGGTCAGGGACCTGTTGGCAGCGAGCAGCTCCGAGCTGGAAGTGTGGCTGCTGCTCAGTGCTCACCGCTGCCCTTGGGGGCTGCGAGGGCCCGATCCTACCCTGGGAGCTGTGGCTGAGCAGCGGGGTGGGCTCGTGGCTGTCAGCGGCGATCCTGGGGTGTGTTTGATCAGCAGCAGCGCGTCTGTGCTGTTGGCCCGAACCACTTGTTTACCCCGCGCTCGTTGCCTGCGTTTCTTAACGACTTTACCTTCTGGGGGCTCGGGGGCACGTGTGTGCGCTGCGGGTGGAGGCTTTGCTCGGTGTTCCTGGCTTTATTCAAAGGATGCCCCCAAAGTTTGGAAGCGAGAGGTGGGATGAGCGATTTGGAGGTGGGGGGGCGTGGGGCAGGAGCAAATTGCAATGGTTGTTGGACACGCAACGCGATCCTGTAATTAGAGCGAGGTAATCGTCTGCGTACCATGCTGGAGCTATCGAGTGTCTGTGCTGAGCACTGGGAGTCGAGCTGGTTCTGCTGGGATCATGCACTTGCAGAAGTAATGCTGTTTAACTCATCATACGGCAGCTCCAGTGGGGTTGTAGGGATGTGTTCCCCCCACGGGCCCTCCTTTTGGGTGTTTTGCTTCTAGGATAGTACACAGAGCTGCAGTGGTGCTGCTCTCCAGGTTGGAGCAGTACCTGACGTGGCATGGTCCTGCTCCTCGGAGCTTTATTTACAAATCAAGGCTCAGATCACACATCTCAGTCCTAGGAGAAAAAAAGAAAAGCCTCCCAAAGAAACTGCTTATGGGTTCAGCTTTGCACGGTTCACGCAGCTGAAGGGTTTAAAGGGCTCCTTAATTTGGTTTTAAAACTCCCCTGCCCCCACCACGCTATACCCTGTGTATATACCCCTGTACTCCTGTCCCAGGAGGTCTGTGCTGGGGCTGCGGCTCTCTCTGCAGCGGGTAGGATCCTGGGGGGCTGCTGGGATCCGGGCCAGTGCAGCACATGTGAGCCCAGAGCAGAGCTGTGTGGGCACCAACCCTTTCTGCAAGTGCTAATTTCCCCTGGTGTGTGTGTATGTATATATAGAGAGACGTGGCTCATATTTAAATTAAGTCATTTTAAAAGTAGGGATGGCCCAGAAAAGTTTGAGAGCTATTTTGGCATTTGAGTGCTTCTATTTGAGAGACAATGGACTTATGCGGAAGCTTCTAGATATTATGGGATGCACCTACGGCGGGAGGAGGTGCAGCCTGTTCTCAGACACGGTCTGTCTTCTCAGAAGCAGCTGTGTTTTACACATGTACCTTTCAGTCTGGATACTGCTGTGCATCTCTAATAGCTCTGCACAGTGTTTTGGGTCTGTGATGGACCCCAGGAGCTTCAGAGCAGCTCTGGCAGTCACGGAGGAGGCTCCCCATGGTTACTGTGATGCCCAGCAGTGCCTGGCCACAGCAGAAGGCCGTGGTGATACCACCTCCTCTACACCAAGAGGGAGGGAGGGCTCTCCAAGGAGAACGAGGCAGTGGATCTGGTGATGGTCCTCTTTTTCTCCAACTGCCATGGGAAGGTTACTGAAAAGTAGGGATGCTGTGGTGTTGATGCTGCAGGGATGGATGCAGTTTTTACATCCACATGGGTGGTTTTCTGATTGTTTTCATGGCCAGTTCTGCTTCATAACCAACAGCAGCCTTCTCTGCCTCCTTATCCTGTGTTGAGGAATAACTTGTAAGAAGTCTGAGAGTTTTTTCTTATGTTTTCCAAATCTTGTTCTGTGCGCTCAAGGGAGCATTTAAGTGGGATTTAAACTTGTGACTGCAAACTCAGGGGAGTTTGGATTTCTTACCTCTTGCTGTACAGCTTGCAAGTCAGTTTTGAAGCTGATGATGCTGCAGAGAAAGAAATGGTCTTGCTTCCAGCCCTTTGCACCAGTCCCTTTGCCATCCTCATGGTTTCAAAATAATCTTGCAGAGTAACAAGGAAAAGTGATACTCATTTTAACTGTTGCTGCTTTCCTGATTTGCTTCTCCGTGTGGCCGCACAGTTGTGCTGGCACAGGGATCTGAAGTACACAAGCAGGACAGGGTGAGGGTTTTGTTGTCAGCACTGACTTATGCTGAGTTAAAGTGATGGTAAAAACTGCATTGTTGGTGTCTTGCAAATGGCTTTCTTCGTGCACAAGGCAAAGCATGCCTTTCCTAGGGACCAATGCCTGCAGCTTGGTCAGGAGCCCGAAAGCAAATTGAGATTTTCTTTTAGCGAATGCAGGCACAGGTGGTGATTATGAGTCTGCAGTCAGGCTTTGGTTGCTGGTGCCTGCAGCAGGACACCTGCCACACCAGGGGTGGGAGCCCGGCTTTGGCAGGGGAGCAAATCTTTTGTGTGACTCAGATATGTTGGGAAGGAGCAGGCAGCTTTTATGGGAGCAGGCTTTTCTGACCATGAGCTTACTAGAAGTCACGTGTGGAAACTAAACCGAGAGCTAGAAATGTAGTGCTGGTCGATGAGAGGGAGGCTGTGTGCTGGAAAGCAGACCTAGCCTACGTCTGGTTCCAGATGTGGTTATAGGAGCTGTGGCTCTCGGACTGTGCTCTGCAAATGAAGTCCCAGTGCCCAAGCGAAGGGGATCTGCCACCTCGGGCAGACCTGGCACCCCACCTCGGGATTCCCGAGGTCCACCTCCTGGCACCCAGCAGGACAAAACAGCCTTTGAAACTCGTTAGAAACGCTTGGCTGGACAGCAGTTGTGGCTCGGGAGGGGAAAGAAGAGGATGGCTGTCTGTTCTGAGTAGTGCATATTTGCTCTTAAAATCCCTTGAAAGCTCTGAAGCTCAAACTTGCGAATCACTCCATGCTCTGTTTGCCACAGGTAATATTGCAGTGAGAAGCTTCAGCTCTGTATGGATGAGTTAATGCAGGAATTTTAGGTGACAGGGAACCGGTTACTTGAGTAATGCTTTCTGGCGTGCTGTTTGCCCAATTCGATTTTGAATTGGTGTATCCCAACCTCCTGCATCCTTCTGTGGTGCAGTGCTCAGGTTTTCACTTAGTGTGTGTTTTGGGCACAGGCTGAACCGCACTCAATGCTGGAGCCTTTATGATAGCAAAATATGTTGTAGTTCTCTGTTCCCCCTTAAGCAGCGTGGTGTGGGTACGCCAGACTTGGCTTTTTTTTTTTTCCTTCCTGGAACTGCATTCATTGTGCCTGCTAAATGTAGAAATAGCATCAACAGATCCATTTGCTTTGCTTTCTCCCGGTTCACGTGTGCATGCAGATTGCTGCTCCGAGGTACATTGTTTACTTCCATTCGTGCTGGTGGCATTTCTGCAGCTGTGTGCCTCTTGCCTGCTGAGCCGAGGCGGCGTTATTCCCCTGGCTGTGCACCCTCCCATTTTTCCGTGCCATCTTCCAGCAAGGGTAGGCGATGTTATCATCCCCCACTTGAAGCGGTGTCAGCAGATAGTTGTTATTTTCCTTTCTCCCATCCCGATGCTAAGCCCCTGCCATAGGGACGAGCCTACTGCGTGGAGCGGATCCGTGCCTCGGCCTCCAAACTGTATGGCCCTGCGTGACGGGAGTGAGGTGCTCAGCAGCCCTTGTGAGGGTGCCCGGAGCCGCTCGTGTGCGCGTACACCGGGAGGGAGCTGAGAACGAGTGGCCTTCAGAGCTCGGTGTTCCGCGTCGGAGGGCTTCTGAATGCATAAAATCAGAGAGAATGCGTCTGTGTAATCCGATCTGTTCTTGAAAGCCTCGCGGAGGGCCGCATGCTGCAGACATAAGCTGTGTCAATAAGAACTCTATTCACTCTCGGAAAACAGCCTCGTGACCGGGTTTGACTGGCAGCCTTCCGAAGGGAGGGCCTTTTTGGGAGAACGAGCTCCGGTTTTGGCGGCACTTCTGACCGCCCGGTCGGACTCCCGCTTATTGTTGTCGCCTCGGCGTTAGCTTGGATCTTGCTGGGCTGGGATTTGGATAACGGGAGCGACCTTCCTCACCATGCAGCCCCACGGCAGCGCTTAGGGACGGGAAGGTGACGGATTTAAGAGAAGATGAGGTAGGGCTGGGAACTGCTGTGCGTGGGAGGCTGTGCTTGCGTGCATGTTCTGGGTGCCTTATTGCAAAACAGCGGCACACAACGCCGCGTCCTTGTGAAAGTTGCAGATTGCAAGGGATAAAATGTGCGCCTGTGCACGTTTCTGTGCCGCCTGCGTCGTTTTGGCAGATGTCTGTAATACCCAGAAGTGTTGGAGGGCGAGATCCTGCTTTCACTTAGGCTGGCATAAATCTGCTCCGAAGCCCTTGTGGTACTAATGGCTGTAATTTGGCTGCTTGTCGTTACTGGAGGAGGAAACAAAAATCCCACCCAACGATATCCTTGTTTTACTTTACGAAGTGTTCTAGACCTGGCGTATGTAGCCTTGCAAACCCTTGTAGGAAAAAAACCTGCTCGAGTTAATAAAAGCGATGGCTGCAGGATTTCCTGAAAGCTGAATCTGAATCAAAATAGCAGACTGAGCTGCTGCTTCGTGTGTCGTGTTTGTGTGAATGGCATTTGGTTGCGTTACATGCATGATATTCAACATTTCTCCTGCTGAAGTCTCCGAGCCAATCCCTGCCTTTCCCTTCCTGCTGCTGACAGAAGAGGTGCCAGGCTGTCGGGTTTGCACTGTTGTTTCCTTGTGGGTCCCTTGGTCTACCTGGGGCCTTTTTGTGAAGCTCCTGGACACGAGCTGTGATTCTGGAATAAGCTCACCCATGTGCTTTGCTGCGTGATTTCTGTTGCTGCACAGGAAAACTTGAGAATATAATTGGGATGTAATATACACAAGCTAAAAAAAAAAGCGTGGCACAAAGCTATTATTTAAAAGAAATGCAGTTGTGTTTTAAGCCGATTGAGGCTTGACTTAATTTCTCAGCGTTAGCTGGTGACAGTGCAGTAAAACCAGAACGGACTCTTACCGTGTGCATGCTCTCAACTAGGAATGTGCCTGCTGAGAGCTGCGTGGGCTCCAGGCCGTGGCCGGGCAGCTGAGTGCTGGCCTTCTGCAAAGGCCTGCTCCTGTGTGTGAGAGCTGCAGGAAGAGGATGGGTCCTGGGCTGGGTGGGTGAGGATTGGGCCCCGGGAGAGCAGCGTGCAGCGGAGGGCTGTGACACACAGGGGCAGGAAATGCTGCTCGCTGCTGCTTGTAAGTCAGGGAGGCTGCAGCTGGGTAATTTGTTTTTACTTCCTGTTCCCGGTATGTTTGGGTCAAAAGTAGCAGTGTTTTTCCATATTAAGATGTTTGGCTTCATTCTGCGAGGAGGCAGTAAATCTCACGCAGCGCACAACGCGTTTCTTGTATTTTGGAGGCTCTTTATTGCTGCCTTTGACTTTTAGTTTGGACGGTGAAGCCTTTATTAGGACCTTTCCTATCGCATAGACCTGCTTTTCAGGGGTAACAGAAAGCTTTTTTTTCCCCCTGGCTCTGCTTTGGGAAGAAGCTTTGCCCTGACTCAGGGCTCTGCCTATGTTACAACTTTCACCTAAAAGGTTTTCTTGAGGCAGAAAAAAGCAACAGTAGCACAGGGCTGGGTTACATGTTAACACGGGCTGCCTTCTTCCCTGAAGCCTGCAGATGCTGGAGGTGATCTTGAGGCTGGCTGAGCATCCATCCACCCTCCTCCTGGCTTCTGAAGGGAGGAACAGGGCACGCAGGGCTGGTTCTGCATGAGGTTTGGTTGGCCCTGCTGGGCTGGGGACTGCAGCTCTGGGGCTGTGTTGTAATATGACACATCAAGCAGCTTATGCTCAGGTGCCAGGGTTGGAATGAGGATGCTTCTGCTGCTGCTGAAAGGCTGATTTGTTTTGTGTCTCATGCTAGGTGGAAGGTTATACTTCTGAAAAGACCCTGAGATCCAGATGTGGGGTGCAGGGAAGTTTCTAGTGTGTCTAACAGTAGATTTGCTTATATTCTGCATGCTGCCACCATCTTGTCCCTGTAGTCATCCCAGCACTGGTAAATGCAGCCCAGCTGTGCAGGCTGGCCCGTGTTCCCCCAGCTGGGTGGCTGCACTGCTTTGCGTGCCAGTTGATGTTAGGAGCACTTCCCCCCCCCCGGTCTTGGAGCTTCTCCACCTGCTCAGCCAACCTGGAGGCTCATCCTTATCTTAGGGTCCACGCTCAGTTCCTTCTGCATCTCAGATGTAAATGACTTTCTGTGCAGGTAAAGAGAGAAGCAAACTTGGGTGGAGCTTGTGTATCTGGGAACTGGTGAGAGCCGACTGAGAGGCACTGCCACAAGGCAGAACCTTTGGATGCTCTGAGTGTCCTTGTGGAAGGTACAGCCTCTCTCCTCTGCTTGTTGTCCTTGTTCTTGGTCTTGTAAATGGTTGGCCTAGCCAAGAGAGAGGGCAGAACTGCCCAGGCTGAGAGCAGCTGGTGCTCGGGGCCTCTGGGAGTGCTGGTGCAATGGAGCTGGAGGGTGCCCAGGCCTGCAGGAGAGCGTCTGCACAGGTGGGGCCGGGCTGGTCAGCAACAGCCTTTTGCAAGGTGCTGGGGTTTTTGACTCAATAAAATGCTAACTGTTGTAGTTGCATGCTGATTAATATTAGAGTAATGCTTAATGTAGCTGTTGCATAAGGCTGTGAGCATAGGCAGGTGCTTTTTACCAGCGGTAACTCCCTTTTTGAAACAAAAGGGCTGGACAGTTGAATGGAGCTGATCCGGTGCTTCTGGAATTGGCCACAAACTACATTTCAAACAACTGCATGCAGACGTGTGCGCTGTAGGCTTGGAAGTGCATTGCCTTGCAGGGACCAGGTGAGCAAATGCAGTTGTTGAATAGAATTCAGGCCTTCATGAGAAGCCATTTAAGTTCAAAACCTCATGTTGGTTGCTGGTGGCAGGTGATTATTTTTCAGTCCCCTTTGCCTCTGATGCATGGGGATGCTGCTGCTCCCCTCTCCTCCATCCCCACAGCTGAGCCTGTGGGAAGTCACTCTCCTCTCCTGCCTGAGTGATGATACACTGGTGGGGCTTTCCTATTTCCTGGTGGCAAGGAAGCCATTAGAACTGCAGAACTTGTTCACAGAGTTATGCAGCAATTACCTAAAAAAGAGAAGATAGGATGCTTGTTAAGTTAACGCTACAAATGCTTTTTTAAGGCACCTAGTACAACAAAACTGCTGAGGGGGAGAAGTCCATTATAGTGATTATAGTCCATATATAACATCTTCGTGATGGGCAGGAAGTGAAACTGACTACAAATGGGAGCAATACTGGAAGGTAAAAATCCACCTATATATTTTGAAAGGTAAAAGAATGAATTTAAATTCATTTAATGTTGGTAATCTTTGTATTATTACCTATAATCTGCTGCTGAGAAGCACTCAATCCTGACTTTTTTTTTTTCCCCCCACCCTTCCACAGAACAGCAATAATAAGAATGGAGTGTTTCTCCTGACCTCTGCCTTTAGACTGTGAGCTCCCAAGAGCACAAATTACTCCTCTGTATTTTTGGACAGCATCTGCAGGTATTGAAACCTGCCACACAGAGTAGCAGTGCAGCTCGAAATGTGCTACTGCAGTCCTGGGTCACTTAGCAAGGATTCGATCCTGTGCACTGCTTACAGGAGGAAGGCAGTAGGGCTGCAGCTGGCTGGTAGGTGCAGGACTGCTTTTAGGGCCCTCTTAAACCAGAATGTTTCCGACGTGGTTCACGGCGAGGTGATTTCAGGGAGAAGGCTTGCTGAGCTTGGAGAGTGAGAGGGGTAATGCTGCAGGATTTGCTGATGTACGCCTTCCTGGAGATGTACCAAAAGGGAAATACAGATGTAATGCTATAGATGGGCCTGATGCAGTAACGTTAGCTGGATTGTGGAGATAAAAGAGGTGAGACTGGCTTTAGGATTGTTGTTTGCAAAGATTGAGCTTTTAGTGTGAGGAGAGCAGAGCAGCCGGATCTGCCACCTTTAGGTGGAAGGTTATCACGCTTGACTTCTTCCTTTTCTGGAGGAGAGGGCCGGTGGCTGTCCCTGCGCATGCAGGTTTGCTTAGATTTCTGCAAGAATGTGATGTTCATCTTGGAGATTCAGGCAACCAAGAGAGAATTAAAGCATGAGATCTGCTTGCTCATGACCCGAATCCCCTAATCACAGCCTCATGTAAGTGAAGGTCTTAGGCTGGGTTGAATAGAGGGCATCTCCATGCAAGAAAACGTACGTCTGTCCTCAGCCTTCCAGAATTAGAGCTTACTGGTGTTGAAATGTAGTTGTGAGGGTGCCCTTGCCTTGAGCCGGAGCTGCTGTGTGTGCCCCTGTGTCAGGCACAGCACTGGAGCCATGGTGAAGGCAGGTGCCTGGCTCCTGGGCTGAGCCCGTGCCTTTTGGAACCCTGCCTTAATTTGGTGGATTCAGATTAAAGCCTTAATTTAACCTCTGTTCAGCCAGTTTTCCTTCTTTAAGCTGGGAAGGAGCATTAATGTGGTTCATACGGTAGTGTGGCCACTTTCACTGACCCTGTGATATGCTTCTGACTGCCTCTGTTTTCTGTGGATGTTTTTCATGGGGTGCCTTGCTAATGCCAAGCCAATGGTAATCCCACACTTTGAACTTTGTGTTCGACTAATTCTGGATTGTGAGGCTGCAGCCAGAAATGTAAGATTAGCTGTTTTCTCAAGTAGGTGGCTAAACAGAAAAGGGAATTAAAAGAGAAGGGAAGGAATTTCATCCACTTTGGATGAACTGGTAAAGAAAAAAAAAGAAGTGTTTGGCTTCAGTGGTGAACTGGAAAAATGATCCTGTTTTTGGCACTGAGATGGAGAGAAGAACATTTTAGTTGAAAAATGTGGAGTTTGTTTATTTATTAGATGAGAGGTAGAGGCACTTGGCCTTGAAGCACAGATTCAGCTGAGAGGTAGAGAAGAAAAGCAAGGGAGGAGAAATGCTGCTGCTCCACCACTGCTCCCTTCTTGTGAAGGAGTGCTCCAGTTTTTCTTTTGAAACAAGCTGAGAATTCAGGTTAGTCGCTGTAGAACTGAATAAATAATTTCTCTGAAAAACACCACCTAGCTTGCCATCGTAGCGGATATCAAGGCAGATGAAAATGTTGCTGTGAGAGTACTTTAAAAGCACAGTTGGCTCAGATAGGCTGTTGTGTAAACCAGGGGAACATCTGATTTTCCTTACCTGAGGATCCAGCCTGCGTTTTTTTTCATCTCTTTTCCTATCCCACCCCCTCCTCCCATGATACAGAAGGTGAGTGTGTGCAGAGGATTTCTTGCAGCACGCGTTCAAGGATGGTTTTGGAGCTGTGGATTTGATCAGGAGGCTCCTCCTGGCCTCACAGGGGTGTTGTTTGCAGCTCCTGTGCATCTCACGCGAGGCTGTGCTGCTGTGTGCTGAGAAAATAGCTGCTCAGCATCACGTTGGGTACGGATCTTTGGCATTTTGCTAAAAATGGGAGAGATGTTCAAAGGCTGTGCAGATGTCCTTGAGAACCAAGGGACACCTGTGTTGTCACCTGGAGGTTGAATTTATAGTGAGCTGCCTTCTGAAATAGGCTGATAATGGGTTAGTTGCTAATATCTGACTGATGGGTTGATGTTTGCACTGCTGTTGTTTGTACGTCACTGAGGTTGAGGTCTTCTGGTCGTGAGGTGGATGGAGCACATCAGCCAGGCCCCGCTCAGTGTGGGATCCCAGGCAGGGACATGGGGGTCCCAGCAGGCTGGGGTGGGGGCTCAGAGCCTCACGGGTTGCCTGAGTCTGGGAAGGAGCTCTGGGAGGGAAGACAGGGAGCTTGTGTCAAGTGATGGATGGAGGAGAGGCAGGGCTGGGACCTGGACCAGGAGAAGGACCTTTCATAGATGGCGGCATGTGAAGCCAGTGTTTCACCTTGGCTTTCTAGCTGTTGAATACATGTGTGCTTTTGAAGAACATGTGGTTCTAAGGGAGGCTTTTGTCAATAAACTCTGGTGTTTGTGCAGTATGATCAAGAGTCTCATGGCTCTGCAGGCTGAAGGGGGACGGAGTGCAGACAGGCCCGTGTTGGAGTCCCTGTGCACTTGCTTTGCCCTTAAGGTAAAGGATTAGGCTTGAAGAAAAGGAACGAGGTCAGGTCTAGACCAAGAAGTAGAGTCTGGAATCCAGCCAAAAGCGTAAGGAAGGTTTTTCCTGTAACAGCATCCTAGATGTGGCAGTTGTGTTGACTTAGCCGAAACGAGACTGACATCTGTAGGTCAGGCCTGATTAAAAGCAAAGGAGAGTGGAGAATAGCTCCGCAGAGTAAAGAGGATTTAAAGATAATGGCAGGGGGTGATGCGTGGCCCTTACTTGCAGAATTTGACTTGGCCTTGGAACTCTCACCCTGTGAGCAGGGAGCTCTGTCAGCCTGCAGAGTGCTGTGGCTGCTGCTCCCTCCTTCCCTGGTTTGCAGAGGTCTTTGGATTCATCCCTTCCCTCCAAGGCTGTGACTCTTTGGATAGAAGTCTGACTTGAGCTTTTGCCTTCTACTGTTCAAGGGAGGCCTTCCACGCAAACCTTTGGTTTGCTGTAAAAACCCTGTTGTGAAGACAGCACCCACCCCTCGCTTTGTTCTACCAAAGGGTTAAACGTCTGGGTCTTTTGCTTGTTACTGATGAAAGATGTGGCATTGCTGAGCATTGTGTGCAAGAGCCTGCTTCAGAAAATATTTCTGTGTTCCTTTTGACCCCTGCATCTTTCTGCCTACCTTCAGTTGTGCTGGCTGCCCAGGATGCTGGAGACTGTTTCTTTGCTGAGAGAGGAGGAAAGAAGAGAACAATTGCACTTCTGAAGCAATAACCCTTGTGCTTCACGTTGTTTCCAGAACTGTGGTTCACTGCCACTAGTGGCTTCTTACATCCTGAATGTGCTGCTCTCTGAAAGGCACGGAGGACTGCCATTATTTGAGATGGGTGAGCTGAATCACAGGGAGGCCAAGTGACATGCTACAAACACAATGAAGGAGCTTGCTGCTACTGCTGCTGCAGTCAGAATGCAGTCGGGGTCTTCCTGGTGCTACCCTAGGAGGGGATGGTGAGCCTGGGGGGAGCTTAGGGGAGTATATGTAGGGATGTCTGCAGTCTGCTGCCAACCTTGCAAGAGGGAGGCGGTCTGCATCGTGTCCAGCTGCTGTCAGCTTCCCACCTCAAATGGCTGTGGCTGGGCTGGACTCTAGCCTGGCTCCAGGGAAGGGCTTGGATTTTCTCCCTGGGGACAGCAGCAGAGTCTCAGTGCAGCTCTCCAGGTACTCATGCTTATTTATTTGCTTGGAGGCATTCTGGGACTGACCCACTGTTCTGACTTTTCCGCGATTATTTCTGTCAGTGGAGAAATGTCCGATTTGATTAGGTGAAAATTTATGTAGTAAAAATGTGAAAGGAAAGGGGTGCTTGGTTTCTCCCCGAAGCGGGAGTTGAAGTTTCTAAATGAAAACCTTTTCTGAGCGAGATAAAAGTAGAGAATTACTTGGTGGGGGAAGTACTGACTTCCCTACCAGCCCTGAGTTGCCTTCAGCGGGGAGGAAGTGGGGAAATTGCCCTCAGCCTCTTTGGACCTGGTGGTTTTCCCGTGAAGTAAGTAGAGTTGCACCAGATCTGTGTTAGGACCCTCTGAATTCAGGGGGGGGTATGTAAGTGATGTGAACATGGCAATTTACATCCTGCCGGATGTCGCTCCCTTCTCTGTAGCAGTGGCACTGTGAAGTGCCCACCACGTTTCTTGGAGGTGCTCTTGGCATTCAGGCGCTGAGGCCAGCCAGCACTGCTTGTTGTGGTGGCTGTTCACTCACATCAGTCCGTTAATAACTCCTACACTTGGGCAAATAGCAGTGCAAGCACTGATATCGTTGCCCAGAGTTCTGGGCCTCTCTGTCAGGAGACAGGCAATTGTTTGATTTAGTGGAAAATAAATGATCTCAGCTCTCATTGTAGTCCCTAAATTCATTTTCAGCTGTGACAAGGGCCAGGATTTAAACCTGGGTCCCCCTAAGTAAAACGTAGTTAATTAGCCCACTCTATCATGTAGCCATTCTTGGTTTAACAAAGGCAGTGCATTCAGCCAGACAGTTCTTGCTCATAAGCGATGCTAACCTTTTGAGCTGCATGTATGGCAGCGTGCTTGCTCAGAGCCTAAAGTCCATATGTTTGCATTCCCTTTTCAGCAGTGCTTCTTAACCCCTGTGTACTGCCTCATTATAATGCTGCTGCTCTCTGAGAAACTTCTGGCACCTGTGTGTGTGTTAAGCTTGAATGATGATTTGTGTTACGGCAGTGGCTGTGGGTTCCTACCGAGATCAGTCTGCTGCAGGAGGAAAGGGGAGGGGGTTTGCACCCTAAGGAGCCCCCAGGGTAACACACAGGGTTATGTGACCTCAGTGTCAGTAACTGCCCCCCGTGAATGGGGTTCGTGCAGTGATGGAGGGATGAGTGAGATGGCCCCAGGCAGCTCTTGGTTTCAGGGCTGGAGGAAGGATGTGGGAGCCCTCATCTTGAGTCCTTGGCTTCCTGTTCTTACCCGAGCACATCTCTCAGGCTGCAAACCTGTTTGCGTCAGAGGCTGATAAGCGAGAGCTCGATACCGAGTGCTGTTGTTGGAGATCAGATGTGGAGAGGTGCAGCTCGCAGTAATCCAGCGGGAATGAAGGAGCCCTGTAGTAGGGGCTGTGCTGTTCCTGGTAGGTCGGGGAGGCCGTGGGTGCTTTTGTTTGCTGTCTCCCCGTTGGTTTGGGTTTAGCCTGGAAAGGCTGGGGCAGGGCCACGTGCTCCCCAGACAGGGCAGCCTCTTGGGAAACTCTCCTACCCAACTGCTGACCTCAGGCAGGATGCTGAACTCAGTCCTCCTGCAGAGGTACTGCTTCATGTCTGTTGAAGTTTTAATCCTTTGTACTACTGTGAGGCTGTACGACCTTGAGGTACTAGGTTTCTGCCTTGGGTAAATACCTGATTGTTTCCCTGATGGCGTCTCAGCATTTAGCAAAACTGGGGTCTCAACGTGCAGTCAGCTGGGTTAAGGGAAAGGGCCCTAAGTCTGTGGATAACCATCGGCAGCGCTCCAGAAGGATGTGCCTGCCTTGAAAAAGCAGAGGGCCTTAATTTCAGACCACGGCATCTATTTAGACCCAGGCTGTTCAGCAAGTGCACGTACTTGGCTGCTTACCGAAACCTATACTTACTGATACTGTAATCCAGAGCTTGTGTTTGCAGGCGGTGCCACTCGGTTGAATGCAATCCTTGCACAAAAAATCATCTGTATGTAGATACCAGAATGTGAACAGTGATGGCTGTGTGAGTGGATAGCGGGTCAAGACCCTCTGAAAATAGAAACATATTGATGTTGTTAGCAAAAGCTGCGGAGCGTGTTTTCCTTGAAAATGGTTATTCAATATTGTCCTCGGTGCCTTTGAATTAAACATGCTGTAGGAAAGAGGTTGCTGGAATTCTGACTGTACTGGAGGATTGGATACTGGGTAGTCATTATCAGCAGCCAGAGACGGTGGCGTGACCTGCTGAACAGACAGCAAGATGCCTAGGCACTACCAGGAGGGAAATCTAAGACAAGAAAACGCATGGAAAAATATGTATAAGTAAAAGTTGCGCAGCCAGCCCTTATGCAGCAAATAAAGCAAGGTCTTGCTGACCTTGGCGGCTGTACAGGGCAGCCTTTGCATAAGAATGACTTGTGCTTAATATACTAGAGAAATTATTCAGGGACAAATATTCTCGCTTCATGCAGCATTGGGGACACATCTTTTTATTCCGTTTGCAACGTAGAAACACAAATGCGTTGCAGACAGGGTAGGAGGAGCACTGACTCCCCTCAAGCACTTTCAGCTTCGTGTCCTGTGGTCTGTAAAAGGAAACTCAGTGCTGTCCTCCTGCCCAAGCTGAGCTCTCAGTGCCGTTAGCAGTCCCCTTCTCCTGCAGGGCTGGCAGTGGCTGGATGTGAAGGCAGCGTGATGAGCGTCATCCTTAATTAGTCCGTGCGGTTTGTGTCTGCTAACAAGAGATCTGCTGTACTGCAGGCACGCAAAGTAGTAACGAGAAGAATTGATAGGAAAATGTTAGTGTGAAGGAGGGTGATGGCTTTATTCCTCTATGAAAATGTATTTTTTACTTGCAAATCTAGGCATCTGCAGCTCAGGAGGCGTAGGTGGGCTTGGGCTGTCTGGCCCTTTAGTACTGCCCTGTAGTAGGGCTGGGCTGCTGAGTCCTGCCTGGCCACGGGAAGGGGAGCTGTGCCCAGGGCTGTGTCCTGCAGAGCCCTGGCCCCAGGGCAGCTCTGCACCTCAGAGGAGTGCTTTGCTCTGCAGGCTGTGCTGCGGTAAGCAAGCGGAGGGATCTCTGTCTGCAGGCTGGCACAGGCACGGTGCGCATTACATGGCAGGAGGTAGGGACTGGCAAAGCTTCTTTTTTTTTTTTTACCCCTGACCTCCCTGTTAGCGTTTCCCATGCTCTGGTTCTTGTATGCGGTTCTGAACCCAGCCAAGTACAGCTCACCTGCTATTCTGTGTGGGCAGGTGTTCCTATCCGTGGTGGCTCCCCACATCGGAGCCTGGTCCCTCTCCAGCTGAGCTGGGACAGATGGACCCCACGCTGGCTGCATGCTCAGTGTGCCCTGGGGCCTGGCCAGTCCCTGTGCTGCCACCAGCCTGGGCTCTGCGCCTGCTCAGCTCCACGTGGGCTGGCAGTCCCCTCTCTGCTCAACAGCATCGGCATTTTGCCGAGCTCTGCAGGTAGTGTTACTTGCAGATTCTCACTGCTTACTCAGTACCACTGCTTTTTCTGAGTTTTTCTCACCTGCTGGAGAGATCAGTGCCATAACTGCCCCTCTTCGAGAGCAAATCCATCTTGTGAGTTCTGTCGGAGCAGTGTCTCCAAGGGCTGTTTTGGAGGGATATCGGGAGAGGGCCAGAGATGGTGTTTGTTAATATTGATCATGGGAAATGTAATTATTGTGGGTATGAAGTGTTAAATGTTAAATTAAAATGGGAGATTTGAAAGCAGTCGATAGATCAATTCAGAGGCCGGGATGAAATGCTCAGACTTTCAAATAATAATCAGATTTCCAATGAGATCTCCATTGTGTATAATTAAAGGGGTTGCAACATTAAATCTGGTGTTAAGGGCATGATATTTAGAGGATGCTGAAAGAACCAAGACCCAGACAAAAAGAGGGCGAGTAGAGGCCCTAATGGGGCAGAAATGGTGTGGAGTGTGGGAAACCAAGGGCCTGGTTGGTCCTGACGGATCCTTCATGTTCCAAGGTCATGGTCCATCTATATGCACGCATGTCTACAGCTGAGATGGTCTTGTTGGCAAGCCAGCCTTCCAGAGCAGTGCACTAAAACCCACCAGCAGGAAGTACTGCCATGCAGAAGACTTCCAGGATATGTAGAAATATTAATTACCAATCACCACCATGTTTCAGTTGATTAAAGCCGAGGCATGCAATTGGTGCTTTGTGAAGAGGCAGAGGGAGCAATTAAAGAGAGAGGTGAATTAGGTTCAGCTCTACCCCCGGTGGGATACATGAGGTGTCCAAGGGCACGTGGTATTTCCAGGGCACTTCTTTGAAATTCATGCTCTTTCCCTTGCCCTGCAATCCTTCAGTGTGCAGACAAAGCAGCGGAGTAGTGGCTCCCTACTTTAACTGGTCTGTGAGTAATGGTAGCAAACAAGTTCTGCTCTGCCAGTGGGCTTCGTTTTCTGATGCTGCAAGCCGTGCAGGAGGAAGCACCACAGTTCCCATTCCCCAAATATATATCTTTGCTCTAATTCCTAAAGGGATAACTCAGAATATGACACAGACCTTGTGCTTGCTGTGGGCTCTGCGCCTCCAAAGGTAGCGTTGCCGTGAGATGGAGGGGAAAGCACTTCTGTGCTAGATCAGATGAATGAACTTTCTCGTTAGCCCTGGGCATTTATTCCTAACCTGTGCCTGTGATGTGATTAGCTGTGAAGATGCAGCTGTGAAGCTCTCCAGAGCCTTGGAAGATGTGTGTTTTTTACAGTATGCTCTCACTTTGTTTTATAATCCTGGTGGCAGCCTCTGCTGGTTAGTTCTTGAGGTTTAAATGCTGATTAGGTTAATGGATTGTAATGTAACCCCACCCAGCCGATCATCAGTCCCTTGGAAATGCCTTGTGATTGTGCTCAGTATTGCTTAATTGCAAGCCCTGCCTTACCTGCAGACTTGGCGAGGCTGGAGCTTAGCCTGCTCTGTGAGCAGCGAGGTGAGAGCAGCTCTCCTGGAGCCCTTATGTCAAGGTCTGTAACATTTCCACCTGGTGTCGTTGGGCAGAGGTAACTCGATCTCGTGCTGCAGCCTGCAGAAGAGCTGCTTTGTTAACAAAGCCTGAATGCGGGCTAGTTAAATTGCAGGCCTTCTATTCAAGGTCACTGTTAAAATATATATATATATATATATTTAATTGCAAGGGTTGTAAACGAGGCTTGTATTGTGCTCCTGCGAAAGGCTGGGAATTGTGACATTTCATCCCACAATTGCTCTGTCACTCTGACCCTCCCCTTTAAGGGAGAAATAAGCTTCACCAACTGCTGCACATAAATCTTTAACTTACTGCTGACACTGGGAGTCCCTAAAAAGAAGTGTCTGAGAAGAGACCGATGCTCGGTCTGCAGCATATAGAAGTGTTGGGGGCAGGGAGATCTGAGCGTGATCTTGGCCAAAGGCTCCAAGGGAGCTTATCTTCCTCCCTCACGTGGAGCTGTGAGGTCCTTGCCAGAGGATGCTGCGGGTGCATAGAGCTGCACAAGTGCTGGGGAGACTGGACGAGGAGCAAGTGAGCAGCTGGTTGGGGAAAACTCGGCAGGCGAACCACAGCAGGCTCAGGAAATCCTCTGAGTTAAAAATAGTGGGAGGCTGGGAGAGTATTGGGCCGGGAGATAGCGCACGTCTGCCTTGCTGTTGCTCTTGGGTGGCAGTGGGTGGCTGCTGGCTGCTCGTCCTTGGCTGGGCTCCAGGGGAAGGGAGGGCCGTCCCTCCCCCGTCTGCTCCCTTTCTCAGAGGTGCTCTGAGCTGTGCTGTCCCATGGGGCGAGGAGGGGAATTTGAGGATACGGGTTCTGCTGAAAGGGAAAGAGCATCCTGCTCTGTGGGAGCGCGGGTGGGGTGGTCCTCGTACGGAGGGGTTGGGGTTAAGTGGGGTCTCAGCGTGAGCCTGGCGGGGCGGCAGCGATGCGTGCGCTGCGGCTGTGTCAAGTCCCAGTCCTGTTTTTCCTGACCCGAATGCATGGAACAGCTTGTTCTCTATTGTCTGTTAACCCTTACAAAGGCGCTTAATCTTGTTCTCTTTTGTTCTGCATTGGTTGTGCTCGGCGGGGTCAAGTCCCAGCTTTTGGTGCAGGGGCAGCGCCGCGCTCAATAGCTGTGTGCCGCGCAGGGCTGAGCCGGTGACGGAGTTAATTGCAGAGCGGTGATGGCCCTCCCCAGCCGAGGATCTGCTCCCATGAGCTATTTAAGCCTCTGTTTCTTGTATCTCCATGCCAATCAGATTAGCCAGTGCCAGGAAACAGACCACGGCCTGCTTGCTCTTGAATGCACCCTTTTTCCTTCTTACCTGTTTATCCCAGTCAAGTCACTTCCCGTTCCACCTGTTTTTTGTTTTTTTTTTTTGGTATTTAGCTGTGTTCCTTCCTTTTCATTTTGTCTCCTCCTGGCCCATCTTGGCCCTCCTTGAGGCGATCTTGCTGCATTCTGCCATCCAGCCCTGGCACTTGGTGATGGGCCCAGTCCTGCTCCTGCCATGGTGCTGCCTGCTCTGTTTGCAGCCCGTCGCCTCTGCTGTGCCGCGCCGTGCCGGTCTTGCTCTTGCTTTCCTCCGCAGTGCTCATCCTGCTGTAACTCGGATTCCCCTTAACGTGCAGCAGTAGAGATCCTCGCTTCACCGGAGCTACTGAAAGCGCTCATTTTTGCAGCAAAGAAAAGGAAATGTGGTCAGGGGGAGGTGAGCGCTCCCCGCTCACGTGGCTGAGATCCACCCCGCTGCAACTGATCCCTGGGGCTGTTGCTCCTTCTCCAAATCGGACCCTTCTGCTTTCTTGTTGCTGATTTCACTGAGGGATTTGCTGCTGCAAAATTCAGCTCAACACCCCCAGTCTCACAGGACAAAGTGTTCCAGCCTGGCCATGTGTGCCAAAACAGGCCCATCCCTTGGCTCTTATAAGGCTCCACCTTTATCCTTATTCTAAAAATAAAAGGCAAGGCTATTCATTCCTTCCTAGTTGCTCTGCTCTGTTGTTCTGACCTTATTAGACTTTCCTAATAGAAAATTTCATTGAACTCCTCTTTTAGTGGTGAAAACGAGCAAGACCATTAGACTTCCTCTGGAAAAAATGAATCTGTATCACAGGGAATTGTAGGGAGCCAATTTTCCACTGTGGAGTTTGTGCTGTATGCATATGTTCCCTTGCATGTATTTCGTAAACAAAGTTGTCTTCAGATTTAGAAGAATTTAAAGCAATTTTTATCCGTTAGATCTGAACTGGTTTGCCTCCTCGGTTGGAAATAAGTAGCTTCTGTAATGTTATAAGGAGCAAAGTGGCTGTTAGCTGGGGTTGCAAGAGGCTTTTTTTCAGACCTCTCAAGCTAAATATATTTTGAGGCTTATGTGTGTGCATGTATGTAGGAATGATAGCCAGGTGATAGCTTGCGATGCCACATCGTAAATTCAGTTTGTTGGACACCTTTGATTACCTCCTCTGCACTCTGCCCGTAATCATTCTCCTTCAAACATCCTTCTAATGTTCTTAACAGCAGCCAATTAAAACAAAGACTCCACTTGCCATCTATCCCCTCTTTCCTCTGCCATCATCCAAGCTCCTTCCCTTGGGGGAAGGAATTAAGTGCATTGGTGGTTCCGAGAGCACGCTCCGGATCTGGGGGAGTATATCCCTGTTTTGCTTTTGTCTGCTGATTTTAAAGTCGGCTTTGGCAGATACCCGACCAAGCAGAGGTGGGTGCTTTTGTGTTTGGGACTGCAGGGTGCTGGCAAGAAGGATGCAGCACGTGCAAGGCACTGTTCATCCAGACATTAGCCATGGCTAGCTAGGGCCTGCCCTCTCAGACCCCTGGTTTGATCCCGTGGTTTCACATTGAGCCAGAAGTTTTCTGGAAGAAAGACACACCTCAAGCATTAGGAGGGAAATCATAAGTAATTCCTGTCGCTAAGACCTTCCATGGGGGAGAAGTTGGAGGTCGTTGTGTTACACAGATGCAGGAAGGTGGGGAAGTGATTGAAAATCTCAGGACTTGCGTTGATGTCCGTGACTCAGACATCTTAGGGGGAATGGAGGGTGTTCAGTCACTGCAGAGTTGATTCACCTACCTGGCACTGAGATGAAGAGCAATGAATAATAGATTCTGGGGGGTGTGGAAGGCAGGAGAGGCCAACACACTAATTTTAAGCAGCTTGGGAAGTGCCTCAAGGGTGACTTTGTCTTTTTCTTGCCTTTTTTTTTTTTTCAGAGCTTAGCTCTGTTGGCTCCTCTGTGTGCAGATCCCCAGCCCCTCTGTGTCCCATGGGCACACCAGGCTCACAGCCTGTGGACCCTCAGCAGGCGGGTGGTACTGGGTGTCAGAAGTCCACTTACAGAATGGGGTCTTAATCCTTCTAGGTGCCTCTGGCTCTGCTGTTACCCCCCCCACCTGTGTTCTGCAGCAGTGCTTCTGTGCTGGCAGGGTGCTTATTGCTGTGCAAGCAGGACTGGAGCCATTGGACATGCCTTTCATCCTGTTGCAGCCTGCTGGAGTAATGGGGCAGATGTATGTGTATGTGCATGCTCCCCTCCTCCCTTTCTGTATCCTGTTTCATGCTGTAATGGCTGTGGGGTCTGAGAGGTCGCATCATCTAGTGCTCATACAGCCTCTACCATAGACATTTTGTAGTGCCTGACTGCCATTCTTGGGTTTTATCTGCCAAGCATCACCAACAGAATGGTCCCGCTTGCAGAGGGACCGAGCAGGTTGTCCAGTGTCACTGGTGGTACCCACAGCTGAGGCGAGATTTGAGCCCCTGTCTCCATAGTCTGGCATCTGCAGACTAGAGCATCTGTCCTGTGTAAGTAGTGGCCTATGGGAGCTACCTGTATGAGAGCAATGCCTTGGGGGCTTGATTCTGGGCTGCCCTGTGTTTTCAATGGTATATGGAACGGAAAATAAGCTCTCAGTTGTTGGTATGTTTGTTTTCCTGATTTCCTGCATCTTTATTTAAAACTAAAAAATGCTGGAAGAAATTATCTTAACTGTCTTGGATGCTTTTGTTGACTCTTCCCATCTCTTTCAGTTGTTACATATTTGATTTGCAACCAGAGGATGCTGTTACAGGGCTGAGTTGAGAAGTAAGTCAAGGCTACCTTTTTCCCAGGTCTGAAGTCATTTCACAAAGGATTCTTCAGTACCTTTGTATGTGCTGTGCCCTTCCGTGTAGCCCTGAAGTGATAGGTGCTTTCATTACTGTGCATGACTCCTCATTTTGTAACACATCATGTAATTCAGATGGATTTGAATGTAGTAGCATAAAGGCTTTGGAGACCTGCCCTGTGCAAAGGGGAAAATTACTGTCTGGCCCAGAGTGATGGCTTTGTGATGACTGCATTGTGTGCTGGTGCTCTGTGTTTGTACCAAACTGGTTTGCTGCCAAGTTACTTATGGCTTATCCAAGCACTCAATACAAAGAATGTTGAAAGAAAAACTATTTCTGTGTTCTGCGAGTTCCTCTGGCTGAGAGAATTCAAACCACTGTCCAAGTGGCTGTCTCCTCTTTCTGCAGGCCAGTTTTCACCTGGCTGGGCAGCTAATGTTACCGTGTGAACCTACAGTGTGTGTGTGTGTGTGTGTGTGTGTGTATGGGGAGGGATGTACTTCAAGGAGATGGACTGTGAGACCTGAAAGGAAAATGCCTCCTTGTTACTTGCCCTGAAGGCAGTGCTGGAGAAGATGTCTCCTGGTGCACTGGGGTTACGTGATTGAGAAGTCCAGGGCTCATCATAGCCTCAGCCGTTCTGAGCCTGCAGCATTTCCCTTCAGCTCCTTGTGAGCAGGCTCACCTTGCTCCTCAGTGCCCCATCAAACCTCAGTGTGCAGGATGGGCACTGCAGCCTGCCTCCAGCTGAGCCTGAGGATGCCTTCCCAAAGTCCTTAGTCTTCCGTGCAGTGCTGAATGGCAGAGCTGACCTCATGCTGCACTCATTCTGCAGCTTCATGGCACACATTGTCTGTCTCGAAGGCTAAGGCTGTGCTTGAAGCTTAGGAAAGGCTGATAGTGCTGCCTGCAGCATCCTACAAAGGGCAGGTCAGTGACAGGATTCTTTGCTGTTGGCTGTGTCCCCATTGGCCTCCCCAAATGCGTGGACACTTGGTTGCCTGTCAGAGACCTTGGGGGTTTCTTGAGCACTGAGCAGGATAATCAGGTAGATTGCGGGATACATCTGCTTGATCCTATTTCTTATGATTACGTGGTGGGGAACAAGCCTTAATGAGCCTTGGCCTTTCCTGTCTCCTCTGTAAATCTGTTTGACTCAATTGAGCTCTCTTTGTGCCAGACGTCTCTCTTTGTGCTTGGAGATGGAAGCATCCACCTCTGAAGCTGGCTGTGCTTTGAGCAGGGCTGTGGATTAGCTGACCTCTAGAGATCCCTGCCAGTGTTTTTTCTTTTTTTTTTGTGAGTGTTTGCAGCTGGTGTAATTGTGGTCCTAACCCCTCTGTAGTGGGGCTGGCAGCGGAGGAGGTTTTAGCACTGGTTCACAGAAGCATCGTAGCTGCTGCTGCACCACAGAGAAAATGCTGCCTTTGAGTTAACCGGTGTGCTCTAATGTGCTCTCTGGCTTCTGGTCCCAGGGAGCTGCCTCGTGTGTGAGGCCAGAAGAGATGTGACAGGTGTGTCCCTTCTCTGTGTGTCTGTGGCTGGAGAGAGATGCACTCAGAACACCCATATCTCACAGGTGGGCAGGGGCTGCAGGTGGTCTCCATCACTCCTAGTGGGAAGCCAAAGGAGGAAAGCAGTCTTATCCTCTGCCTGGTCTCAAATAAACTGATGGTAGGAAATCAAAAGCCCAGAAGAACAAAGGTGTGGTAGGGGTTGTTACTTTCAACAGCGAACGTTTTCAGCAAAGCAGGGGGAAGTTCTGTTTGAAGCACTGTGCTGCCCTGAAGCACCCTATGGGAAGGTATTCGTTCTGCTGGGCATGTGTGGGGTTCCGGCACTTGTAGCTTTCTGACTTTGCTCAGAGACAAATGATTGCACAAAAAAGCTCCTTAAATTGCAGTACTCCTATAATAGGCTTTTGGCTTGGAATTCCCCAGCAGACAGTGGCAAATAGCTGTCAGCCTTTTGCCTGTAGAAGTGTTCCGGAGAAGAGCCAGTCCCACAGGAGCAAAGGGGAGAAGTGATCTTTGCACGTTGCTGGACAGGAGGTTGATGATGAAGAAAAGCAGACTGAAGATTTCAGGCAGCTGAGGGAATAGGAGCACCATGGACCACAGTGGAGAATGACAGAATTCAGGATTGGGTTTTTGTCAAATATTTAATTAGATAATGGCACTCATTTTTCCTGTAGTTGTTTGCTGCAAGGTGCAAATGTGAAGAAATGCATGTTTGTAATGGAGGGTAAAGCTCACCATATCTTTTTCTTTGCACTGAAAGGTTTCCTTCTCTCACAGTTCTCTGTTATCTGTTGTTTGCTTTGGCTTTCTGATTCCTCAGCTGCCATTTCTCCAGGCAAGAGAAGTGCCCGGGTCAGGCTAGGTCATGCCAGTGCCATTGTGAGCAGAGCAGTGCTTGCAGAGGTGGATGGTGGACGGTCCATTTCTCGAGGACAGCAGCGTGCAGCACTGCTGTCCCTGCAGAGAGCTGCACCTGTCTTCTGGGGTGCCATCAATCCAGCAGCTTTAGCAAGGTGCTTCTTGGCAAGCTGCCTGTGATGCGGGGTGCAGTACATGCATCCTCAGCCACTGAGAATTCAGTTTGTGCTGCTCTTTCCATGGAGGTCATGACCAGTAACCCACACTCGGTAAAGTGACTCCAAGCCAGAGGCGTGAGTGAGTGGGGGAAGGAGAATGAGCGACGGTGGCTTCTTGAGCACAGAGATGTGTGGTATTTGCATGCCCAAACATCCGGCTCTTGCACACAGCCACTTCTGTAGCTGGTTTGCATCCCGTCAGTAAGGCTTTTCCATGGCAGCAGCGCTGGGGGTGTTTTATTTGTGTGTGGTTTCTGGTTCTGTCCTTTCTGAACAGACAGCAGTCAGGGCTGAAGCTGGACTCTTAGGCATGTAGTGTGTTCCTTGGTGATTCATTGCCCTCAACAGCCGCAGTTAGATCTCCAACAGAAACTTTTCAGGCATGGCTGTGGTAGAGAATCTGCTGCTTTCTGTTCATCTGGTAGGAGAACAAAGGCCTTGCTTCTTTCCTGTTGTAAAGGTCTACCTCACATTAAGTAAACTGTTCCCTGAGGGAGAAAGTGTCCAGGTACAGAGTGTTCACAAAGGAAATATTCAAAATGCCTACCGAGTTCCCTGAGTGTTTGCTTTCGTGTAAGAGCCGGAGCAGAAAATAGAATATTTTCTCATTTGAGAGCAAAAAAAAAAATAGCTCTTGCAGGTGGTAGAAAATTCACTGACCTTCTTCAGCTTGGATCCTGCAGCAGTGAGTGCACGGGCGAGGAGAAAGAGCTGCTGGGAGGCCGCAGTGTGCGCAGATCCCTCTGTTCCAAGCACGCAGCGTGTGCCCGCTGCCTACGCGCTGCTGGCACTGTCACAGGAATTTGAGTCTGCAGCCATTTGAGAGGTTTTTGTGTGATGCAGGGTAAGAGCCTCGCTAATCTGGACTTCAGCAGCGGAAGATCCATGTATTGATCTCATGAGGGTTATTTTTGTGGTTTCTTTTGCTGTTTACAGCCGTGCCAGCAGAGCTTCCGAACCACTCGTAAGCCCAGCAGAGCTGCTGTGTGATGCAGCCATGGCAGTACCTGACTTGGCACATGCTCTTGGGGCCCCAAATGAGCTTCTCGAATGTCACACAATGGAGTGAATGTCACCGTGGCTCGGTAGGTCGTGGCTGAAGATGCTTGCTTTCCCCTCACTGGCTGTGAAAGCTCCCTACAGAAGTGCTTTTCCTTTTCTTGTGCCTCACTGCCAATACGTGTACCAGCATGGCACCCCCTGGCAGAGTCTTGTTGCTGACTCTTTGGCACCTTTGAAGAGCAAGGATGAAGCTTCCCATGCCCTTCTTTATTTCTGCTGTGAAAGCGGAGGAGAAACAACTGGGGAAGATGCTCTGGCTTTGCTTTCCATGGGGATGTGAAAATGCTGTTGGATTGTTGTAGTGCTCTAAAGGCTTTTGTTTCTCTTTCAGAACAAAATAGTTCAATGTGCTGTTTTTATTGTTCCCGTTTCTCTTTGCCATGCAGTATTTCCAGGAACACAGCATTTATTTGGAAGCTGTTGTGGGGTTTTTTTTGTCACTGAAACCATCTTGCTTCTGTCTGTGAATGGGAGGCTTCACATCCTGGCGTATCATGGAAGGGACAGCGGGTGCACTAAGCTGTTCGGCACCCATTTGGGTGCAGCAGAAAGCTGGAGGTTGGCCTTGAGAAAGCCCAGTGCCCCCTCGCTGTCTGCCTCCTCCCAGCAGGTGAGGGGAAGTATTTTCCCTTCTGTCTCATCAGTTAGGGTGAAAGCACTTTTGCCTCTCATCTGAGCAGCCATGACCTGGAAATTGTTGAGGAGCAGTAGCTATAGAACCATACCTTGCTGCTTTTACTGAGTCATTTTTTTTCTCTCTGGAGGGGAAGAATTAAAAAAAAAAAAAAGAAAAAAAAGGAAAAAAAAACCCTCAACTCTTTAAATAGCATCATTTACACGTGGGAGCTGCTCGAATCCACCCTGTCACACAAATTACCATCTCTGAACTTGGCTGTCAGGAAGCGTGCTCTGGAGCTGCCATCCGCGGGGGGTGTCAGTGCAAGAGATCAGTTTCATGCGAGCAAGAGGCATCCAAGCACCGCGCCAAGACGTTTGTCCTCACGTTACCTCGAGCAGCGGGGGCATCTCAGTCCCGCCGGCAGCAAACGCCCGTATGCCCTTCACTTGTCACACTGCTCTTGTCCCCATTCTCTTCCTTAGCTGCGGGGCTGGCTCTGACAGCTGGGGCAAGCCCCGGCCCTGCTGCATTTCAGGCAATTAGCGCTTGGCCCAGCAAGCGGCCCCAGAGCAGGGCCTTGAGCCTCATTGTTTCCTTAAAGGTGGGAACCCACAGCCTTTTCTCTCTTGTACTGCTTTTTTGCAGCTTTGATGCTGCAGTTGCAGCTCGATTGGCCCATCTGGTCGTGTGGAGCTGAGCTGTGCAGCAGGCCTGGCTCGCTGGGAAGGGTTCAAAAGGCAGCACCTTGCCTTTGTTGTATTTCCTGCAAGCTAACGAAACCTGTGTTTAGCAGAGCTACTATGTAACCTCGTTAGATGTTGGTTTTGGCATGGATGCTTTTATTCCTCCCATTTGAAACAAGCAGGAGAACAAAGTGAATGAAACGGCAGTTCCCAAGAAGGGTAATGCGCGGAGCTGTAAGGACGTATCGTGGTGAGAATGGCTGTGATTGTTTGCTGCCAGAAGCTGAAATGGGGAGAAGTGAAACTTCAGTGTCAGGGGTGGGTTTCTGTCAACTGTTTTTATCTTCTGGCTGTCTGCAGGGAGTCTGACTGCAGCACATGAGCGCTCTGTGTGATGTCGGCCCAGAAAGCACACATTTTAGGCTTTCCCTGTGGCCGCACGGAGAGGGAATTTGCAACAATCCAAACATTGACAGAAGTGTATTTGTTGACTCGCAGAAAATCCTAGCTTGTGCTCCTCTGGGCTGTGATCACGTAAGCCTGAACATGATGACTTCTGTCTGTGCTTGCTGCTCTCCCGGCCTCAATAAACCTGGGAGCCAGAGGCATTTCTTCTGATTCAGCAAAGCAAAGTACATCTCCAGCTGTCCTTCCTGCAGTCGCTGCCGCTGTGCTCGGGGTGAAGCAGTGCTTAATCCTGTGTGTGCAACGAGGGATTTGGGCAGTGTGTGCTGAGGGATGCTGTGCTGCTTGTCAGGCAGGTAGCAAAGATGCGCTGGCACTGGAACATCTTACTCAGTTAGCTCCCCCAGTGTGGGAGCACCCATGTGAGGCTCTGTGATGATGTTGGCCTGCAGGGAGGTGGCTGCGTGGGTCCCATGACAGAATATTCCTTGTATCTGCTGCTGACCGCTGAGCAAACCTGTGCCCTTCTGCAGCCAGTGGGGCAGGGCTCTCCTTTCTGCTTCTATCAGCAGATCAAATACTATTTTGTAGTTCTGTTTCTAGGAGTTACAAGAGAGCAGTACGAGCCATGGCACCTTTATCCGAGCGTTTCGATATTTGTGGCTTAATGCCTTCTTGGATTCACGTGACTTATCTTCCATCTTGAGGACCCAGAACAGCTTACTGCATATGCGTGTGCCTGTAAAGTGTGTGCACGTGGTGTGCTCCTGAGTTACATGGGTGAGAGAAAGACAAATGCTTGTGTTGTTACCGACTATAGGATTTCTCATGGCAATGACAGTCATAACTATGCTGCTTGCACGATGCGCTGTGGTTATGTGCAGTTCAGAGCCTTGCTTTCCCTGGAGCCTGAAGCTGTGCAGTAGGCACCTAGTGCACAAGATGGTTGTACTTCAGTCTGCTCGGAGCAGCTCCTGGGAGCATTCCTTCTAATCCCCACCCATATTTGACCTGTTGTAGCTCGTTTTGGAGAGCTGCGCCCAGCCTGTCCCTAGCTGGCTGCAGGGAGGCTTCTGCGCATCTTTTCCTGCTCGCTGAGCTCACTTGGACTGGGTGAATGGGTGAATGGGGTTTGTGTATGGATTTGCTCCTTTCACAAAATCAGAGTTGATTGAGAGCATCCCTGTTCCTCAGAATCCCGGAAGACATGAGCATGGCTAGCTGTGCTTTTTATTACTTTTCCTTTGAAGTTTAAAACACATCTAGCAAACCTGATCTCGCCGTTCCCCACCTGATACCCAAAAATGCAGAGGTCTTCCCACAAGCACGGCTTAGCAGAACTTTAGCACCATTGCAGCCGTCCTGCATTCATCAATCCGGGCACTTCGTTAGAAACTCGACTCCAATTAGCCCGGAGCAGACTTGTAGTGTAGGTTTAGCAAATGTTGTTTTCCGTGTGAAATAACTCAGCCCATGAATCAAACAGGCTCCCTGCCCCACCCCCTGCAGCCGATGACAGCAGCTTCCCACACGCCTTCCTCGCAGCATTGTGTGGCTGCTCCAGCAGGTCTCGGTTACTGATCGGTGTAATTGCAGTAACACACCAACAATAAAGGAGGAGGGGAAGCTTCCTATTCTTGTAGTTGAAAGCTCTTCTGCAGAAGTTTGAGGCCTTAACAGCGGTCGCACGAGCAGCACGCTGCACTCTCCAAGTTGCTAGAGTGGATGGCAGCGCTTTAGGAGGTTAGAAGGTGGGATCATAGCATCATAGAATGGCCTAGGTTGAATAGAACCGCAATGACCATCTGGTTTCAACCCCCTGCTATGTGCAGGGTCGCCAACCAGCAGCCCAGGCTGCCCAGAGCCACATCCAGCCTGGCCTTGAATGCCTCCAGGGATGGGGCATCCACAACCTCCTTGGGCAACCTGTTGCAGTGCGTCACCACCCTCTGTGTGACAGACTTCCTCCTAATACCTAACCTCATTATCCGCAGCCATCAGTAATGTTTGATGTACAGTGTTGGTACATCAGATATTAGAGAGGATAAGGATGGCTGCTGTATTGGATTCCGAGGGCACCTGGGATGGGGTGCGTTGGGAGCTGCTTGTTGTGTAGCACGAGGTGCTGGAGCAACGTGGGCAGTGTTCGTTCACACGGAGAGGTGCGGCTGTGAGCAAGGGGTTAATTTGCTCCCCGTGTGCACGGCTCACATTTCCCTGCCAGGTTTGCTTTTCACTTGGTAGGCTCCAAGTGTGTAGATGCACCACCGCGTGTCCTCACGTCACACCGCCGGCACGGCAGCGGGTTAAACCCACCTCGGAGCAGGCGGAGGGCTGAGCTGCGGCGCTTCCTTCTGCTTTGTGTACAGGGAAGCACCGCTGCTCTTCCTGCCGTGCTCCTGCGGAACAGGGAAGGAGGTGGGGGAGATGAATGGAGAAAATACACTGTTCCTAAAGCCCCTCCTGTGGGGTAGTGCTGCTCTGTGCGGAAGGGCGCGTGCTTACAGAGCTACCCCAGGCCCAGAGGGACTCGGCCGGGGCCTGGGCCGGGCACAGCCTCAGGCCGAGGCGTTCTGTGTTCAGTGGGCACAAAAATGAACGTCTGCCAGAAGAGATCGATCTGAAACAATCTCTTTTATTGGGCGGCTGCCCAGAGCTTCTGCTGCAACAGCCGATCTAATTGGTTGCTTCCTCCTCCCATGCGCAGCTTCGTGTGGGAAATGCCCTTTTTATCTACAATGGCTGACTGCACTGTGCCGCACTGTCAGCGTCGGGGGAGCCCCGCGCGTGCGGCTGCCGCTTAACGCTGAGTTTGGAGAGGGGCGATTGTCTGGTTGGAGCTGATTCTATTTCTCTTTTCCCTGCAGGTTGCTGAAAAGTGCCTTTCCTGAAGCCACCGCTGCTTGGATTTCTGTCTAGGGCTGCCTCTCTCTCCCCCCTTCGCCCCCTTTCTTTTTAATTTGGCGTTGCTTGCAGTCCATACCCTGACGGCAACTCATCCATCCTCCTTTTTTTTTGTGCTCCCCGTTTGCACGCAGTTTGCTCAGCCATTTTTTCTCCCCCCCGACTATGTAGCAAATATTTAAAATCAAAAAAAAAAAAAAAGGAAAGAAAGAAAGAAAGAAAGCAAAACCTGACATCCTTCTGCTCCTTTTGATGCTCGTGAACAGTGATTTTGAGAAGCAAGAAAAAGAAGGCAAAAAAAAAAAAGACAAGTTTTTCCCCCCCAAGGACTGAGACCATTCCACAACCTGAAGTGCTGCCAGCAGCATATGCTTTTTGCAAGAATAATTGAAACCATTAACCGGAGAGCACAGAATTCTTTTGAAAGTCTGCCAGTTATTTTCGAGTAACTTCGGCAGTGGCACAAAATATAACACTTATATTTTAACTTCTACAATTGCACTTTTAGGAGCTGGCCTCTAATTTGATTTTCAGTTACTCTGATAAGATTTCTATTTTATGATTGGCTTTATGTTTGATTCTTGTTTAAACAAACACGATTTGACTTAAATGAAAACCTAAGTGCTGATGAATAGGAGTTCTACCAAAGCAACAAGTTAGTTATTTCTTCACGTTTCACTTGAATTCACTTTTTTTACCCTTTTTTTTTCTTTGTTTTTTAACTAAAGACAAGAAGATCGGCAGTAAATATTGCCCTGAAGAAGGGTGCGATTGCTTGCATTTTACTTTTTGTTTTTAATATGGCTGTGAACGTTTCCCTGGTTCGTGATACAAAATGGCTGACGTTAGAAGTGTGTCGAGAGTTTCAGAGAGGTACTTGTTCTCGGTCTGATGCAGAGTGCAAGTTCGCCCACCCGTCACGGAGTTGCCATGTGGAAAATGGTCGAGTTATTGCCTGCTTTGACTCCCTAAAGGTGAGGACGTCTGACACGTGCGTTACCTAAGCTCGCTTGCTTTCCTTCTCTCCCGAATTGCTCGGCTGTGAGTGCTATGGAACTGTTTCTTTGCTCTCTTCCTGCCGAGAGGTTGGTGTGGGATGTGGCTCCTGCCTCTCCTTTGCTCGGTCTCATGCAACAATGGGAAGTTCCAGATCGCTTTTTGCTTAGAGATCACAGCCAGAATAGCCATAAGTGATGAGGGGGGAACTCTGCCACGGTGCTGTGTTGGTTGGGCCTCACGTCAGGTGTGACTGCATCGAGTGTTGCATCGTGGAGAGCAAAAAGAGAATTCTGTCCAGAGCATCTCCTGTCTGTAGCTCAGGTCTGATGAGGCTCTCCTGGAAATGGGGAATTCATGTTGTGGGCGGTAAATGAAACCAAAACGAGCAAAGTAGAGAACTGAAACCCAGTGCTCCATTTGTGTCCAGAGCTCATTGGCCGTGTGTTCAGCACAGATCTGAAATGTGCTTTTAATGAGCAGAAACGAAAGCAGCATTTTAAGGTAATGAATCAGCTTCATGTGTATTTCCTGGAGACGGAGCTGCAGATGTACTCTGCCACTGTCCTGGAGATGAGGAACAGGCGAAATATTTGGAGAGCAGCGCTCATAGGGCAGAAAGGGCATTGGGAAAATGCATTCTGCAAGGGATGTGAGAGCGCCACGGCCCTGCTGAGCTTGTCCAGGTTCAAGCTGAGCCTTTTGGCCCAGCCTTTTGGTCTCTGTATGGTCAATTTTGCGGGAAGCAAATGGTTCTCGATTCCTTATTCCTGCCAGAGTTCTGGAGTAACTTTCAGAACTTGAGGAAATATTCGCTTTCTGAGCTGAGGGGGTTTTTTTTTTGCTTGTGCTTTTTTCTTCCTTAAGTGAAGCCTCTCCAGGGTGGTTTAACTGAGCTGATAGAAACCTCGAGACGTCATGCGTGATTGCTTTTGAGAGCTCTTCACATTGTGTCTGATGCTTTGATTTGAATAATTAACCTGTTTGAATTTCTAAAAGGGATCTGGTAAATTTTACAGGCTTGAAAGTTTTCCCTTCAGCTGTTGCTTGAAAACCTTGGGGTTTATTTTTATGAACACAATGACTAACAGAACTGGTGGAGTTCTGTATGCGCAGGTTCAGACCGGGGCTGGATCTGGTCTAACATGGCTTCATCCATTTTATTACCGTTTGTGGCTTCTTTTATGCTTTCACTTCTGTTCCCTTTCGCCAAGAAGTTCAAGCTTCCTATTTGCATTTGGTTTTGCTCGTTTTAATGTGAGTACATGCAACGACTGTAGTTACGCGGTGACTTTCAAATGTTTATTTACAGTGCTGGCCTTATGATGGTGAGGGACAAAAATACTCTTTATCAGATGGGGAGGGGGAAAGTCACGTCCTTTGTGCCCTTGAAACTTTGTGAATTGTCGCCAGTGGCAGCGCAGATACCTTTGAAGAGACGAATGTGTTTGTTTTATAGCATTCAATTGTGAACTGAAAGGAGTGCTGTAACGCCATGTAAGATATTTCCACGTCCCTTGCAACACAAGCATGCTTCAGCAGTGGGGGATGTGATGGGAAATACCGTGTTGAGAAAGGAGAAGAAAAAAAGAGTTGGGTACGATCTTCTACAGCTCAGCTTCTTCCCTCTGCATCTGGTCGTTAAATACTGTTTTCGTTGCAGTTTTCTCCTGACGCAGTAGCGTATGCCCTGTATGTGCTAGTTAACCGGTCCCAGTTTTCAAAGGAACAGGTTTTTTAGGCTCCGTAGGGCTGTCCTCAGCCTGAGGAGAGTGGACAGCTCTGCCTCCCCTCCCAGCTAACGCACCTGAAGGAGAGAGAGCACACAGCTTGATGGTGGGGGCAATTTCCGCACCCTGCTGCTCCCAAAGGGAGTGGGTCTGAGCCCTTCTTTCCTCCACAGAGATCCTCTGGGTGGGTCTGGGTGCTTTCTTTGGGAGTGCCAAGTGCTGCTGCCCCACTGCAGGGTGCAGCTCCAGAACCACAGCCTGCTTTAACAACCAGCAGGTTAGCCAGGGTGGGTGGATGCGTGTGTGTGCACCACACGTTTCCCAGTGGAGATAACAGCACTGGTGACTAACCATTCAAACAATAGTCCTTCTGTTCTGGGGCCGGAGCTGGGCTTGCAAGGCCCTGTTTGCAGCAGTATCGAGGGACTTGTGGTCATAACAGTGGCCTCCCTTACTGTTTGCAAGGGCAGCGCTGTGCACATGTGTGGAGCTGTCTGAGTGTGCAGCTGTTCTCCGCTAGTGGCTGTGATGCACTGAGTTCACCTTTGTCTTTCACCATACTGCTGCATGCCGGGGGGTGGGGGGGGTCAGCCCTCTGCACAACGTTGGGCTGAGGCCCCACCCTTAACACTAACCTGTTACGGGGGGGTTTTGTTTGCCCATCCTATGGACGTCTCAGTGCTTAGCCTCTTCCCCTCTGACAGCTGCTGAACGCTGATCCTTTCCTACCCAGTGAGAGCTCCATCGCTGCTCAGTGCTCTTTTCATCTTTTCACACCCTGCATTAGCACAACATCTGTGTTGCTTTATTGGAGACAGGATATAGGATGCTCGCAGCTAATAAGTTTTCCCGTTGTCTCGCAGTCACCCAGGGCTTTGTTCAGAGGTTGCTTATCTGCATCCATTGTGTAGTGCAGTTGCTTGTTTTTTCTCACAGACCTCTTAAGCCTGAACAATGCGTTCATACAGGAACTTTGATAACCCAGCATACAATGGTTTCACCTCGCTGGTCAGGTCACGCACAGCATCTATATGCTTACTGCCTTTTTTTTCCTTCCCCAATCTCATGCTGCAATTCTCCTTCTGTGCTTCCAGAAGTCAAATGCTTCAGTGTGTGTTGGTTCACATGAGCATACGCTACCTTTAAGCGTGTCAGGAAGCTACAGAGATCTTGCTGAGGTGATGCAGGGGCTTCACTGCTGCTAGGGGGGATCTGCCTGTGTGCTCTGTGGGTGTTGTGTGGCTGTAAAGAGCTTCAGTCGTCAAATATTTGGGTCTCAATTAGGTTGCGAGTTCAGGACTGCTGCCCTGGAACTGTGGTTCTTCGAAGGGAGAGCTTGCACATTTGTAGGCAACAGAAGGAACCTTTCTCAAGCAGATTGATATGAAATTTAAAAATAGTTCCTGTGAGAAGCTGTTCACGGATTGAATCGGGTGCCAAGAGAGCTCTCACTCTTTACTCATGCTTTCCCCACCTCGTTATTCTTTAAGAACTGTGTTATTTGAATTAATTTGTATGAATGGAAGGGCAAGTGTGCCCTGCTTGGTGAAGGGCAGCGCAGGGTCCCCAGGCCAGCTGTGGCCGTGCCACCCCCCAGTCTAGAAGTGCCCTGGGCAGTGGCCTGGCCAGGTGCCATGGGGACACGTGGCCATTGCTCAGCACCGTGGCCTTCAGCAGGTCCCCTTCACCTGCAGGGAGCTGGGATAGAGAACAGCTGATGGCATTGCTCTGAAACATCCTCATTGCTTTTCCAGATGGGACACCTTGCCTGCTGCAAGCTGCTCACTGCTGGGTGGTGTACAGTCTATTGGGTTTCACTGAGGAACATTTGTTGAAGAAGCTATGGAGTAGAAACCAACATTTGAGCAAAGGAGACTGTACTGTCATGGCTGTAAGCTGAGATGGCCATTGTGTTTATTCCCCAGCTTTTGTCCCGGGCTTGGCACGCCCCATCCCATGGGTAGCTGATGCCTTTTGCAGGGGTCAGGACACAGTTTGCTGGCGCGTGGCACTGCTCACAAAGGCTCTCGTGGCCCTGCGGTGGGCTGTCTGCAAGCGCTCATCAACTCATTAACCTTTCCTTTCAGACGGGATCAGGCAGCCGCAGCATGACATGCCTGACTCCTGATTCGCCAGCCAGCAAATCCTTCCTTGGGCCTTCCAGTTTGTAAAGGTGTCGGGGAAGGAGAATCACCAAACGTCTTTCTTCAGTAGGAGCACGGATTAATAAGCAATAAGTGGGGAGAAGGAGCGTTGGTAGATAGTGAGGCGTTACATAAAAATACATAGGTGATGTGTACCAAGTGTTGAAAGAGGCTCTCGTTCATACTGCTCACAGTTTGCACGGTGGCCTTGTGGTCAAAAAGCACAAGCCCAGCTTTCTGGGGGTGTCTTTTTGTTTCAGTTTGCTTGGAGCATGGATGTTCTCACGTGCAAAGCAGTTCTGAAGAGCACCTCGAGAGACAAAAAGGCAGCGCCGTGAACACGTCAGGGTAATTAATTTTGACTTTAGGAGATAACGTGTGAAGCACGTCATGAAGCTGCTATGTGTTTCATAGCATTCCTGTATAAAATCATCTGTAAACAGGCAGAAAACCAGTCGTTAAATGTACAAGCTGTGCTCGATGGTATGTTTTCTAAAAGTTATCATTATCTGGTAATAGTTTTCCAACTCGCACGGCAGCCTGAAGGCTGGCTGTGCTCACGTTTGGCCCTGCTGTACCCGAGGCTGTTCTGTACAGTTGTCATGCTAATTTGTACAGGTTTTGTGCTGACTTCAATGGAACTACATCTGGTTGTTACTGGTGTGCAATCGAATCTTTTTTAAACTACAAACTAGGAAACAACTGCAAACACCCGCTGAACTTAGCATATGGTTACGCTCTTACAGAGGAAGGAGAGAGGAAGGAAAGCCATAGAGATATCTTTGGAGAGACCCTGACTGTATCTTTGCTCAGTGTAATGGAAAGGCAAACAATGCAGATGAATGGTGTTGAGCCAAGTCACCTTTGAGAGAAGCCTTTACTTCCCATCAGTTTAAGTCATTTACCTGCATGGTGGTAAGTGACTTAAAGCATTTGATGGCAAGGAATGGATTTGCAGCCACGTGTTGTTGATGTTCAGTGTCTTGTCTGGGTGCTTGCGTGTCTCTGGTGTATCTTAGATGCTTTTTTTTAAGCTACTGGGTGAAATAGCTGCAAGTGGTTGGGGGAAACTTATTTAGACTGCACTTTATTTGTGAGAACTGTTGTTAATGTATTTCACTTAAAGCAGTCCCTTCTACTTGAAGGACTCTGTTTCTGACGGAGGAACGTGACTGATGTGTGTTGTGGAACCGCGCTGTGATGGCTGGCAGGCTGCTGTCCTGAGCTGTGCCCTTGCCTCTCTGCCCTGGGTTACTGCCCCTGCATCGAGGCTAGGAGGAGAGCAGTGTTCCTTAGGGGCTGAATTTGAGCAGGTCCGTGTGGGGCAGCCCTGGTGTGTTTTAGAAGTGTTCTAACAGATCACGTTGGAAAGCAGATCGGTGGCCACAAACCTGTCCTGAGACCACGCGTTGGAGGTGGCCTCTGAGGGCAGACAGGCCGAGCAGATTGAGCAGTGGCATCTCCCTGCCAAGCTCTCCCCCCCTTGTCCAGCAGCCCCAGCAATGCAGAGCCTCTGTGCCTGTCTGCAGTTGGGATTGCCCTGCTCGTGTCCCTGTGGTGTGAGCAAACCGCCATCCCAAAAGGCGAAAGCCAACAGCGTTTACATTATTAATATCAGCCAAGAGTAACCTTGGTTTTCTGGTTGGGAAGATGATGGTAAAGTGCTGACTGCTGCTCAGTTGCCTAAAAAAGCAGGAGAGAAATTCTTTTGGGATGTGATTCTGAACCCTTCTGAGTTAACGGCGTCCACTTAAGCAGATACATTTTGAAACCTTTTATGGGCATATTGCAATGTTGCACGGGCCGAGGCATGCCAGCTCCTGCTCCCAGGGCTCACTTCCCCTTTTCAAGGGCAAAGCCCTCTGGACTGAGGTTCCAGTTCTGTGAAATAGCAAATCTGGCATGAAGCGCTTTAGAATTAATGTGGAAAGCAGAGAACTTGTGCTGAAGTGTGAGCTGTTGAGTCAGGTTTTGGGAGAGGGAAACGGTCCTCCCTGCCTTTCTCCAGGGGGAAGAGTTGTCTGCAGTTCCGTCTGTCACCTCTGGCTTTCCAGTTGGGGAGAGCTGCTCTCCTTGCACATGCTCAGCACACCTACCTGGAGCTCATGGTACTGCCAAGTCTGCTTGGATGTGCAGGTACAAGCTCGGTGCCTGTGACCCAGTGCAAATGCAATGCTGTGCTCTGCAAGCCCCAGGGGTTTCCTGTGCGCCAGAAGCCTGGCTGGCAAGCTCTGGCAGCTCTAAAGCTTACCCTTGTGTGGCTGTGAGTCAGAGCCGGGAGTTGGCCAAGGGAGTACGGTGGGGTGTGTTGGTATGGTGAGCTCTGACACCTCGACGTGTGCTGTGCTGCAAGCTGTGGCATTGCTGGATCCACACAGGGCCTTCCCCAGAGCTCAGGCTTTGCATCTTCCAGCTCTGATCCGTACCACTGACACGGGGATTGCAGTAAAGGCCCCAAGCCTTCAAGTTCCTGTCCCCAGAGAGAGGCAGGAGCCTTGTGAGCATGGAGCCACACTGGAGCAGTCTTCTCCCTCCTTGCTGCATCAGCAAAGCTGCCTCGCCCCTCGCTCTTGATTGTGTTAACCTGGTGAGATTGGCTGGGGGGAAAAGAATGGAAGGCTCTTCAAGGAGAATGAGTCCATGAACTTGTACAGAGCCACTGATTTCTTCAACAGAGTGGCATCAGCTCGGTGTAATCCCTTTGCTGAGAATAGCATTCTGCTGCTTGGTTCACCCATCTGAAAGGGTGCAGTAACGTGCATTTATGTAATTGAGCCGCTTGGAAGATAGGAAACAAATATAAACAAGATGTGCCAGGTTTTCTGGAGAGCCCATCGTCTGACATCTCCCACAGAATATTTAAATAAGCGGTTAGATTTCCAAGCGAGGAGCTGAGCTCTTTGAAAATCTGCCCCTGTAAATATTGTTATGCTGGCATTAAAATAAATGCTTTGAGGCACTTGGATGAATGCTTCTCCGCGCAAGCAGACTTACATTTATTAATGTTGTTTATTGCTGTTCATAAGCCAGCAGAGAACCAGGCAGTGACCTTTTCCTGTCCCATTCGGTCTCTCCTGCAATCTCTAAAGATGGCCTTCTGGTCAGAGGAAAAGCCAAGGATGATTTGGAAAACCAGCATTCAGGCTGCTTTAAAGTGTTGCAGTGCCATTCTGTGCCTAATTGCACTTCTGGACCCCTCGGGAGCAATGCAAAGAAAAGAAGAGTTTGAAGACAGGCTGGAGCTGAGCTACTGTAGTAACAAGGCTGTGTGTCTTAGGAGGAAGGCCTAACTGAGGAAGCATGTCAAAACCTGGCTCCTTCTGAATGAATACCTATCAAACATGGATAATTCTTCTGCAAACAAACCTGGCTGTTGTGAAAGCCTCCTCTCTTTTGATAGAAGGCAAGAAATACTCTGCTTGACTACACCTAATGTGTTCATGTGGTAAAACCTTGTTACTGTCCACACAGTAGAGAGTACATGGCGATAGGAATGATGATCTCTGCTCTCAAAAGCCTTAGCACTTGACATCTGGCTCAGAACATTGCTCGGTGTTTGGCCTGATGTCAGGTTTTGGTGTCCTCCCCATCACCAGAAGAGCTTAAGGCTATGATTCTGGGCTGGTGGGTTTTAACCTCTGCCTGCATCTTTCCTCCTGCTTGGAGCTGGCACCGTGGCATGTCTGCGTTGGTCCCTGCAGTGTGCTTGAGCTCTGAGCTGGAAAGCTGTGATCTAGAGGTGCCTTTCTGCAACATTTAGCTTGAAGCCGTGGGGAAGGTGTGCTCTTGAGGGGGAAAATTGGCTTGCTGAAAAGTGAGTGTACTCAAACCAAGCACACTTGCAATTCCTGAAGTTTGTAGTGAAATGTTACAGCAGATGGTCTGCTTACAATGCAGGATATTATTAGAACCATGATCAGTGCTAATAAGGTCATTGGCAGTGGGGGAGGAGATCGGTGCCTGACCTTGTTTGAGAGGTGGCAGTCTGTGTGCTAGGGGAGAGCTTTTCTCTTGCAGTAGTGGAATGCGTATGTTTAAAACAAGCTACTTCTGCCTGTGTTCATATGTCTGCACAGCAGAGAGAAGCACCCAGCCCAGCCTGATGCATCTGCAGGGAGGCTGTTGGCCCCAACCCTTGGCTAAGTCCACAGAGCACCGCTGAGAGGTGGAGAACAAATTCTGCTTGCAGTACCAGTCCCAAGATTGGGAGCCCAGGCCCAGGTTAGCTAGCCCTACAGGAAGGCTGTGATACCAGAGGCATTGCCCAGTTCTTTGGTGACCCATTAGTGGTATTCACTGAGTTTGGTCAGGCAGGAGCCTGAGGATCATCTGGGTTGCATTAGTGGTGTCCACAGCTCTGCTCATCAGTGCCTACACCTGGCTGCAGTGGGGGGTTTAAGCCATTAGACCAGATGGTGATGCTTTACCTCTATCTGTCTGCTTGCTCCTGCTTTAAGTGAGAAAGCAGCGCTCTGGGATCTGCGTGGCCCTGCTGCATTGAGGGGCACTGGGGAAAGCAAGTGGAGAAGTGTCTGCTTTATTGGGAAGAGATGGCCAAGGCAGTGTGGCCGCAGGAAGCTGCAGGCAGTACGCCTGGGAGCACAGCCTTGAGAGCTTCATTCCAGACATTATCCGTAGGGCTGCTGCTGGGAACGATCACACGGAGATTAGGCCCTTAAAGAGCCCCTGTCACAGCTGAGCAGAGCTTGAAAACAAATCCTTAGCGTGTAATCCTGACTGCACTGCCCAATACTGCTGACCAGCATCTTCCTCCTGCTGTCTGTTCCTGCAGGATCAGAGCGTGCGTTCAGTTTTGTATTTATAATTAAGTTCCACCTGATCCTACGTGGTCATGGCTTCCCCTCCGTGTGGCACTGCGGGTACCCAGCGCTGGTAGGGCTGAAGAAGTGAGTCAGGAGGAAGCAGGAGCCTTGCTGGGTTGGGCATCTTTGGATGCGGTGTTGCTTCTTCCCGAGTCAGGTGTTAAAAATGCACCTGGCACTTTTTGCAGGAGCTCTTCCCAATCTTGCTCCTGTGTCATGAGACTTGCAGCCTTGCTCCAAAGCCCTGTTTCTCCATCTACTTTCTGCTCTGCTTCCTCCTTCTCTCTGGGCTTGTTGGTCCCCACGTCCTCCATCCCTGCCGGTGGTATCAACAGGGACCGGGCAAAGCAGCCTGATAAGTCTTTTCTGCCTCTCTCTTTCTGTTGCGTCTGTGGTCGCTTCTGTTTCTCAGAGCATCTGGTACACTTGGAGATAAGCAGCGATCATCATGGTTAGCTCCCTGCAGACCTTGGTTCCCTGCTGTGTCGGTCGCGTTGCCTGTAAGGCCCCTGTAGCACTCAGTGTAGGAGCTGGAGCGAGGCGAGCAGGCAGTGTGACTCAGAGGTGCTTGGAGCCAGGGAGCTGTCACGGCTGATGGAAATAGGACAGGGATGGCTGAAGTGTGCTGGGAGGGAGGCGGGGGCTGCTTCAGGGAGGGGGGCAGCCCCCCAGGGCTCCCACACATCCCAGTGGGATTGGGGAGGCCGGGTATGGGCATGCCAGCCGGGCCAGAATGAGCTGGTGGAGGGAGGAGGTGATCCCACAGCACCAGCACTGCTTCACCACCAGTTCCCTGTCACAGTGCTGTCACCGGAGCCCACTCAAACGGCTCGTGAGAGCTCAGGGAAAAAGTGCCTTGGGGGCTGAGAGGCATAGAGGGGTAGGGTTGCTTTCAGCTGGTGATGCGGAGATGGGAAGAGAGATCTGTCTGCTGCGGGGAGGCAGGAGCTCAGGCAGCACTGCGGCTACAGCTCTGCAGCAATCCAGCAAGGAGGGGCTCAGCTGGAGACGAGCAGATTGTGCCTGAGTTAGCAAGTCTTTGAGGGGTAAGAAAAGTGCAGAAGTGGTGTCCTGCAGAGCCCGTGTGTGCAACCTGCAGGCTCAATTCAATTGCTTGTATGGAAAATGCAGGCGAGTTGGTCCCCCTGCACGATCAGAACTGGATGCTTTCCCCCGCGCTCTCACAGCCTCGTGGTTGTGGAGGATCAGTAATCTGGAGGAGATGACTTACAAAGAATGGTAGCAAGCAGCTCTGTGCTGTACCTTCCTACATGCAGTGAGACGTGGTGGGGGACTCTTCACGTGGCAGAACTGCGGGGTGACGAAGGCTTCCCCCAGCTGTATGGATTTTGATTTGCATCAAGTTTTATGTATTTAGAGTGAAAACTTTGTGCATCTTGTTCTGTCTCTGGGTGGTGCTTGGAGCAGGGCCCTGAGCTGTGCCATCGCTGGGTGTACTCCTACAGCCAAAGCTCCCCTGTGATGTAGCACAGATTGAATTAAGGGGATTTTTATTGCTTTGTTTCTTTGTATGATAATGTATAAATCTTTAGAAGTACTCACACAGAACAGAGCTTGCATTAGCTAGGGTGGAAACGCCGATGAAGGTGATTTCTGGTGTCTTGATAGTGGTGAATCTGGGAGAATGGTTCTTGAGCATCCTTTTAGAATGTAACCCTGCCAGGAGCAGCCCAAAGAGAGGGGAAAAGTTTTAGCACTTTTTTTTTTCTTCCTTAATGGTCATTCTTTCAATCGGAGAAGCTTACCCAAGTTTGCATGGGATTTCTGCCCAGGCTCCATCAAAGCCCATCTATCAGTGTAAGGAGCGAGAGCGTTTTTTCCAGCCGGGTGTTTGCTGACGTAGGCACCCGCTGTGCTGCATTCCAGACTCGCTAATGACACTGGAGCTTCTTTGCAGCTACTCCTCCCACGTGGCCAGAGAGGCTGCAGATGTCCTCAGGAAAGGTCATGCTTCCTCGCAGAAAAATCTCTCCTTGCCAGATCCCGGATGGACCCATCTTGCAAACATCCATTTGCGTTGAAGCCTCAGAGCTGACTGTCGTCCTGGCTGTTCCTAATCAGGGCACTGAAAGGGCTTTTTCTTGCTGCCCTTTTAAGAAAGGATTGTGCTGTGTCTGAAGGTCTCTCTTGTTGGTGGCAGAAGCAGAATGCATGAGGTCGGGTGTCTGCCAGCGTCATATTGTCAAGATAGCTTTTAAAGGCTGGTTTCTATTAGAAGGCAAATCCTTGCATTCCTCCGTGTCTGCACAAGTCTGAGCATCAGGCAGCCTGCATTGTGTGGGTGACTGGGACAGGGCTAAGCGGCTCAGGGTGGAAACTGAGGGCAGGCGTTTGGAAAGCAGGTCAGTAATATGGGAAGGGCAGAAAAACCCCACAGTCCTGTGAGCAGTTTGCTTTTAGCGACTGAAGCCTGAATAAGCAGGTGTCTGCGTGGGGATGCTTTCGTTATTTCTACCTCCCTTGGCTTTTCTTAGTGTTCCTGAACCTAAAGACACGAGTCTAACAACTAGCAAAAGCAAAAACTCCGAATACCAAAGCAAACCAAATGAAAGCCCTGATCTGTTCCTTTCCTGTTGTTCTGCTGGAATGGGCAGACGCATGCACATATCTGCGGCGTATTTCCCTCTTAGGTGCTCTGTTACTGAGCAGTGTTATTCCAGGCTTGTACCAGTGCCACTCAGAGGAGAATTTAGGTCAGAATTTTTGGCAAGGCTGAAGTTGCATCCTGCAGAAAAAAAGTGGCTGCATCTCCAGAATGAGATTCAACCTCTGTGTCCTGTCCTGCAGCTCTCCTTCCAGGGAGGGGAGCGGAGCTAATTAGCAGCTACGTGGAATTAACCTTTCACTGCCTGAAATCGTGGTTTCTACCAAACGCATTATTTGTCTTTCCCCATTCCTGGCACTGCTTGGAGAAGGCAAATGTTATTAGATTTTTGCCATCTTTGGGCAGTGCATTTCCAGAGCTGTTCTGGGTCTGTGGGTCGGTGTGCAGTACAGGTGGAGCAGAACAGCTCTTGGAGCAGGCTGCTGTTTGCTCTGTGCTGCCTGGGAAGGGTCTGCCAGGTGCTCAGTGGGGAAGCAGAGCACGGATCTGCTTTGCCTGAGCAAGGTGGGGGGTGCAGATCTGCACAGACCCTCATCAGGCTCTGGATAACGGGCTGGGGCGGAACGAGAGTCTGGGAGGAGTGCTGTAATTAGGACAGATCATTAAGATGTGGTTTTCTTTTCTGGCTGAGGCTGTTCTAATAAATTCATCATAAATTAACAAGTTTTCAGATGTTGGCACCGAATTTGGCACGCTGTCCCTTATGACTGCCTGCCTGGGTGGTGCTTGTGACTAGCACACGTGTCCTGCACTTAAATATGTCCCATAGTTTGCAGTGTGGTGTTGCTAAATTCTTTCTTTGCCTGCAGAAATGGCCTGGCGTTGTCTTTGCCATTGTGAGCCCTTTGCTCCTAACCTTTATTGGCAAACTGGTGCCTGTGAAAGACCTGTCCTGCTGTTGCTGCAGCCTCTGTGCTCCACTGCTGCTGTGGGCCCTGCCCTGGACTCTTAGCAAATATTTACACTGCCTTTCCCTTCCTTTCGCTTGAGATTTGAGCAGAGATTCGTTACATATCTGCTTTCTAGTGCTAGGCACTTCTTAAAGAGCACATCTGAAGGGGTTTCCTTAAGAGAAAAATCCCTTGCGACTTAAATGTGCATATGTTACTGGCTGTAATAAAGAATAAAGAACATACTAAAGTCAATCTCCAAAAGCTAGCCAAGGTGAAATATTTGCCTGGGGCAAGGCAGGTTGTATTTTTTCCTTCCCTTTGTTGTTTTTCTTTTTTTCCCTCTTCCTTCCCTTTCAAGCCTTGCTGCCTCCTGGGTAGGGGAGGGCAGCGCGGTCCTTGCCTGCCCAGCTGAGCAGGCTGGAGGAGCTCTCCCAAAGGTGCGTTTTGGTAGCAGTGCCTTCAGTCCCATGGCCAGCAGCAGGTTTTGTTGCGTCGTGGGTGTGAAATCGGACATTTGGCATGCTTTTTATTTATTGGTTTGTTTGCTTTAACCAAAGGCCCTGATAACCCAGAAGGGCCACAGCCTTCTGCCCTGTCTATCCGCTCCCCTGCAGCCACCCTATGCAGCGGGCATCCCCTGGCAGCCCCTCTTCAGCTGAGGCTGAGCCCATCCTGCTGAGCTGTTTCTCCATGCTGAGGATTCTCCCTGTGAATTGTCAGCCCAGATGGAATTAATTTTTTTCATTATATATATATATTTATTTTTTTAAACCAGGAATCTGTTTATGCCCACTACGCTTTTGCTTGCAACAACACGAGCGAAAATTGGGCTGGTACTCAGATGGTGAGTTTGTTTTCTGCCAAGTTCTTGCGAACAAACTCTTTGCTTTGTTTTGTTTTCTTAGTTTCATTTTTTAAACATCTAAGCATTTCTGAGCATCGCTTTGCCCTCCATAGACAGGAGAAAGCATTGGGCTTTGGCCATGCAGCTGTCAGTCTCTGTGCTCCTCTGTTTGTCTTTTCCCCTTGTGCAAACGCCAGGAGTGAGGCAGCCGGGGGTGGTCACACAGCCCCTATTTGTATTCATGAGCACAGTGCTTTAACATTTATTCTCCTGGGCTTTAATGTACTTTGCTTGGTCCTGTCTACGTGTGGTTTGACTGCTTCAATTGTAATATTTAACAGACGCTGTAGGTAAAGGAAGGTCAGAAGCATCAACTTTCCGTATGACCTTGACGGATTCAATCAGCCAGTGAAAGTTGTAGAATTGGATTATGGGATTTGCAACGAAAAAGTGGTTTAAGGCACAGGAGAAACTACACCTGGTATTTTCAAAAGCTGCCCTGGTTTAGCAGCAATCTGGAGTGACAGAGCAGGAGACAAAAGGTGGGAGACGTATTAGAAGGATTTGGGGGTTTGTGTGGGTGTGGGGGAGGTTGTTTTTAATGCTGTAGTTGTGTTATCTGAGAGACTGGCATAGCTTTCGTCAATCAGTGGAATGCCATCTTGTAGGTAGAGTTGATTTCTTTGGTTATGAATAAACCCCGCACAGAAACGTTTGCCCCTAGAAACAGGAACACTGCAGGATGTCACCTGCTTTGTGCCCTGCACTAAATGCATGCAGCCATCCTAGGGCTAAATGTGCTTCTGAACTTGTTCTCGTTACTGGTTGCTAAGTGCCTTCTTTCATAATTGCTATTGATCAGTTGTTTGGACTGTTCCAGGACAAGGGATGTCTGTAAAAGCTTGTTTTGCCTGGAGAAAGCCCTGTTTGGTGCTGTTAAACAAGTGTACTTCGTTATGCTTTCAACTTTCCTGAGCGTGTAGCAGAAGAGCACCTGGAAGAGGTTAGGAATGGTGAGGTTAGGCATGCTCAGGTCTGAACTGTGAGCTGATGGTGCTCTGTGTTAGCCTCATTCTGAGTGCGTGGTGGGGCAGATTGCTGCTGCTCACACGATGTAACCTAATCAAAACGGATTGGAGGATGCATTAAAAAGAAAACCAGAACAAACTCTTTATTCCTCTTTTGAGGAATGAAGCTTACTGTGCAATGCAAATAGTAATCTCTTTGATAAACTTGCTTTTCTGCTCTTTGGCTCTGCGGTTCATAAAAAATCTACTTTGCCAGTGCTGTGCTTTCTCAGTATGTATTTGTTGGACTTGGTAAGCGCTGTCCATTGCTTGGAGGGAGCAAAAATGTTCCACAAACCAAGAACCATAAAATCAATACACGTTTTTCATTGAGCATAGCAGAGCAAGCCATTGGCCCGAATGGAGAGAGCTTGGCAGGAGAACAGAGCTGGAAAGAGTTGTCAAGATGTAAAAATATAATGAAGGAGCTACAGGGCTTTTCCTCAACAAAATAACTTGAAGTTCTTACAAACTCAGAACAGTATAACAAACAGCTTGGAATGAAAATCCTGCGTGAAAGCAGGACAGCCATGACCTCTTTGTGCTGTCCTGGGGAAATGCAGCAGAACATTGCTGTATTCAGCAATGTGCAGAAGTAAAGTTCACTCACAGCAGCTCTCAGCTTTCCTAATTGCCAGGTGAATGGGAGCTCAGCTGGTGCCTGTGGCTACTTGGGGTCTGACAGAATGCAGTGAAGGCATGTCACTCTGTTCCTAATTAAACTGTTAAAAAATTGCCAGGGTGATGGTACTGGGTGAAATACAGGGGCTCCATGCTAACAAGCTTGTCTGCATGGAGCTGGGTTTGCCTGCAGAGCTCATTGGCTCAGAGGAGAGCCTGGTGATAGCTCTGAGTACCTGTCAGTGGTACAGGTGATGCTAAAAAGGGGACGACGATGCAGAAATGTTGCTGTATTTGCTTTTTCCTCTTGTGTCCTGGTTTGAGCTGTGTAACAAAAACAAGCTTGACAAACGTTTTGAGGCTGCAGGTTCGTTCAGGAGTCCTAGATATTTGTGTCTGCATCCCAGCAGAACGCCTCTGCTCTGCAGGAGCCCCAGGTTCAGGTGCTCTGTAGTTTCAAGCACACTGTTTGTAAGGGCCAGAGTTGCAGTAGGATTTGACCACACCATACAGCCGTTTGCTTCCAGTGTTTTAATTCTAATGTTTGGCTCTTAACATGGTTTTGCTCACAAAAAGCTTCGTGCCTCACTTCAAAAATAAAATGGGCTGGTGAAATCGTTTAGCTGCTGCGCTGTTTCTGCTGCAGGGTGGGAAATATGTGCCCTGTCGGAGCAAAGTGCTGCTATTTGCCACACAAAGCCTGATGATGGAGCCTGCCCAGCTGTACTCTTAAATGCTTGACCGCAGCCCCGTCAGCTCAGTTGTGTGTCAGGCTGCTCGGGGCAGCTTGCTTGCCAGTGTCAGGCTGGAGAACGCACTGCAGTGTCGGTCCCCTGAGCTGTCCCCTCGATGGCTTTTGTTTGGACTCGGATGGACTTGCAGAAAACGATGCTGATGTTTTTGTTCCTCCCGGCCTTCCTTCCATCTCTCTGCAAAGCAAAAATAAGCCGGCAGAGCAGTCACAAGGGTGAGACAGGGAGGCTGATGAATGGTGCCAATGTGCTAGAGCCAGGGATTTCTGTCTGTTTCCCATTCCTGCTGCATTTTTTCTTATTCACTGGACAAGAAGAGCCTCACTGGGCTGAAGTGATTGTATTTGCTTGATCGGCCTTTTTTTATTATTATTATTTTTCTTTTTTTTTTTTTAAGACTATAGAGGATCAGAATTGTTATGAAGCCCAAATCCTATTCACCTCCTGGTGGGCCCTCAGAGCTCTGCTCACAGTTGTAAGGAGAGAACCGGGCAGAGCAGGGCTGGCATCATTTCGCTGGGGACAGCACTACGTGGCTCCTGGGTTTGCCTGGAGGGCCTTCTAGCTCCCTTCTGCTTGCACATGCAACTGAGCTTTGCTTTGAGGTTTTGCTTCAAAAAGACCCACGGCTCTTGTCAGAGCTGCCAGGTGTCCCCTGCTTTCATTTGAAATCGTGCAGAGCATCAGGGTTGGCTCGTTTCAGTCAAAATCAAACCTAGGCTTTCTCTAAAAGGGCTCGACCTGGTGTTCATTGAAGCCAATGGAAATTCAATCGCTGTTTCAGTGACAGGCTGGGCTGTCTTGGTAGCTCTGGGAGCTTGTGACAGATCTACAGGCTTTTCCACTGCAGCTGTGGGGATGTATGAGGGAATTTGAGAGCTCTCACTGCTCTGTAGGTAATGCCTCTTCAAACAGCATGTAGGAAAGGCAGCATTCCTTTCTGCAGGGAGACCAGGCTGGGGGCAGGCCTGGCCGGTCCTCTGGGACCCAGCAGAAACCACGGCCCTCTTCATCTGAGTAGTGTCTGTGCTGGTGAATGCTGCAGAGCTCTGAGCAGCAGCTGCAGTGTGGTTAGGCACCCTGGCACTGGCTTTGTGAAGCCAAAGTGAGTGATGTGGTGATGTACAGTATCAGCTCTCCTGTTTGTAGCACTCTTCTGAGCTATACAAGATACACTCATTTTGTAGCTAGGGTATGCACTTCACAAGACCTGTATCCTCTGTACCTGGGAGTTACCAGCTCAAGCACAACTCCAGCATTTTCAATCCATATGCTTTGAAGCTTCTGTGCATTAGGAAATCCACGTTGCTCCCCTTCCCATGGCTGATGGCCATCTGGAAGTTCTGACTAAAAGATGTATTGTGCTTTTTCAGCTATGTTCTGTTCACAGCAGAGATCCACATCTTTGACGGTAGTCTTGGGGCTCTCTGTAAGTGGATGCCATACCCGCATTTGGAAAATGTCAAGGTTATACCAGCAGGTGGAAAAGAAAAGGAAGGGGTGGGAAACAACAAGCAACTATAGGTGCAATTGTCTAATGAACTGTAGTACAAGTCATGTCAGACCACTGGCTCCTTTGTACCAGACATTCCATAGAGGTGTGTGGTTGAGCCCTGACCCAGGAGGGGTGCGAATCACCAGCTCTCCAGCATCCATCCCTGCAATGACAGCCGGAGGATCAGAGGGAGCAGTAGAACTGGAAAGTCTCTGAGATGGATTATTTTAAAGAGGCATGGAGGAAGGAGTGCTGGCGTTCATCTGCAAGTCTTTGATGTGGCACAGATTGGTTTCCGAACAAGGCGGGGAACAAAAGCATAGGAGAGACTTGTGTGACAGCCCACGGCTCCTTGGAAGACTGCAGAGAGTTCAGTGGCAGTCTGGAAGGATGCTCTTGGCAAGATGGTTCAGTTTGGGTGTCACTTCTTTTTAATAGAATTTTTAACTGATTGCTCTCTGTCCCATCTTTCAAGCGTGCTTGTTAAACTTGTAGGGTGCTCTGAGCTTGGGAGGAACTACAGGCACGCTAGGGAACTGGGTATGGAGTGGTGGATAATCTCAACGAGTTGGAAAAATCATCTTGAGGGGTTGAAGTTTCAAGTTCAATCAAAACAGTACAGAATTATAAGCAAAGCCATCAGCTGCATGATAGAAGCTTGTTGAACGTCAGTCAAAAATGTTAGGCTGCCACAGGTGAAGAAAATGTCGTGCAGGGATGTATAAATGGCAGCGTCAATTGCAGGGAACGTGGGGAAAAATCCTCCTATCTGCACAATGGTGGCAAGGGCTGAGCTGGAGCTCCGTACCCCGTGCATGCACACACGTCTGCAGGGTGGCTGGAGGAGCTCCTAATGAGAGGCTGAAAGCACGCTCATAGAGTTGAAAGAGCACGGTTTGCATCACCTGGAGCAGAGAGGTTTGAGGAAGGGAGTAAATGGGACTGCAGTCCTTATGATGAGCACTTCCCCTGAGAGGAGGGGAATAATTGCTGTTCTGGCCCTCTAGGGTGAGGTAAGAAGTTTGGGACTTCACTTGCAAGAGGAGAAAAGCTGGAATTGGGAATGAGGAGCAGCTTTACAGCTGCAAGGAGAGCAATGTGCTGGAGTCCCTTGCCTGGGGAGTAGTAGGTTTGGGGAAAATAGGTAGAGTTGATCTGTGTGGGCCTGGGGATGGTCTCTCACTTCTCTAAGTCCTCTTAACCTGCTTTTTAGGATCCTTGTAAGCGGGCTGACAGCCCTCCATGGGAACACATGAGTGAGGAGCAGTGTTTTGTAGATAATATCTCAAAACCTGTTTCAGAAAAGTGGGCTGCTCCAGCACTACAAGCAAAAATGCATCGTGGTTAAGCAGGAGTTATGTGATGTGCTGTGCCAGGGTCAATATTCTAGGGAGGTGGCAAGGTTGTGCTTTACACTGACTCAGTTGGCAGCATAACTTTAACGTTTCATTAGTCAGTAGAAAGGAGTTGCAGATAAGGTATGTACAGAGCTTGTCTTTCAACTGCAGAGAGTGGCAGCTTGGCTGCATGAACACCTATCTGGGAGAGATGGCAGTCACTAATGATCAGGCTGACTTGTCTGTTACAGCCTTCTTTGTTCTCCATTTGTGTTCGGGAACGTGCTCTTTCCATGCTACTTGATGTTTGCTGGGTATTTTGCTCCAGCAGTGAGATGGACAGGCTTCTTCCAGCACAGCTCTGTACCTGTTTGGAAGGAGAAATATAGTGCAGCGTTGAAGACAGCAACGTGAGTCACAGGGCGCAGCAAGCTTGTGAAGTACTGGCCTTTGATGCCAGTTACTTAGGGACAAATTGTAAAGGGCACAAAGCACTTGAGTTGGGGGTGGTGGATAGACAATATTCCAAATGCCCTCGACATTCACTTTCTTGGGAGGGTGCCTTTGAAGCCACAACTCCTTAAGGATGGGCAGAAGACTTGGAGCTTGGACTGAGCACCGTGTCCCTGTCCTCTTAAAGAGCAGAAAGCAGTAAGGACAGACCTAGAGCAGAGTGTGTTGCATGGGTGCAGGGGCTGAAGCCCTGAGCTCCCTCGTGCTGGCTCCCAGTGCCCCTGATAACTTATGCACTGTGTCCAGTCGTGCTGCCTGGTCCCTATCTGCCCCCAACATGCAGCAGCACACACTAGATGGCCGAGGCCGTGTTGCATGTAATGTGTGACAGCCGTGCTGGGCTCTCCGGCCAGGAGAAGGCTCTGTGCACGTGCTGAGTGGGTGAAGGCAGTGCTTCGTGCTGCAGCCAGAGCTCTGAGTAAGCAGCACCGCACATCGCCGTGTGCCTCCTCACTGAGCTCCTCTGGGGAGGGAAATCTGCTGCTTCATGCAGAGAGAAGTTATGTAGTCAAGCTGTGTTTTGGTGCCTGGTTTTGTGCAAAACATGGAAATCCTTTCCTGCCTCATCTCTTTTCATTCTTTTTGCTGTCAGTCATTGCACATGTCATCAATGTCTGTGGAGAAGACAGCACAGTCAGGGCTCAGGACTACTACAGCCCCTAGTGTGTGAAAAGCAGCATAAGCTTAAGGGTTTTCACATGAGAATTGCTGGTGATTGACAGGGCGTGCAGTGCAGGGTGTGCTCTGGAACCCCTCATCAGCATCCTTGATTAGAGGCTGTAACAAACTGCCTTATGGCATGGGTGTAAATGTGATCTCAGCCTTGGGTTAGTGCTGAAAGTTCTGTTTTTGCAGCGTGGTTTGGCTCATTTCAGCAGCCAGCAAGGGGAGAACTTGTGCAGCATGCTAAGGGGTGGCTCACCCAGCCCTGCGCAGGCACACAGTGCACCCAGGGATGCAGACGCCAAGGTGCAGCCTACCACACTCCAAAGGCTAGGTGTAACACAGGTATTGCTATTGCATTTAAGTGTGCTGCCATCACTGCTGCTCTTGAAACAGCTGCCTTTGTTACTTACATTGCAGGCTGCTGTCACGTTAGCTCGTGTTGGATGCCAACCATTTACAGTATGCGCCATCACAGCATGACTTCAGTTGGCAACACGGAGTCGGTCACATGCCAGCAGCCTACTGTCAGGGTGGGGGGGAGCATGTGGGAAGAAAGGGGAGAAGATACTCTCAGAAAATGCTTTAATGATTTATTTTTAATATCCATCTTTCGAGGCTGGGGAATTGCAGTCCATATGCTTTTCCCTCCTGGCTCTAGTTGGCAAAGAAGCTGATGAATATGGTCCTTCATACTCCTTCCATTTTGTGAGGAGCCAGAAAAGATGGCTATATTTAGCATGTTCCCAGGGCCAGCAGAAGTCTGTTGCTGGGTGGTGATTCCTTGGATGGAGGCTCATGTGCCACCCTGGGACAGGGTGGGAATGCGTACTCCTTAGAATCAATACTCATGCTGAAATAACAGCACCAGAACAAACCCCTCCAATTACACTGCAGTGGTTGCAGCAGCTCAGCACGCTGCTCCCTGTCAGGGGTCAGGCAGGCTCTGAGGGCTGTGCCTTTCCCAGTGCACATAGCCAACCTGGCTGGTGCTGAGCCTATCTCTGTGCTGGAGCCACAGCTCCTCACTTCATCAAAACAGCGAGCACCTTTTAGTGGTAAAAACACTCCTCTGAGGCTTTGGAGCCTGACTCGTGTTGTTTTTTTCTCTTACTGTATTCCTAGGCCACCCCAGGTATGAAATGGAGTTGTCCTTATTTGTCCCCAGCCCGCTCTCCACACAGCAGATTTGCTATCAGTTCCCCATTGCTTTCCCTGCTGTGGTGCAGTTGGTACTGAGAAGCGAATAATGGCAGTTCCATCGTCCTTCCTGGCTGCTTTCACCGAGCCGAAATCAGTCTGGCAAAGCTCGTGCATTGCTGAGAAGTACTCGGAGCTATGGACATCACGATGGAAATGTAGAGGAGGGGATTACCTCTACCAGTGTGGGTGTTCAGAAGTGCCCATTGCTTTAGATGAGACATTCTGAATGTTGCTGTTTTGCTGGAGGTCTAAACTGAGGTCACCAGGACGGGAATATTCTGTGGTGTTCTGTTGCACAGTTGGTTCCTAGCGTTTGTTGTCAGATGGGAACATGCAGTGGTGCAGGAGAGTGAAAGCCATCTCAGTGGGGGCTTCTAAGCAGTCGTGGTGGAATGCAGCAGTTGATGATGCATGAAACCAAAACGATGACAAGGAGGAGCTGGGTTGAAGATGTGATTTCTGACTTTACGTGGTGATTCACTGAGCCTTTCTGGAGCCATGGGAAGCCCAAATGACAGCCCTGCCTGCACTTCACAGCTTTTGCTCTGCAGCAGCATCTCTGCAGCTCTTAGTTCCTTGTGAACACACATTCCATATCCTCATTGGAACCAGCAGCACTCAGTGGGCGCTGCTTTCTGCTCACAGCTCTGCAGACCAGGCCTTATCAAGCATGTTGGTTTTATTATCAAGAAAACATCTTGTTTTTAGTACCCCCTGATGGAATTAAGCTGTTCTGAGGGGAAGAATGAAGTAGAACAGTGCTTCACACCAACTGGGGCGTGTGGTATCATTGCCATGCAAAATTTCAGTTGAAATAGCAAAGCCCTTTACAAGTTGAGGTCGGCCCTGTACGTGTTGCTCACTAAAAAGGCAGCTATTTTTCATCTCCTCCATTCCTGCAGTGTAGAAAAATCCTCACAGATCCATTCCTAATTTGGGGGACACGTTAGCATTGTCCCAACCCAAGGCACTCTGTGCCAGGTTCCAACCAGTAAGAATTAATGTGCAAGCCCTGGAAGGCTGTAGCCCAGAACAGAGCAGACATGCTCTGAGCCTGAGTGCTGGGCTCCTGTTTGCTGTAGAGATGCCACCTTCATTGTGAGCTCCTCGGTGCGTGTGGGTCAGTGGGGAGAAAGCCATGAGTGGAATCACAGAAACAGCTTGGCTTGGAAAACTGAATTCAGGATGTTGTGTGACATCACCTTGGAGCAGCGTGCTTGCCTTTGCTGTTCCACCTGTCTGCAAGCAAGGTGAGCAGGATTGGTCGGGGAAGCAGGAAGGATGGCCCAAACCAAGTGAATCCCAAAGGAGTCTCCTCCTTCCAGTTTAATGCACTTCTTTGCCTCGAAGCAGTGCTGGCTGTCTGGGCACCAGCAAGCTGTGTGGTGCCATTTTACCCTCACTTCAAGCGATGTCTGGCGATGAAGATTCATGTCCTCAGGGCCTGTGAGCAATTAACTCGCTGCTAGGGATCTGGTGCTGTCGGATTGCAGAGAAGCCAAAAACAATAGCATGAAAAAGCCTCTTCTTTTGCAGTTTGCTTGTCGGAAACCACTCAGAACCTCCTCTAGCAGCAAGGCAGAGTCTCACTGAGCAAATGCAGGCTTCTGAACTTTGGGAGGTTTTAGCCCACCACTTCTTGCACTTCATTATTTGCCTCTAAAAAATAACAGCGGAGAGCCAGGAGTTGTGTTTAACTGCCTGATCCCCAAGGAGCAGATACAGGAGCTTCTCTCTCGTGATGCTCTTTCACACAGCCTCTCCCACGTTCTGCAGCCCTCATCTCCTGCAGCAGCTGCCACTCCTGTTGTGCCGAGGTGGTTCAAAGGCAGCTCCTCCAGTGGCGGCGCACAGCGTTGGCTTTGTGTGGTGTGACTCAGTCCTGTGCAGTGACTCCACCTGTCCTGGCAGAGACAGATGTTAAAAATCCCCAGGGGAGCATCCTCAGTTTGGATGAGGGCCATCCCAGGGGGACTGTGCCCTGCCTGGTGCTTTGTGACAGGGTGCCCTCGTGGATCTCGTTACGGGGTTGCTGCTCTGCCAGCAGGCAGGAACGTGGGGTTACCTCGTTTGCCCTTTTGTTTGTTGGGTTTTTTTTGTTGTTTTGAAAGCGCACTTAATTATATTGAGGCTGAGAACTCAGTGTCCATCCCTTGGAGAGAATGCCTGGGACAAGGGCTGGGTAATGGATGATCCTATCCCTTTGCTGTCTGCAGTAACAATTATTAGTTATCCATCATGCAGCAGTTCTGTGTCCCTCAGTTCTGGCCCTGTTCTGTGGGGCTCTGAATAGCTACGGAAGAATTACTGCCTCCAAAAATACAAACCAAAAAACACCACCTTTTTTGCATAGAAGTTATTTATAAAACTTATGCATAAGTTGCACAAGATGTCTCTTGTATTCCGTACGTCTTTTTAGAAGACAAAATACATAGAGAAAGGATAAATAAAAAGCAACACAACAACCTAAGCATTAATTGTTCTTGAGTATATTACTATTTTTTGTGCTCAGTGGACTATTTGCATTTATCTGCGTTTGCCTGCAAATGCTATCTATGCAAAGCACAATTTTCACTTGGCTTTGAAAGTGATGGTTTCAGGTGGTCTGTAACGTGAGCACACCTCTGCTTTGTGGGAGCCCCCGGCTTCCTTTGTAGTCCTGTTTATTTAGGGGAAGGAAAGACAGAAGTCAGTGATGCGAGGCACTGTGGCTTTTAATGAATGGAAGCACGAAGGGGGAATTGTTTGAACTCTTGCTCTTGTTGCTCCCAGTTCTCAGCATCTCGCTCTACGTGCGTGCTGAAGATCAGTGGTACTTCTTACGGAGAGGTCTTGCGTTTTACCCACAGCAGCTGGGGGAGTGGTAGAGACAGTTCTGTTTCTCTGTCTGGTCGTTAGGGCCAATTAAGGGGTCTGGTGCTGGGAAGGAGAGGAAAAACAACCTGCACAGGAAAATGGGAGATTCTTGATGCTGCTTCTGGAACTGTTGATGCTAGCTTCTGGAATTAGTGATGTTTATGTTAGACTTTTAGGGTTTTCCTTTCTTTTTTTTTTTTGTTTTTTTCAATCGTGTTAATTCACGTTAGGAAGCTTCACTTTTGGATTCGCTTCGACAGTGCTCAGTTAGTGTTAGAGCAGCAGAAGTCGTGCTGTTCTTCTCTTCACCTAAGTGTTGTACTGCTAAAGGAAAAGCACAAAAGCGGTGTGCAGTAGCCTCCAAAATGCCTCCGCCTGATTGTGTCCTTACAGTAACCCAAACAACCCATCATTCAATTTCTCTGGCTGCCACAAGCATTCCATGCACTGAAACGCTGTTCCGTTCTGTTTTTCAGGGCCGGTGTACCCGAGAGAACTGCAAATATCTCCACCCTCCCCCGCACTTAAAAACACAACTTGAAATAAATGGACGCAACAACCTGATCCAGCAAAAGACGGCCGCAGCCATGTTTGCTCAGCAAATGCAGTTCATGCTACCAGGCACGCAGCTACAGCCAATCGTAAGTCACTGCAGCGAGTTGGGTTTCGTGCTCATCCTGATTTCTTTCCTGTTTACTTCTGGAGCTGTGGCTCTCCTTTCCTCTGATAAGTGAGTGCTGCGAGTTCAGGGCATCAGGGGGAAGCACCTTAGCACCAGGTGGAGTCTGACCAGTTAGTTCAGGTGCATCCCCGAAACTGAGTGGCTCGATTCCAATACCTCCTGCTTTGGATGGCTGTTTTACACTGGGCTGAGACTGCTGGAGGTCTTTGCCCTGTGGCAGGCAACCAGCAGGTACGTTGCATTGGTGGGCTGAAACTGGGAAAGATGGATTCCACCCAGACGTTTGTGTCTGAGGAACCGATTTCAATCTAGCTGTCCCAGCAGAGAGCTGTGCTAATCAGCAGATGGTTTGGAGAAGCCTTCACTGCCTGTCCCCACTGTGGACATTGGTTAAAGCAGGCTGGAGAACCCTGTTATGCCAGGGCGAGGATGGCTTGTGTCTGCTAGGAGGGGGCCTGCTGAGTTTTGGTCTGGCAGTATATCCTAAGAAAATGCCCGAGGTTTTGAAGTAACTCTTCATCACTGAGTTAAAAACGTACGTTTTTAACTGCACGCCTAATGTTAAAAATAAGCCGTACGTTTTTAACTGTGAGCCTAATTAGGAATTTTCCATTTCAAGTCATGGGTGAATGTCTTTCCTGGGGTGGTGTGCGCTCCATGTGCCGTTGTTGGGTGAGGCTCCTCAGGCTGTGCCATGCAGGAGGTCTGCCTAGATCCTGAGACACACTCTTCCAGCCTGCAAGTGTGTGAAGCAGTGCTCGGCCTCTTGGTGTCCCACCTACAGCCCCTGGCCTCTCTGCCCCACATGGAGGCAGTGCTGATAATTCTTCCCATTTCAAAGATGGGAAAGTGAGGTAGAAGAGAAAATAAGCTACTTGTTGGTTGTTCTGGGTCCTGAATCTGCTGCAGCACCTCTTCTAGTGGAGTTTGCTGTTCACTAAAGTATGTGCACGTAGGAAGGAAATCCTGGATTCCCACAAAATGGTAGCACTGGTTTCCTAGCCCTGCATCGAAAGCAAACCTTTCCTGTTTGGGGTTTTCCTCTGTGGGGAATTCACAGTGGTTCCTTGGCTGGCTATTCAAAATACCTTTGGGATTTCCTCTTTGGAAAGTTCCCATCTTCCCACTTTGCAATCTTGCAGATCCAGTTCTCTTCTCCTAGTTTCACTGCTGCTTTTTAAATTGCCTCTGAGAGCGAATCTGTTGGTTTGTCTGGTTAGTGCTCTCATTTCAGAGGTAACCTTATCTGATGAGAAAGGCCCCTGGTTTCTGAATTGTGCCATGAGGGAGACGTGGGCAAAGAAGAAAAATAAGAATTGGTTCTGCAATGACTGTTCGCTTCCTGCTTTCCCAGAGCTCACAGTAAAGGAGCTCTTGTTGTAATTCCTCCTGCCTGACTTGTTCCACACCAATTTCAGGACAGACAAGAGATGGCTCTTTCACTTGCTTTAGATTTCCCAAAGATGCTGCCAGTGGAAGCAGTCTGAGTGTCTGTTCTCTCTAAATGGGAAGGGTGGGGCCTCCTCTTTGCTCCACGTCGAGTTCTTCAAAGCAGAAAGCATTATCTCAGATGCAGCAGTGGAACAAATTCCATGTGATCAGAAAGCTGATCAACGGTATGCCTGCTTAATTGGGATGCTTGCCAGAGATGAGATTTGGAGCAGCATGTTTAATAGCTCCAAACAATAGCTGAATGCCCAGACTTTTGAAAGTGCATTTGCACCAGAAAAAAAAAATGTGTAAAATAGTGCTTAACGTAGCAACTTTTCATCATACTTCCCGAAATGGCATTGGATGTGTCCGTTTATGAGCATATATCTTAACTTGCACCACTGCTGATATCCAGCAAGAGCTAATCTCCCTGCTGAACTAATAGCCAGGACCCTGATAACGCCAGCTTAATGAAGGTTTGCTCTGAGAAGAATTGTCCCAGGTGTGCTGCCTGCTGCTCGCAGAAACCTACCAGGTGTGAATTAATGGTTGCTAGCATGAAGCTGTTTCAGTGAGGTCTCGGTTTGCTCTGTGATGTTGCTGTTAACCATCCGTGCAAAGCTGAGAATCACGCAAATGTTTGATGCCCATCGTGCAGTTTTAAACAGAATGCTTCATACAGCACTTCAAAACAAGTCAGGCAAGGACACAGAACGCTGTTTGCTCTCTATTTGTCTTAAGGGAACCTTGAGGAGATTGTGTAGGTACCGAGGAGGAAAGCTCTGTAGCAAAACGTCAACTTTCCAAAGGCCAAATTCACTTTAGCTGCTGGCTTGGGCTGAGCTGTGCTGGAAGCTTTCCAGGCTGGTTTTCCTCTGTCTCTGTTGAAGACAAAGTAGAAACCTGCTTGAAGGTGAATAGAACTGGGCTCTGGCATCGGTATGGGAAGCCACTTGAGTCAGTGCTGAGTTTTGTTTCCCAGACACAGTCGCTTTGAGTCGTGTGTGCACCAAAGCAAGGCCTCCCAAAAAGCGATGCACCCTGGGCCTGATTCCCCACCCTCTCCGTTGTGCTTTACCCCTTTGCAGCAATACGAGGCTGGCTTTTGGTGCTGGCCACGGAGCTGCTTGGGCACTGACTGCTGTGCCGACCCAGCGGTGCCCTGCTGTGGCTGCAAGGCACTGCCATGCTGGCACTGTGAGCAGGTGGCTGGGCGAAGCACTGCAGTGCTGACACACCTGCCTCCGCCACTGCTGCTGCCCTGGGAAGTTTTCTCTGCATTCTCTTTGCTTTCAATCTCTTCATCTTTTCTTTCCTGTCAAGCACTTTGTAGACTTTGCTCAGTCACCTGTGCTCCCAAACACAACCAGGCCAGCACTTAACCCAGCCTGCATTTCCCTCCTGGTGCTGCAGGTCCCTGCTGCTGTCCCACGGTGCTGAGGAAGGAGATAAAGCACGGTGACATGCTTGGAATAAGTGGAGGAGACTGGAAGTGGTATTTTGGGTGCATGCTTGTTCCGTGCAGCAAAAATGTGATCCTCTGGATCCATAGTCAAAGGCACATTAGGAATAGGTAAACACAAGTATTTTTGCCCACCGGGGAGCTGGTATCCTTTAGCAGTCACTGCTGTGGGGTGTTCACACCAGACTTCTGTGCAACAGCAGCCCAAAAGGGAGATGCTTTTTGAGTCCGGAGTGTTTTGGTGGTCTGACTGGGGAAGCAAGCAGTGGTGCTAGCAGGTAGCTGGGCTTTCACAAGTGGGGTTCACTGCAGCATGCTCAGCCTTCATGCTAAAGGGATTGTCTTGCAGCGAGTCTCATGCAGTTGCATTGCATGGGAACGTAAGCTTTTGCTTTTTTGAACAGTACCACTTGTGACCGATATTGATCGGTCTTCAGCCTTGTCAGTACAAGATCTTTATCTTCTATATTTCTATCACTACTCTGTAATAAAAGCTACCGCTGTATTTTGTGTGTTTCCCTGTGTAGCTTTTTAGCAGCTCCTGTCCTCCAGGCCAACAGCACCTCTGTATCCGCACCGTGTCTCTCATTTTCAGGCTTTCCCTTTTTAGGGTCTGAGGTAGCTCAGTATCAACACTTCCTGCCTGAGGCAGCGCTTGGGCTGTGCTCAACAAAACAGCTCCCCTGCCTTCCTCTGCACACCCACTCTGTGTTTCTGCTGCAGCTTCAGCATGATTTCTGTTAGGCAAATTGAATGCAACTTCTGGTTTGTTAACAAAATCAGCTGTTCCAGGTGACGTGTCACGGTGGTGACAAATGGCTCTGCCTTGGACAGTCCCTTCTCTGTGCTCACATCGGCACCCAACCAGCTCTGTGCTCTGGGAAATGCTCACGTCTGATCAATGTCTGCTGCAGAAAGAGCTGCCCAAGTCCTTGGCAGGCATTCCTCCTTGAGATGTGGTCTTACAAGAAGCCATTTGGGCTTTTTACTTTCTTGCAAATATTTTAATAATCAGTAAACCAGTCTTGTGAGCTGCTGCTGGTTTGAGCCCCTCTGCCTCTGTGCTGTGAGCTCTTTCCCTCTGCTCAGAAGTTAGTGGTAGTGTTTGCATATGTTAAGATTATTAAAAAACGGTCTGTGAGGAAACCTGTCCCTGCATTTGCTGAATATACAAGATCTCTAAGGGGTGCAGCGAGTGAAAGTGATGTTTTCCATTAGGTGGTTTTGCCCCAGAGCATACCAGTCCTTGTTGCAGACAGCAGGTTCCTAAGTCTGACATGCTTGAACTTTCCAGGGAAAAGTATCATCTAGGTTTCCAGAGACTGATCTGGTCGAGTTGATCCCTAATTCTGCTGCATCTGGCCCTTGTGCTCCTAGGAACTTCCCTCTGTCCTCAGCCAGCCCGGGGACCTGCAGTTTGCACGCCTGCCTGCTCTGAAGGTGATCATCTGTGCTCCCAGTGATTAAAAGCAGCCTATTACGCAGGTCTCTTTGAACCTTCTTAATGCTATCCAAGTTGGCTGCTGCCTGTATTGTAGCAATGCGGTTCAGACCTTGCAGTGCTCTGGCAGCGGGCGGGCTGGTGGCTGTGCTGGTGGTGCCTGGCAGCTCCAGGAGCCTGGGGCTGTCCCAGCACACCAGCCTCTTCCATTGCACGCGTGTCTGTGGCGGTCTGTCCCAGTCTCTTTACTGCTCCAAGGTGATCTGCTCAATTTAAACAGAGTATGAAATGAGAGTGGCAGTTGTTTGCAGCTTCTGAAAATCCTTAAGGCAAGCCACACGTTTTTGCTGTTCCCGCAGAGGCAGCGCTTTTGTCCTGCTGTTCAAGAGCTTGGCCACGATGCTTCATTAGCAGTAACGACTTCAGTGATTTGGAATTGCATTGCTGGGTTTTGCATCAAAACTTGACCTTACCAGCCGTCTGTCCAGAGCCCACAGCATGTTTGTCTGTCTACCGATAAGAAGGCTTGTTTTTATAGTGTGCTGTCAAAATATTGATCTCTCCAGCAAATCTCCTGGCCAGATGCAATCACAAGGGGTGGATGGGAAGCACCCTGAGGAGAGTGCTGTTTGGAGTAGAAATTACTGTTGTGTTCTGGCTGCAAGGAAGAAACTTGCTTGTATTCCCTTGGGACAGGCCTGGCACGGGGGACCTGCACAGATGTAAAGGGAAGGAAGATTTGGCTGGCGCTGTCTTTATTACTGGTACTGATGCATGAGCCAGACTGGATTTCCCAAACCAAGACAGACAGTCAGGGCTGGCAGTGAGCACAGCCCATCTTTTTCCCTCATCAGCCACAGTAAATACAGAGCTCCCTGATGCCAGCTTGCAAAGGAGTAGTTTTCAGTGCATTTGATATGCTTCAGACTTGAAAACAGTGCTTTGAGGTTTAATGCATTGAGTGAGGTCTGCTTGTTCTTTGGTTGCTCATCTGGGTTTCCATACAGCTGTCCTCCAGCTAAGCTTTGCCTCTGCTCTCATGAGTTTCCTGGAAGCAGGAGCCTTGGGCTGCGTTCAGGCTCTTCTGTAAGTCCAAGGTTTCTGGGAAGAGCTGCTGGCAGCCGTGGCCCGAGGAGGGCTGGGGTGGAGTGTGTGGGTCTCCCAGTGGCAGTGCCTGCATGAATCCTGTGTTCCTACTTGCTGCCCCTGGGCAGGGTGTGGAGCAGAGCTGTAGCTTTCAGTCAGCAGCATCAGGTGCTGCTGTTCAGGCAGGAGGAATAAATGGTTATGAAACCTGGGGAATGCTGCAGCAGATGCCAGGCAGGGCACGGAGACTGGTGGACAACCAGTAGCAGGTAGAAAGCAAAAGCCATCCTGCTCCTTCGTGCGTCCCTCTGCAGGTCCCAGGATCAGGAAGAGATTGCTCTCCTTGACTTCTCTTCAGGGACATCTTTCCTTCATTTGCTTTAGATCAGGCTCCTGTTCATTAGCTTGTGCTGCTTACTCCCAATGAGGAAAAGAGACTACTCTTGGTGGTATGGCCTTGAAAACAGGGGCAGTGTTTCATAGTGCAGGACCCGTTTCCCAGTTGTATGTTGGCATATAATCTCTTTTGGAGCATTTCAGATACACTCCTACAGGCTTCTGGTGAGTTCATCCAGCATGAGGTGTTGCAAACCCCCAGCCTTTCTCCACAAATCCTCCAGCATCTTCTACTGGGGCAGTGGGAGGAGTGCCTCTCCAACCATCCACGCTGCTCTGCTGGGATAACTGGGATTCCTGCTGTACTGGAAAAAACATGGGATAGATTTGCTCTCATATTTGTGCATGCTATGCATACTGTAATGTTGGAGCTATTGTGGGCACATACAAGAAGTGCTGGCAACGTGTGTCAGGGCCTGGCACAGCCCTGCAAAGACCGTCCAGGCTGAAGAAGCCCCTTAAAATAGAATCAACAGTTTGAACGATGACGGAAGTTCAGCAGATGTCACTGTAATTACCAGTACTCATACAGAAGAAAGTAGTCTTAATGGATGCTGCCTTCTCATTGAAGCGTTCAGGGAGTCACAGTGTTTGAAGATCCTTAAAGAGCTTTTCTAGCAGCAAAAGGTGTGGCGTGTCTGTGAGCCACCAAGTACTGAAAGGGAGAACAAAATGCTTTAATGAAGGGCTATGGACTGGAAGATCTCTGAGTTTAATAGTCAAAATCTTCTATCAGCTGAAGCGGGGTTTGGATCAGGCTCAAAAGAAGGAAAATTGGAAATCCCTCTTAGAGGATTATTTGGTTCACTGCACTTAAAGCACCAAAGTCCACTGATTCAGCAGGCTGTGTCTTGTCATTGTGGAGGAGAAAGTGTATGCTGGAAGTGACCTGTCATCCCCTTTCCCATCAGCTCAGGTGCTGTTACTATCCCTCTGACCCTAAGAAGAGGGCATCATTAAGCTGAAGATAGGTTAGGACAGCTTAGCTGATATTGCTGCGGGCTGCTTTATTCCACACAACTAGCAAGGTGTTTCCTAGTATATCAGAGCACTGGGTGAGGATGCTGTCGAGAAACTATTCATGTGCAGTTTCTTATAGAAAGCCACGAGATTAGAAGCACAAAAATAAAAGCAAGGAAGGGGTGATGTGAGTGGCCGAAGAACTGCCTGAGGGCTCTTTGTAAGCACGCTTGTGTTTCTTGCTGAGCAGAGGCTCTAGCTGCTGAGGGCAGCATCATGTGTGCCAGCAAATGTGAGCAAGCTTTAACTGTAACCCAGAGTTTCCAGCGGAACAGGTGACAGAAGGAAAAATAAAGAGGGTTGCAAGTCACCGTTTACTTTCCCTGAGGGCTTGTCAAGCCACTGCTACAGGAGTAGAACTGCTTCCTTGCAGGCGTTCGCCATCTGGGAGGGAAGGGGGGTGTTTTACGTCACCTGGGTGCTTTAAAGTTTCACAGACTCTCTGATTCGGGGCTGTTCATAGGCTTAAAATTCTGTCCCTACTTAGGAGTTCAGTGTAGGAGTTTGCTTATCCAGGAAAATTGAAATTCTAATAGACTGTAGCTGCTGAAGAAGTTCAGGCAGGGGAAGCTGGTCGGCCCACCTGTGTTCTTCACTGCTCTTCCTGCAGGGCCTGCCTAAGGCAATTCAGGTTTCAAAAGCAGTCCAGGTCTTTGTGGTCAGCTGTTCTGTCCCCTCCTGGGAACATCACTCCTCACAGGATGGATGGGGTCCTGAGTGTGGTACTGACCCACCTGAACGACCCATCTCATCTGGCACACTCTGCCCATGTCTCTTTCATGCGAGAGAGCCGTCTGCTCCTGCGCATCTGTGAGGTCTAGCATATTGTGACATTAGGTGTCTTCTTGTCTCCATTGCCATGGAACACAGGCTCAGGGTGTTTCTGCAAAATGGCTTTTGCCTGGAGGACGTTGGCCGTCCTAAACAAACACTTCAGCGTGCAGAATGCTAGACCTTGAAGGGCACCAGAGCAGAGATGCCTCTCATGACTCTAAATCATCCAATTTGTCTACCTGAGCCAGACGATCCATGGTAACACGAAGCTCAGTGCAAGTTGGTAGTAAATTCAACCACGCAGCTGACTGTGGTACGTGCTTCTAGATCCTGAAGCTTCCATTTACCCTGAAGTCTCTGTACAGCATTGCAGTGTAGACATACAAAAGCTGAGGCATTTCACTGGGAGTGAGAAGTCTGTTTAATTTGGACCTGCCTTAATTGCTGGCGTGAAATCCTTAATTGTGTCATTAAACTATAAAGATCATCAATATACTTTGATCTGACAAATAAAGATGCCTTATGTTCTCAGGATGAGTCATGAATTTGTGAGTCAGGAGAAACGAATGGATCACAAGTAAATGGCAATAAATGAATAGATTGAAGAGCGCAGCGTTTTAGTGTTGCTTATCGATTTGCTTAAAAGGATTGAAGTGCTGTAAGGCTTTGACTGGGTAATCCGAGACTGGGCTCTATAACTAATATTTTGTTTCTCCTTTTTCTGTGCACAGACGACATTTCCTGTGACTCCATCGCTTGCAACAAGCCCCACAATGGCTTTTAGTCCCTACCTGAGTCACGTTTCTCCTGGGATGGGCTTGGTTCCTGCAGAGCTTTTACCAAATACTCCTGTCCTGGTTTCTGGAAATCCAACTGTTACGGTACCAGGAAGCTCTGCTGGGCAGAAACTGATGCGTACGGATAAACTGGAGGTATTTGGATGTCTGTTTTCATACTGCTAAAGGGAATGAACTGGGCACGTTGGCCCAGCTGTTGCACTCTGCCACCATGGCCTGATGCAGTGCAGTGCAAAGTTGTACTTGCAGTTCTCCTGTCACAGGGCTGCTGCTCTCTGCTGGAGCAGACTCGTGGGGGCTGATCCCAAATCCCTTGAAATCCCTGAAAACAAAACATAAATAAAAGCGAGCAGATAGTCTGCCCTTTCACCGAGTTGACTGGGAGATGTTTTGGAATGAGAACAGGAGGGTGGCAGGAACAGATGCTTCTCTTGTCTTGAGATAAGCTTGCTAAGTTCTTACAGATAGCAGCAAGCCTTACTCTGTTGGGGCTGCTGATGTGGCGCACTGGAAAGACATTTCCCCACCAGGATTGCCATGGCACTTTGCTGGGCGTGCTGGGACGTGGCATTGGAGGAACTGTAAATGTCTTTCAGAGTCTTAGTAGAAGCTCTGCGGGAAATAAGGGCTGAGGACTTGAATTCAGAGACTCCTGCAGGTGTAAATTATAACACTGGAAGAGAGTGGAGAAGGGTATAATTTGAAAACAGATTGTTTTGTGTTACGTGCTTCATGTTGCTTTGCTGATTGCTTCCATTCTCACGTGGCGTCCCACCTTTCCCTGCACACAGTCTGATAGTGTACTGCTATGCGATTTACATCACTGGCCATGAGCATAACAATTTTTCTCAGTTCCTTCATACCTTCAGACGAGGAAGCTCCATTTTATGAAACTTTTTTCGCTGCCTTTGATGCTTCAGTGCTCGTAACGTATGAGAAGCTGCAGCATCTTTTTAAAGCCAGCAGTTTGGGCAGCAGCTTAGAATGCATTGCAGTGTAATTAAATGCACCGTCATGTAACCTCAAGGTCAGAGGTTTATTATGGAGGGCAGTGAGACTATTTGCATGGAAGAGGCTCCTCGTATTTAAGAGTAAGTACCTGTGTGAATGCTGCAGCTTGCAACATTGAGAATTAGAAGTCCTACCCAAGAGTGTGCTCCACAAAAGATGCATAATCCACCTGAGATACAAATGGCAAAGTTATTGAAGTCTGAGCTTCAGAGCCAGGGGAGGGATACTGAGATCTATACATATTGGCAAAACACCGTTGACTTACCAGATTTGGGATTCAGGTCACTTTCCATTCCACACAGCTTCTGTGCTTTACTTGCATTGGGTAATTGGCCTGGGTAACACTGGGTTTCCCTCATATCCTGAGCCAGTTGTGAGCAGCACCAGTTGCCCCCGTGACCACATAAGTGGTGCCCAAGTTAAGCAGGGATTTAGCATGTGCGTGTGACTTAATGTAGCCACCCAAACTCATCTGCTGTGTTGAAAATACCGACTGAAGAGTAGCACGATGTCTTTCTCAACAATGTGACTTTCTTTTAAGGTTTGTCGAGAGTTTCAGCGTGGAAATTGCACACGTGGTGAGAACGACTGCCGCTATGCTCACCCGATAGATATTGCGATGATAGACACCAATGAAAATACTGTTACAGTTTGCATGGATTACATCAAAGGTCGATGCTCTAGGGAGAAATGCAAGTACTTTCATCCCCCTGCACACCTGCAAGCCAAAATCAAGGCAGCTCAACATCAGGTGAACCAGACAGCTGCAGCTGCAATGGTAAGTGGAGCTCTTATCAAGCTATATTTCAATTGCTAAGAGATTTCATTTGTGTCATGTGTGTCGTTTGTGGAAAAGTAGATTATTTTGTAAATGGCTGATTAGAGAGCTGAGAGCATGTGCGGCGTGAATCCCACCTCCATCCTTTGTATGCACGGGCTGTAGCATGAAGCACTGAGTGATGCAGTGCAGCTCAGCAGTTAGGGACGCAGTGGCAAACCTTGTTACTTTCAGACACGACATCATGAGGTGACATGCATCATGAAAGCAAGCTCAGCAGCACACGAAACAAACACCTTCCTAGCTAAGTCACAGGTGTCAGTTTAGCTTCTTCAGCACAGGATGAAAGGAAAGAATGCTCGTCTCATCATATATCCTTCACAGGGAAAGCCTGGCTCCTTGAAGTCAGAAGCAGAATTTCCACTTACTTCGAAGCAAACAAGACATCACTTGTTCTAGTCTAGCAAACAGGGGAGGCTCGTGCCTGTTATCTTTGTCAAGGCTTAGTGAAATGACAAGTCTCCAGTCAAGGATGGCTTCTGACCTTTTTGATTCTCTGGTAGGGATGGTCCCACTTGCACTTGAATTTTAAATGTGACTTCTAATACCGAGAATTATGAAAACAACTCAAGGAAAACTTAGCAGGATGGATCAGATTCCTAGATGGAGTAAATGTTTGTTGTTCAGTTGCCTGCACTTTAATGGCATCTATATATTCTAGTTGGAAATTTGCATCTGACATTGCGTTATGAAAATCTAATCGTAGTATTAAAACTGTCCAGAGTGGGGACAACATTGTCATGATAAATGTTTCTTGTGCCCTCGTGGCAAAGACGACCAACAGCATCCTGGGCTGCCTTAGGAAGAGCAGTGTCAGCAAATCAAGGGAGGTGGATCCTTCTCTTCTGAGTTCTGCTGAGGCCACAGCTGGAGTGCTGTGTCAGTGCTGGGCTCCTCGGTGCCAGACAGACGTGGATGTACTGGAGTGAGTCCAGCAAAGGGCTGTTTAGATGATGAAGAGCTTGGAGCATCTGACACAGTGAAATTGAGGCTGAGAGAGCTGGGACTGTTCAGCCTGAGGATGAAGAGACCCAGGGGGATTGTACCCATATGTAAGATGTATAAATTCCTGATGGGGAAGTAAAGAAGATAGAGGCAGACAGTGCTCAGTGAAAGGACAAGAGGCAGTGGGCGCAAATTGACGTACAGGAAAAAAACCTTTAACTGTGAGGGTTTTCAGTGACCAGAATAGGTCTCTCTGTCCTTGGAGATACTCAGAACCTGTCTGGGTGCAGCACTGAGCGAGGCACTCTGGCTGACCCTGCTTTGAGCTGGTGGGTGGACCTTCCAACCTCTTCCGTTCTGTGATTACTTGAATGACTGATCTTAAAAAGGTTCATGCCCCCCCCATATGATTTAGAAGTAAGGCTACTACAAGTTTTCTAAATAAGACAGTAAATGAGGTTGGCTTTCATTCATGGCAAAACATAATACGAAAAAAGGGAAGGATTACAGAAATTACACAACTGCCTTCCTGGCAGCATCAATATTACCTGGGACGTAATTTGAAGAACCAATTTATGCTGCAGTATTTCTCTGTCCTGCATGGTTTATGTGCTGTATTTCTTACTGTCTCTATTATATTGAAACAACAGCCAAGGTCTGTTGAAAAAGGACCTTCTGAAATGAAACCCTTGTGTTTCTTACAATTGACACTTTGCTTTTTCACTAATTATCCAGGACACTGCTACTTAACCAAAGCCAATGCATGTTTTATTCATGCTGCTGGCTTCTCTTAAAAACGTAATTAACCTTATTTGTATGCTGCTAACTAGAACCTTTAAAATATTTATTGATGGCTTGTTGCATCACCCTTGCCACCAAAACAGCTTACATTATTCATTGACTTTTCAAGGTTTGGTGCATTTACTGTACCTGTTGAGGAATAAGATCTTATTCAAGGGAAAATTGGTGCCCAGTCTCCTTGGATAAAAACAAACAAACAAAAGAAACCGTGCAAGACAAATGGGTGTAATAAGTCCTCCTAGAACAGATTTGGACTGCTTTCAAATCCAGATTCAGCAGACGTTTGTGAAGGACGCAGCCCTGCAGTGACTTGACACGCACGAGCAGCAGCTTTGCTCACTGCTGCTTGGCTGCAGTCTGTGCAGCACAGCCGAATGAATTGGGTCAGGCTCAGTCCCTGCTTTGGGATCACGCTTCTGTAGTGCTTGAGCGTGCTTTACCTCTTTTTGCCACCAGCCCTCCTGCTGACCTCTGCGCAGAGCTGCAGGGTTGGGGCTGGTGCCCAGTGCCCATCTGCCTGTGGCTAATCCCTGAGCTGCAGTGGCAGCACTGTAGTGCACACGCTACTGATACTTCTTTAAAGTGTACTGAGGCTAAATAGCTGACTAGCCACTAGGCCAGGTAGTCACCTAGGCACCCCCTGTTGTGCGTGCCTCGTCTTTTTAATATATTGTATAATGCATTCATTTTATTTTATTTTTTTTTCTCTTCACCTCCCCAAAACACTTCTCTCTTGACACACCTCTGCTCGCTGTTTTGTTACTGTGCTTGACCCCCCCCTCCCTGGCCCATTGCCATCATATGCTCGCTGCCTGCTAATTAAGACTCAACCAGCTGTCAGATCACTGAAGCGACCGCTGGAGGCAACCTTTGACCTGGTACTTGGACCTTTCACCTTCTCGCTTTGCACGTAACCATCTGCATGAAAACCTTCCTCGCTTGTCTGTCATGTTAGTGCCTGGGAGACTGCCCATCCCACCAGAAATGTTGGTGTCCCTTCAGACATGCCATCCTGCATCCCCACACCACCCGTTAACCCGCTGAGCTTTTCCTCTTGAAGCTGCCTTTTGGAGGTGTTCAGTATTCCTCGGGGCTTTTCTGTTGCAGCTTGGGGTTTTCAGGTGGTTTTCGAACTGCAGCAGCAGTCTGCCTCTTTGTGACACGGGAAGGCAGGAGCCTGCTAAGACAATTCCCTCCCATTCACCTCCATGCAAGGGATTGAGTACATCCTGAAAACATCTCGTGTCCCTCAGCTGCAGGGAGAAAGGGAACAGTGAACGCAGAGGATTGTTGCTCCCCATTCCCAGTGCTGGGAAGCAGAAATGTCAGTGGGATGAATACTCCCTCCAGTGCCAGTGAATGTGTGGTCAGGCCAGAGAGGCTGCTTTTCCCAGAGTGAGGATGTTTCTTTAAGCTCTGTCTGGGGCAAATTTAAATGAAAAAAAAGATAATTGCATTGTGTTTGGCCAGAGGCAAAGCCCCTGTGGCAACCGGGCAAGACTGGTGTTGCTGTGTGTTGTTTTTCGTTGTTGTTGTTTTTTAAGTAGTCCACAGGCTTTCCTATTGGAGCTTTAGATGGCAGCATGCGAAAATCTTGCTAGGGACCAGCTTCCACCAGCGGGCTGGAATTACACCCTGCCTGACACAATAGCCTCCCGTGCTCACCGCTCGTACAGCACAGCCCCAAAGCCCACAGGCAGTGACCCACGCAGTGCCTGGCTGCCCTCCGCAGTGCCACCCCCCCGAGGGGACTCCGTCTGGCTGATGTTGGGAAAACGCCGTAGCTCTCCTGCCCTTCTGACCTTCTCAATGAACAAAATCTGATCAGATAAGCGACTTCTAATAGTCTTCCTGCCTTGGAACATCTGAATGCTTTCAGCCACATTGTTGGAATATGTCACTTCCTCTGAACCTTTTGTGGAGGCTGCGCTGGAGAACAGTTTATGGTACCGATAAGAGCATACATAGTCTTCAGAGGAAACTGCTCGGATTGACTCTGCTGCTTGCCAGGGAATGGGTGCAACCTCTGCCCTTTTTCAGAGTGTTCTGTGTGTTGTGACTTGGGCTGAAGCAGCAAGTCAGATACAGACCCGGCCCCTCCTGGCTAAGTGCAGAGGAGTGAAAGTGTGATCTGCTCCCAGGAGATACTGATCAGAAGGGAACTTGGAAGAGCAATTAAATTGCTTGTTGCAAAGATTTAAGCCAGTTCCTGCCTTGCAAAAAATAAGTTATTAACCTGCACGTGGGAAATCTTGACTTAGGCATGCATTGCATTTTTGTCTGTCATTCATGGCAAAGGATTTATTTCTATGCCATGCAGAGAAGTGACTGAAATCTTTATGTTCAGATGCTCCAATTCCAGCAGGAATGTCGCTTTCCCAGCCCAAAAATGAGGGACTGCCTGGCATTTTTTTAGTGGGAATTGTTCACTGGGCTCAGTGTGGGCTATCACGTGGGTACTAAGCAGAAGAAATTAACCCTTTCACCAGAGCACATGGTATGATGATGTTGCAAGGTTTGCTTACCCCTGTGCACACAGACAGAAGAGTCAGAAAAGGCTACTGTCCATTCTCAAAGGTTACTGCTACTTCTGTCGTTACTGAGGTTTGTCCAGAGGGAAAAGGCAAGCAGCAGGATGAGGTAACGGTATGAAGTTCTGTACTACACTGATCTAGCTTCTGTCCTGTAGGAGGAATGCACTGCCAGAGAATTCAGCAAGGTCAAAAAGTGTTGAGGAGCCTCCTGTTGCTTTTTGTAGGTGCTACAGGACACTCCTGGGGAATTCCTTTGGAACCAAGGCATGGTACAAGGCAGAAATGTATCCCCACAAGCTGTTACGATTTCTGCATAAATGGTCCTGAGACCGTTAAAGAAACGCTGTCCCATTTCACATGCAACGCAGTTGTTTGCTGCAGTGCCTAGATTTGGTTAGAATTTCTCTTTGCATCCAAACAGCATTGCTTTGTGCTGTACCTCGTCCATAGGGATTGCCACATTTTGCTTGGAAGCCAAAAGTAATTCCTAACCCTGAGCGCTCTGGCTTTGTAGCAAGCTGGGGAATGTGCCAAACAGCAGGGCAAGCTGCAGAGCCATCACTCGCCCATCCTCAGTAATCACAGTGCTGGCCAAGCCAAGGATTAGGTAGCTCAGATATTGAGGATGTGATAGTTTGGCAGCTGGAGTTTGTCTGCAGGGTGTGCTGCAGTACGGATGCTGCCCCAGCACCAAGAATGGGAACAGGTGACCAGAAGGCTGTGTCTGAACAGAACTGGACTGACATGGGCACTGCCTCCTGTCCCATAGAGCTGGCCTCCAGGCTGCACAGCAGGCACTGCAGTGTGCTTGCTTCTTTAGAAGACTGTGGAAATGTTGCATATACTGCGCTTCTCCAACCCAGCTTATGTGTTTGCATTTCCCAGAGGTGCTGTTCAGGCAACAGAAATAGGATTACCATAGCTGCTTTCTCTCCCATGCCCCCGAGGGGCTCTAGAGGTAGGAGGAAGGGTGATGTTAGAGATACGGAGGTTGGACCATTGTGCTTTGACATCCCTTGGGCCTGCTGGTGTTCGTATGCTCCCTCTGACTGCAGCAATGGGCTCAGGAATTGTCCCTTGTGTGGAGAGCCAGGACATCACAGTGAAGTCTCAAAGCCTTCATCTGTTCTGCTTTTGGCACTGCCATTATGGGATAATGGACTTTCTGGGGAAGTGACAGCCTTTGGCCAAGAAGCAAGGAGTCAAAAGTCCATTACATGCTTGGCACAGTTGCTTTGCTATAATTAGCAATTTTTGTTTTTTTTTTTCTGAGGCAGATTTTGGAAGCGTGTGAAAAAGTGTGTTTTGCAGTCAGGCACAGTAAGGAGCATGAATTTAAGCAGCAAGTTAGTTACTGTAGATCTGTACAACACCTCTGATGTGAGCGGAGCTACTCCAGTCTCTACAAGCTACAAATCTGTTCTGAGCCAGAGGAACATTTATGGAACTATCATTAAATAGACAAGATGTAGATACAGATTTAGCATAGATACCAGTGGAGGCTGCCCTAAAAATGGAAACACTTATATATCTTCACCTGAAAGACCTCATCCTAAAATGGAGATCTTAAGCAAGTGATTTTGGTGTCTGAGGGTGTTGGCTCATGTTTGACTGCTCTCTCTTGGTACTAGCCAGAAGAAATCTGGAAGGATATCATGAAGTTCTAATGCTGGCACTGGCTTTCTGCTAACATTAGCAGAGGATGTGTGCATGTCTGAGGGCAGTTTTGCAAATGCAATTACCTCTAATTTTTGTGTTTCTTATAATATTAAAGCCATCCAAAAGCCACTATGTGAATAGCAATGGGTTGGAGTAATAATTTGCCTGAAAGTAGCTTGCTCAACATTTCTTAGATGAGCAGTCTCCTATAGCAAATTAAATTTGAAGTGAAACTCATTTCTAAATGGTGACAAACTGTTGCAAGCTTTAGGTTGTATTCTGTTGTGTGTTTTCATGACACTTGAAATTCTCTTTTCTTGTGTCCTTTCTTACAAGTACTGTGTGTTTGTAGCCTTAACCCTTCATTAGCTAAGCCTCCTCCATTACCCATCCTTCACTGACACTTATTCAAACAAACAAACCAAAGTACTAACCCTATTTTTCAGCCATTGCTTTGCTTCATGATATAGAACACAGCTAGGCAGAAATGACCTGATTCTGCATGACTTCCACGTGCGTAGAGCTCATTGACGTCAATGGGAGTGTTACGTGCAAAAGGACTGCAGGGCATAATTAAAAAGGACCCTTTTCTATCACAATGTGGAAAAAAAAAAACGTGGTTTCTGCTTGGGTACAATGAAAAGCTGTAAATCATTAGACACATTCCTGTTTCTTAAGAACCTGACATACTACTTTGCTGTTGAGACATGCTTTGTAAATGATGAGTACCTTACTGAGAGAAGTTTCTGAGTCCGGTTAATGCTTTTTACCAAGGCTTGTCATGAAACAGGTCTGACAGGCTGAAAGAAGCACTGTGGTGTGATAGAACAAAAAGAGAGGATTTGCCTGATAGCCGGACCCACCCAGATCTTGTTCGAACAGCAGATTTGTCAATGGCTTTTTCCACTGCTAATAATGAGCAAGTGGTATTTAACTGTTGGAGGCCTTCTAGCACTGCACTACTAGAAACTGGGAGCAGGCCCAAAAGTGCTGTTTGTGAGCTGTGCAGCTGTTGCGAGCAGTGGAGAATCAGTCCTGTTTTTCACCGTGTTGTTGCTCGGCCTCTCTGAAAATGAGGGGAAGTGCATTTTACTATGAATGTGACAGTGTATGTGCCATTGGCAACAGGCACCACTTTAACCACCGGAATACGTGGATCATCTGCATACAAGTGTGGATAACCACAGACTTACACACAGATACATGTAGTCAGGTGTTGAAATAGGCAGAGGCAAGCATCCCTTATTTTTCCATGGCGCTTGCAGCTTGTACTCATCTTTCCATCTTTAGTCACCGGTGCTTCTCTTAGCTGGTATGTTTTTGTTTTAATGGCCATTGCCTGCTTTGTAGTATCCTGTCCTGATCAGCTCTCCCCTTTGTCCTCCCCATGCTTTTCCTCCTGTGTGCCCAAGTCAGTCCTACTGAACATCTTCCATAGTGTTTCCTCTTTCTGCACTCTGCCCCTTTCTCTTGCTGTGTTTACTAACTGCTTACCTAGAGAAGCTGTGATTTCACCTACAGCTGTCACTATGATATAGCTGCTCTCCTGTTCCCTGTCTGTTACGTTGATACAGTTTCAGGTGATTTGCAGGCAAGACCCCTGTTATTTCTTGCATGCTTTACCTACTTTGGGTCCCTTTTTTATTCCACCTGTCTTTAATGACTCCCTTATCCACAGGCCCTGCCGCCTGGTGCACTTCAACCTTTACCAAAGAGGCCAGCACTTGAAAAAAACAATGGTGCCACCACAGTCTTTAACCCAAGCGTTTTCCACTACCAACAGGCTCTAGCCAACATGCAGTTGCAACAGCCTACGTTCATCCCCACAGGTAAGTGTCTCCTTGCTTTCTCCATCGTGGTTTTCTTTGTATGACCTAGACTCTGAGCTAATAAGCAGATCTGTAAGAGTCCTTAGCAAAAGAATATTAGTGTATAAAGTTTCGTGTTAAAAATCGATGGAATGTTAATGTATGTTGTTTGACTGTTTTTTCCTTCACCTAATGCAATCCAGAGCTTTTCACTTGTAAAGAGCCCTTCTTAGCCTTTCCTTTTTTTTTTTTTTTAAGCAGTCCAACTAAGAAAACTGTCTGCATGTTTCTTGAATTCATACTTGCTGTTTTTCCTTCTTATGGTTCAACTGGATAATCCCAAATTAATTCTTTGACTCTTGTGTAGCTATATTAAAGACTCATGTTAAAATATCTGGTGGGCCTGTATTTAGAGCTGCCTGCTCACTTCAAGCTGCAGGTTTCTTCTAACCTTCTATCTCAGTGACCTACATATTCCAGCAGCCGTTATGTTTGCAGAGGGAATGGCTCATCTTCAGTAAATACAAATTACGTAATTGCCTTTAAAGGGGCATATTTTTCCCTCTTGCTTGTCTTTTGACCAGTATGATAGCCTAAGATTTTTAAAAGCAATTTAACTCCCAGCTCTTATTGTACCTTTAGGGTCTCAGAGTAAAATTGAAAGATGCAGCTCAGTAATTCATATAGAAATCGAAACATTGACGTGGCAGATGTGACTGCTGCCTCGCCAATTAACCTCTGTTCGCTGCAGCCAAATGGAAAACAAAACCTGCTTAGAGTAGTAAGTACTGCAGGTGGCTGAATTGGGAACGTTTCAGAGTTGGTAGCCTCGTTTTAGCATCATTGTTTTCATTGCAGGGCATTATATGGAAACAAATGCCTGACATTTTTAACATTTAATGCTGTATTCTTTCGCCAACTGATATTTATAAAAATATACAGAGCCTTTCCGTGGGCCGTCTGCGCAGTAAACATGCAGTAGACCTGGACCTTGGCAATTTCAGTCTTTGGAGTCAGGGGAAAGGCTTTAAGAGAGCCTAGTATTGAGGCTAAACTGTGTCTCAGCTGTGAACATGGTCCAGAGAGTCGAGACCTACATGTTGTATTCTCATGGTCTTTGTGAGACCATTGGAGATGCTCAGAATTCAGCAGTTGCCAGGATGTTTTCCCAGGGAAGGAGTGTCTTATATGGAGAGATGAAGGGACCAAGTAGGAGTCCTGTGGTCTGCAAAGTGCTTTTGGAGGCTGAGCTGACATAAAGATACATATTTCTGATGCAAGCACTGTAAATTAGCTTTCACCCAGAACTCTCATGCTGCTGTTGTGCACTGTCTCTCGGCGATGGGATTACGCACAGGCTGATGCATAACAGATCAATTTGCTGACACTGGCTCTTGTCTGAGGACATTAATGCTGATCAGAGAAGTAAATTTCCAGTCAGAGAATGAATCGCCGATGAGTTTACACATCCACATGTTCCCTTACTCATGCATCAGGCTGCAAATTTGATCTAAGCCATTGCAGTGCTCTTGGTAGCAGAGCAGAGAAGTGGCATGCAGCAGCTCACACCCTTTTGAGTGGTCGACTTACTTTTGTTAGTGTCTCCTATTCAGTCCTTGAAGTGTCAGTTATCCCTCTATGATAAACTGTGGTCTCTCAGCATCATGGTTTGCCATGGAGGTGGGGGGATCAGAGCGAACACTGAGAATGATGTCATCTCTGCAGCTGTTTCAAGTCTAAAGAAACTGCCTCTTTCAGCTTTAAACTAGAGACTTTGAATCCCAAATCCCTGCTTCCAGGAGTAAATTGTTTTTAGAAAGTTGGTTTTAACATGAGTGTGATGTTCCTATAAGGCAATCTTGTCTGCTTCCGTGATTGGAAAGAAATCAATACACCTGATACTAAAAAAAAACCCCACAACATTAAGCACCCTGATTTGTAGAGTAGATCACATCATTTAATACCAGGGTGGAAGAAGAAATAGATTTTCTACTACCCAAGAATGCAAGAATTAATTTGTTTTGCTACTGTCTCTTAAAACAGAGTTTAAACTATTTATGTATCAATATGCAGAATCTGTTTTGCATGTGCTTAAATACTGAATGCTGCAGAGAGAATACCTGCTTTTTAGTTAAAGTGATTTCTAACACTGGAGCTTCACTAATGAAATATCCCTTTTGTTCATCTTTCCACGCTTCAATGCATGGTGCGCAGGGTCAGTTCTGTGCATGACACCCACTGCAAGCGTTGGTAGGTTTTTCTACACAAACTTCTCAACTTTTCCTAATCTGAAAGAGACAGCAAGTCAGTATGCATCAGTGAGAACCTGGGTGGCTGAGTGGTGTGACTGTCTATCCGCTGTCTTCTTTGAGGCTTAAATGGTTGTACCCCTTTTAATTTCTGTGCAGTGCAGTGTTTCGTGTGACTAATACAAGAATCCAAGGCAATGCATTCCCACCCCTATTTAGTTCTGCTACAGAAAGAAAAAATTGTCAACCTAAATGTCTTTACAACCCATTTAAGTCGTCCAGCAAAAGGAATAGCATTGGGAGGATCCTGTTGGTTTGTTATTTTTGTATCAGGTATATTAGGGTTCAGGTTTTTGGCTGTCCTGAGGACATTTTAAGAGACTGGTTTAACAAAGGCTCTGAGGAGGAACGTATCTAGAGGCAGGCCCTTTGCCAGAGCAGGGTGCCGATGGTACAGTGAGCGAAGCAGGGCTAATACTGTGTACCAGCTGAAGGTTCCTCTCATTAGTGACTTCTTAGCAGTGCAGGCTCAAGGAACTGTGAACAGGGGACCAGGGATGCAACCAGGCAGCAGGGCTGAGAAGACGCTCTCTGCTTCTGCAGGGATCCAGAACGTTCAGTCTCAGGATTTAGGTCATGCTAGGAGCCTGTGTGGGTCTTTGAGGGACCCCCACCTCTATGTACAGCTGCTGGGCACAGCAGCATGAGTGAAATCTGAGCTTTCGGCCTCCAGCCAAGGTTACGCAAGGCAACAGCCATCCTGGATAGGAGCGTGCCTGCTTCGAGCAGAGTGAGAGGGGGGAGCAGGAGCCCTGGAGAGCAGCGTGGGGAAGTCTGAAAGCCAGCAGCTTTGGCAGAAACAGCTAAGCGCTCTGCTCTCGAACCTCCCCGTCCTACAGGCTGCTTCTTCCACCTGAAGGCAACCCACTGGAGCAGGGGGCCCTGTGGGCACAGGGTTACCTTGCTGCTGAACCCTGCGAGCGCTCCTGCAGGCCCCAGCTTCCAGCTCTGCTGGACGTTGCTGAATCCCGCGTGTGTGCCGAGGTGGGCTGGGTGGGAGCACACATGGACAGCCGGGGGCTGTGGGTATCCCCGGGTGACACCTCAGGTGCGGCTCCTGGCGTTCAGGTGCCCACAGGTTCACCCAGCCCCTCGGAGAAGGAGCTGCCAAGGGCTGCTGGCTCTTCTGTGCTGCCTGCTGCTCCGCTCCCAGCTCCTGCCTGGCCAGAAGGAGGTATCTCCAGGTCGGAGTGGTCCAGGGCAGCGTCCTTCCCCTGCTCCCTGGGTCTGGGGGTGCCCCAGAGCATCCCCTCTGGCTCCCCGCAGCTTGGAGAGGCTGCTGAGCTCCCCGCTGCCGCACTGCCCTTCTGGATGCTCTCCCGCCAGTTGTGAGCGTTGGATGCACTCGTGCGTTTCTCCCTCTTGGCCTCCTCCCCTTTCCATCCCTTCCTACCTCGCAAGGAGGGAATTCCGTCCAATCCTCTAGAATTAGAGCGGGAAGGAAGCACGCTGGAACCGTGGGGAGAGAGCTCGGGCTGCTGGCCGCTCACCTGCAGTGCCCTCATCCCGTACCGTGCCGAAACATCCCTGCAACAGAGGCGACAAAACATGGCGAAGGGCTGCTGCAGCCGCGGCCTAGCAAGATGGCGACCAGGCTGCAGCTGTGCCACAGGCCCCAGCCGTGCAACGCGCCACAGAGCTGCGAGTTCCCCTGAGTTCCCCTGGTTCCTGGCGGGGACGGGGAGGGGAGGGAAGGGGATGAGCTTCCCAAGGCGGGCGGGAGGGTGCGCTTGCCAAAATGTCCCCACCCACAGGAACGTGCACTGGCTGCCTCTAACTCCCCAGGGGTGCGAGCTGACGTGGGCTTTTGCTAGCACACCCGCCCTCCCCCCCTTTGGAAATTCGGCCTTCGGAGTCTAATACATCATTGTTCTGCTTATAAATGTACTAAGTGTTGAGAATGTTTTGGTTTTTTCCTTAATTATAATTGTAATTGGCTTTTCCCCTTCTCTCTTGTTTATTTTTTTTCCCAACGCTGTCTTGCTTTGCACTGTGATTGCATGCCGCGCCCCGATGTGTCCTTCATGACGATGTCACATGGCTTGTTGCTGTGATTCCTGCCACGCCCCCAAATCCACCACATGTTGCCATGGTTACATAAAAACGCTCCACCCTCCCGTATGTCGCTTCCATGGTTCCCTTCCGAAAGTGCCCATGATGCACGGTGCTACGCCCACCACTGTGTCTGCAGCAACAACTCCTGCCACCAGCGTCCCCTTCGCTGCAACAGCTACCGCCAATCAGGTTTGGCCCTTTCAATGGCTTTCTTTCACGTGTGTTCAGATCTCGAGGACCGGGCGAGGGCTCCCAGTCCCGCCCGGCTCGGTGCAGGCTCGGGCGCGCAGAGGCAGCGTGTGTCTGGGGATCGGTGAGGGGGCACCGGCTGGAACCGCTGCGGCGGGAGCGTAGGGATGGGCGACTGGCAGGGCACGGCCCCGCAGGTCTGGGTGCTTCGCTGCCTTCTCCAAAGTGCCCCGGAACTGAGAAATCCAGGCTGCGAAACTCCTCTGTTGCACTTAGACCTGCAGCACTTCTGCTTTCAGTCTCAAGCAGAAATACCACCCCGAGCATCTTTCCCCGTGGTATTTTGGCATGTCCTCTCCTGGCTGGAAAGTGGAAGTGGAAACACAAAGCGGCCTCCCCCCCATATTGCGAAATTGGACTCTAAAATCGGCTCAAAAATAATAATGGAACGGGGTTGAGGCGATGAAGTCTGAAGCTTGTTTACACCAGTAACGTCACCCATCCCTACAGAAACGACTCTGGATGTGCAGTACGTGCCGTTGTAGCACTGCCATAAGTGTCCAGGACTTCATGCATGTCTGCCGAGCCATAATTCTCTCCAAAACTTTCCTCCGAAGATACTGAGTTGTGATGGCTGCTTCCGCACCCGTCCCGAACTGTTTACGCACAACCTGTCCTAGTGATGCTTCCTGATAATTTGGTGTGCCACAACTTTTTCCACTGAGGCCAGAGAAATGTCAAGTGCTTCCCCCCGACTGCCCAAAACAAGCTGTAGCTTTCTGAGTTCTTTGTCACGCTCAGGCTTAGAGCTATAGCAGAGAAAATGGGGTATCGCTTTATTCAGTAGGATGCTGTTAGCCATGCTGAATGTCAGTACTGTCTCAGGGGGTATCCTGCAGTCTTTTGCCAGCACGAGGTTATGAAGCTTTCAGGAGAGGTTTTACCCGTGTTAAGTCCTCGGCAGTGTTTCACTGCTTGCAGTAGGTATTGCTGTTCTTTCTCTGAGATGTGTTGTAGTTGGCAGGTAGAGAAGGTCTTACTCGTATTGGTCATGAGAAGAAAGCAGAAATTTCTGTGCAGTGTTGCTCTGTGGCTATATGAGTCTGGACAAAGCTATGCTCCTTATGTCTCAGCCAGCTAATTTCAGAGCATTTGTCTTACTTGTAGTCCGTGGAGCTAAAATCCCAGTACAGTCACCGCATAGTCCACGAGGCATCAGTAGTGATGCAACTATGTCGTACTTAATGTGTGGCAAAATAAAGGCAACTTGGGAGTGGATCCTGTTTTATAAGACACTGATGTATTTGCTAACCTGAAACTGAAGACAGAATGAAGAGACGGATCTCAAAGCAATGTTTTAATGTGTTGTGTTCTTTGTTTTCTTTGCTGTAGATATCCCAGTTATCAGTAGATGAACTGAGTAGCAGCATGTTTGTTTCACAGATGTAGAAGTTCCCGATAGAACAGTAAGTTGCTTTTCAGTATTTCTCTTTACAGTGGATTGCTTTGTTCAAGGGCACTGCATCCCCCAAAAGGGGCTGCTTTGGGCAGGGGGTCTGAGCCTGCAGGACCCCGGCGGCTTTGCTCTCTACCAAGTCAACAGCAGTTCAGCAGCTGCAGCACAGATACAGACCAGCCCTGTGGCTTACAACAAGCAGCGTTTCATTGTGTCTAAAATAGCTGTTTTGGGGTGTTTGTAGCCTCCCTTCCTTGCATCCCCCTGAGTCTGACGGTTATGTTTGCAAGTTACTCTTGCTCTGCACAGCTCCCAGCAGCCTGCAGGTGCCTCAGGGGTTCGTGCTATTGCTGGCAAAGTCTGCTCTGGTAATGAGTCAGCTGAAAAGGTGAAACTCATGTTTTGCTGTTAGTGGTGTATTACTTTTCCTGGGGTAAGCAGGACTGGGTCATCCTCAGCTGCTGTGCACCAGCAGGATGGGCTGGGTTTGGGCAGAGATCTGTTAACCACAGTGGGGCATGGCCCATGGCAGTTTCCTTCACGGGTCCACAAGCAGCGTAGCCTTCATGCCACATGCAGATCCTGGGCCGCTGGGCTTCTCTGTCTGAGAATAATGAAGTTTATCCTTTCCTTTGACTTACAGAGCATCTTGCAGCCTTAGCAGCAGAGTTATTTTTCCATTTCTTTTATTTGTAAGTGTTAGCTAATATTCACGAGAGAGAATCCCTTGAGGGTTTTAGTTCATCACTTCATTTTTCACCCCAAGAGGTGAACGAGCAGTTCAGCCCCTTCAACAAGAAATCACCAGATTTTCCCAACGCAGGCCACAGATATGCAACCCATTTCTTCTTTAGGTCATGTATTACAAGCAAGTACTTAAATGCTGGAAATTAATTTGGCAAGCAATTCTCTAATTATATCTTCAGCAGCTGACAGAAGTCACTCGTGTCGGTGGTGTCCCTTATCTCTGGTGACCCAAATAAGCTGTCGTACGTATAAATTGCCTGCTAACTGGGGCCGTGGACCCCAGTTAGTTTAGGTGAACAATGAGGTATCTCTGTCAGTGAAAACATTCTGTGCTGTGCAGTGTATTGCTCTCCTAAACAACAGACAGACGTGACACCTAACATGTTCCACAATTTCCATAACACGTGCAAAACAGTCTGTTCCACCCGATAAGGAGATCATTTGCATTGGAAGAACCTCGTTATCGAACTCTTAAAGATTGATTTCTCTATTTATTTCAGGAAATTTCTTTTTTTTTTCTGGATTCTTTTTGCTTCTGTGTGTGTGCTTAAACACACACTGACAATTAGTAATAATTTCAGAGTAGGAAAGGAAATTCCATGAAATAGCTTTATTTAGCAAACAGTGAGGATGATACAGTCTGTCTGAGTCAGCCAGGCTTTTAAGAGCAGTGAAAACCCTTGCCTGAAAGAAGTAGGGTCAAACACTTTATAGTTGGTTGGATCTCTTGGGGACCAGCCTGCTGGGCATGGAGAGTGTCTGCATCAGACAAGCAGCCTGTTCTTCACCAGGGAGCTGTGACCACATGCCTGACCAGGTGCACTCTGCCAGATGTGCTTGTCCTCTCACCACCTTGCAGCTATGGGACATAGCTCTTTTCTACCAGTCTGTAATGTGATTTATTTCCTCCAGTGTCCCCAGTGCTCGCAGACCCACTAGTGACCATTGCTACACAGGAGCCTTTGTGTTTTGATCCCGTTTCATGCAGACACCCAAGCACGTGAAGTTGTGCATGTGCTCCTGTTTTTTTGCCAGATAAGGATCTTAGCTGGTGTTCTGCTGCGCCACAGGGTGAATTCCCAAAGCTGCTGTGAGTGGGAGTTTGGTAATAGAATCTGCTGTGGCAGATGTTTTTCTCCATGGTTGACCAGGTCCTGGTAGCAAGGCTGGCTAGCCTAGCTCTTTGCAGGGAGGATTTTCACAAGTACATCCCAGGAGAGGAGATTTGCTCCCAGAAGAGGGCCACCTGAGCACGGGGTTTTTGCGTCTGATTCACCTCTGGCTCTCTGGGATTAGATTTTAATGTGAGTACCTTCAGAGCAAACAGGAGGCAGCAGCAGTCAGGGATTCCTCTGGCCCTCTCATCAGTCGCTCTCTACCTGCCATCTTGTCTCACAAATGAGGTCGTTATTCTCCCACCTCCCCATTTCACAAATTGTTTTGTCAGCATGTGCGAAGCAGGCTGGAAATGGAAAGCCCCAAGTGCTGATTAAAGAGGATGCCAAGTGTGTTATTAGCAATTTCACCCTACGTCAGAAAATTAAGGGAATAAAACATTTTCTCTCCACGACATACTAATAGCAACCTCAAAGGCAGTGCAGGGAGGATGTAGATGCATCTCAGTAGAAAGACTACTATGGCAAAATGTACCTGACGTCTCACTCTTTGTTTTCTCTTTCCCTTGCAGCAGACCATGTTGAAATTCTGAACCGTAAAATTACGGAGCACCAGGACTTCTTGGTGGGAAGCTGCGCATGGCCTTTCTGTATATATCCCCTCTTCCCTTCTCTCGTTCTTTACCACCTCTACAGTAAGCCTGTTGCAGCCTACATGTTAACCAAAAACTGATCAATGGGAATGTCAAAAAAAAAAAAAAAAAAAAAAAAAAAAGAAAAGAAAAGAAAAAAAAAAAGCACTATAGAAACAATTAACAAACAGCGCTCTGTTATATGAGATATACAAGTAGAAAATTATAATAGACTTTTATAACACATTACTTTAACACACTTAATCATTTTATGACTACCATCCTGATAAGTGCATCTGCACAGCGGACTGTTGGTTTACTGTATACTATCGATGGATAAATGTTTGTCTTGTTTTTAAAGTGTTATCTTACTGTTTTGTTTACATCATAGTCTATTGATTTGTTTTAAAGTGTACATCATTATCAAGTATACTCAATACCATTTTTTCATTATTGTTATGTCTTAAGTTTTCATATACTGTAGGTTTTATGGAGTTTTGTTTGTTTTTTTACTAAAAATGTTATCGTGGGAAACAGGAATTATGTGCTTGAAAAACACGACACAGGAATGTTTGCCCTTTTCTGGATTTTGCTGTTCACGTCAGCTGAAGTTGTTTGTGTTAAAGGCTCCTCTTATCATTTAAAATTTGCCTTCAGATACTCTCCAAATTTTTAGTACCAATGATGTGCAAGGCCAGCTGTGATTTCAGTCCAGTTCAGAGTATTTCTTTAAATACAGTGAGCTGGTTCTGGAAACTGGAGGAAAAAAGAAAGAGAAAGACAAAAGCCCACTCTCAGTAAGGGGATAGGAAAGATTTGCTCAGAACTTCTGCAGTTCTACTGTATGTTGAAGTGCATTCTCAGCTGCAAACAGCGCACAATCTTTCTTGCTGTTCTCGCGGTGCAGTGGAAAGCAATAGGTGGAGTGAGATGTTTTCCTTTGGGCATTTGCATTGGAGAGGAACAAATGCCAACAGTTAGCTGCGAAACACGTAGCTGGAGTAGGCCCGTCATCGTGGCTTGACCCAAGCTGGGTAATACTGTGCCCATGAGCGTCTCTTCACTGAGCATGCTGAAACATCTCAGCCTGAAATCTAGTGACCCTTCCTGAAATTTTGTCAGCAGTTCTTTTTAATCACCACTGACCATGACTTGGTGATTTTCCCCCTAATTTCTGGCCCCTTGAAGCAAACACAGCACTAACAGACCAGGAAAAATCTTACCATACATAAACATCCATTTTAATGGGGTTCCTAGCGGTTGGTGAATGTGGTTTGGCACCTTCTACTTGATGAAGACCAACGTTTGTCACACAACAAGGGCTAGTTCTCAATACCTCCTTGTCATGCGCATGAATAAAGCAGCTCCCAGCCCACGCACCCTGGGCAGCACTGCCTGGCGCTGTGCTGCCTTGCTGAACAATCTGGCTACACAGAATACCTTTTAATTTGAGAATGCAGCTAAATCCATCCCTGTCATAGCTCTGTACTATCGCTGGCCTCACGGGAGAGATGGATTTGCTCCATGAACTCCATAAAAGTATGAAGTGTTAGGAGAAAGACAACCATTTTTAAAGCCAGGCGATGGGCAAGTTGTTAGTGTCCTGCTGTCCTGAGCTCACTGTGGTCTTGTGGGGTGCCAAGAAGATTGCATTTTCTTTTCCTTAATCTTGGTTAGAGAATGTCCTTCTGTGGGTGCAGATGCATTGATAGACATGCATCTGCATGGACCACAAGGGACAAAGGGGCAGGCTGGGCGCAACAGGTATAGCCCAGGACAGGCTGCGACCACCTGTGTGTGGAGATGTATGCATAGCAAGCACCTTTGAAGAGTCCAGCTCAGAAGGGCCTCGAGCCAGAAGGAATCTTTCCATTCATTTCAGCAAGCTTTGAACCTAACCCTGAAAGAGGGGAGAAACCCATGCAGCCCCAACCCTCAGCCATGCGCCTTGTGTTTTGGCAGTCCCTCGTGTCTATGGATGTTTCCCAGCCATCAGCATTCAAAGGCAGACAGTGTTGCCTGAAATTAGCGGCTGTCATTTATATTGGCTACTGCCTACCTGTTCTTTTAACCACTGAGTTTCTGTTTCCCAAAACCATAACATTGTTAGTGGAAAAAGTGGATTTGAGTACTTCCTGTTTGAAATTATTTGTGTATCAAAATGGGTTTTGCACAACCTGTGCCAGTGCCTCAACAAAGAACAGAGCTGATCTTCTTAAGCCAGAAAGGATGCATTCAAGCTTGTATGGCTTTATGAGTTAAAGGAGGTTGGAACTTTTTCAGTGCTAAATGGATTTTTGTATATCTTGACACTTTGATGTAACCTCCTATTTTATTTATCTACTTAAACATCTGGCATAGATGTGCATAGAATGTAAACCTAGAATACAGCTGTTTTCACGTCACATTTAAAGCACTGAAAAAAAAAAAGCATTTAAGGATTATTTTTTATTAAAGAGGTCCAATGAGGGATGTTCAGGGTAGTTATATTAGGTGCCACAACAGTTTTTATATTGCTGGCAAATTTAGCGTTAATTTGTAAATGAGTTTAAGGAAAGAAAAGCTTGAAGCACTAAACTTCACCAAATTCAAAACAATCTCGGCAAAAATGCCATTTGAGGTAGCACTATTGAAACTAGTTGTGCAATGACTTGCTCTAATTTTCTTTGTTCAAGAAAGAAGAAAAAAAAAAAAAGAAAAAAGAAAAAAAAAAAAAAAACCAGTCGCCAGACTATAAATTTCCTAAATAGACTCTTACAAAGTCACCGAGCTAGTTAGTGACTCTAAACCAATGTCATAAAAGCATGAATATCATCCTTTATTTGACAAGAGATGTATGTAAGTTTGTTTAAATCAATATAATTTTAGTGACATTTTTATAAGCTTCCCACTTTCCATGAACCTCTATTTTTTATTTATCCAAAGTGATTTCTCTTTGTCCATTTCTCTCAGCCTTATGCAAACAATATGCAAGAAATGCTGAAACTTGGATAAAACGGGTCATGCAGAGGGAAAATGAAAGCTGAGATTGATCATTTTCACGCAAAAGGTTGTTAGTAGTTTCAATAAAAGTACTACTACTAAACTGTAACATAAGCAGACAATAAAAGAGGGATTTAAAATAAAATGGATTCATAAAACTATTAAGATTATTTTTGTTAAATACAGTGTTTTTAGTAATCCGGAACACGATTTCACAATCAATGTTGTTGGTTTTTTGGTTTCTTTTTGGTTTTTGTTTTTTTTTTTAGTTGCAAGTTTCTAGCTGATGATGTTTTGACTTTGTATTTTTGCATCGTGATGTCCTAGAAACCATTCCTTCCCAGGGCAGCCCACGCCGGCCCCGCTCCTGAATGCTCTGCAATGCTCGGGGTGCTGAGGAGCGGCGGTGCAGGCAGGCTGGCCGTGCTCCCAGCAACCCAAAGGCACGGCCACGTTGCTGCTCATCCCCCGCTGCGGGCTCCTCCTGGCCCAGAGCCCACAGCCCGCTGGGCAGCCGGAGCTGCGGGAGCATCGGGGCAGCACCGGAGGTGGTGTGTGCCTGTGGTAGGTGCGGCCGGTGGGACGAGGAGCCGCGTGTGTCGGATGAGATGTCTTCTCCGCCTCGTGGGCTCCTTGCTGGCGCTGTAGGGTAGCTCTAGGACACGCAGTGATTGAGAAACTGGAGTCCTCGTTGGGTTTTGGTTTTGATCCCTTGTACATTTCACACGCGCGAAAACGGAAGAAGGTGAAATTTATGAGGAAAATCTAATTTCCCATTCCTGTTGAATGGATTTAGTTTGATATTGACCTGATTTTACCACGTGCCTGTTGAAGGCCTTAGAGTATATACTGTATGTTAAAGACTGTAATAACTTTAATAGTTGCTAGCCTAATCCAAATGTAAATAGAGCTCCAACACGTTGTTACTGGGCTACAACGCATTAACCCACGTCATGTATTTTCATTTCTTTACCATTAGTTCGTAAGGTTTTTCATTATTGCTTTTTTGATACCTTTAGTAACGAATGGATTTAATTTTGAAGGAGAGTTAGAGAAGGTTTAAAGCTTTTCATACGTCTATTCAACCCGTTCAGTTCTCTTCTAAACCAACACTGAAGCATGGTAAGGTATAGAACGCAGTCCATAACTTGTCTGTATAGTTTACAGTTTAAGAACAAAATTAACTTTGTATGTAACTCCTACAATGATAGATTCATTGTTAACTAATTATATTAAGTTGTTGTTGCTATGGCAACAAAACTACAACATGGCTACCTTTGTATACGTTATTTGTGAGATTTTCACATGTAAATTAAAAGTGATGTGTAACAGTATGAGCTTGTTAAAGGTACAGTTCGATACTGTCAGATAAAGAGATGACTGAATATTTTTAAAATCCCAAAGTCCCATGTGAGCGCTGAATCGGTGTCTGTACGTCACTTTTTCAGTCGAGAAGTTTACAACACATGGATTTAGAGTCAGGTTTTATAGCTTGTAGAAAAATTGTTGTGTGGCCAGGGTTATTCCACAGTATTTTAACTCCGACAGCACGACGGGCTGCGTGGGGACGTAGTGATGGTCGTTCCTTCATTTCACACTCGCCACCATTGTGGGAATTCCGAATCCATCCCTCTCAGTACTGTAGCTCTGCTTGCAGTTCTCTGTTGGGTTTCCTTTTGGGTTTGTTTTTTTCTTTCTTCCTGAAATTGAACACTCGTGTGATTATGTTACGATCAGGGCTAAATGACGAAAAGCGTGTAACTATTTTAATACTAATTTATATCAGCAAAAACTGTACATAAGAAAAAGAAAAAAAAATATTGTGGAATGACCCCGTAACAGTGTTGAAGATACCAATATGCTGCAGTTAAACTGATTCAGTTAGTGTACGAATGTGTGAGACACACCTTTTTTGCACTTATGTACATAGTCCACGAAATAAATCCTTGGAACTTATTTTGAATATAAAAAAAAAGTCTGTAATAATACAGGAAAAGTTTGTAAAAGAGATAGGTATTACTAAGGCTTTGAAAAGGAGGAGTTTTTTGCTATAAAACTTATCTGAAAGCATGATGTTGCTTTGCTGTTGTAAAAGCTTTGTAGTTTGCCATAGCTTCTTATACAGCAGACTGATACCAGGTCAGCTCCAACCTGCAGCACGGAGAAATGGGAAACAGTGCTTAATGAATTAGTAAGGTCACTAGCAAAGATTTTCTTTCGAATCAGCCTGCGTTTTCAAACACACCCGAGGTCACGTTTGTGATGCTTTGCATTCTCGGTGAATCCTATTGGGACCGGAATGTCGGCGGTGGCACACACCCATTTTTCCCAGCACCTCATCCTGGTTCTGGCTGGAAGCGTTTCTCTGTTGTAGGTGACTGTCGTTGCAGTGCTTCAAATCCCAGGAGGGAGTTTGAACTGTTGCTGGGTTTTGTGTGTGCGCGTGGTTTTGTGTTCTTCTCACCGTTTCGGGGCAAGCCAACAAAACGGAGCGGCCGCAAAGGAGTGGAGGGGTGGGAGTTGTTTCAGATGGGCTGGGGATGACTTTCCCCTCCGGTGCCTCTGCTTTAATGCTCTTCTGAGAGAGTGAGAGGGCCTGCTGGCGTGGCAGCGGTGCGTGGTGGAGCTGTGGGCTGGGTGCTGGGCAGGGAAGGCGGTGCTGCTGTGCTGTGCGGCAGCGCGGTGCCCCTGGCTGGGTGCAGCCCTGCTGCCCTGCCATGCACAGGGAGCACAGCCCTGTCCCCAGCCAGGGAGGAACCCGTGCCCCAGGAGCTGCTGGCCGTGTGCCTCCACCCAGCCCAGGCTTCCCCAGCTTCTCCAGGGCTGCCAGGCTGCACGGAGGTGGTGGGAATCCTGGGCAAAGCCCTGTGCCCACGCAGGACCAGGAGATGCTCTCATATGCAAGCTAGGTTGTCCCTTTGCTTTCCCAAATGGAATGTTGGCTGCGACAGAGAAAACAGAGGATGAATGATGTAAAATATCCATTCCCTGCAGCAGATTGCTGATTCCCAGCAATCTGGGTCCCCGGGCTCTCCATTCCCTTCCCACTCCTGCTCTGTTGCTTGCACTGCAATGCTCTGCAGCACTGGGGGAGCTGTGGGCAAGCTGGGAGGCCTGCATCGACCCGTTTATTTTCTGATCAGAACTAGTACTTCTCTTGCAAACTCACGCCTCCCATTTGTGTTGGTAAAGCCCCCGTGTCCCTGTGCCCCCCCCCCGCCCACCCCAGTGCTCCGGGCACTGCTGCTGGCACCCCAGAGATTGCTCCCTTCACGTTGTCCATGAATGCTCCCTGCCCAGCCCATCGTTCCCCACGTGATCCATTGGAACGCACGCTTTGCTGAATCAGAGCCTTAGCATCATGTGGTCCCAGTGTCTGTAAAGGGGAAAAAACAAAACAGATGTTGTCTCTTCCCGTGTGCGTTATAATAATGTAGATGTTAATATGAAATAATCAGTTAATTCTGGCCACCGTGCTCTTAAAGCTTCCCTTTACTGTAATCCGTTTTTGTAGTCGAGCTCCTCCTCATTTCTAGGATTACGAGGAAAAACTATTTTGCACTAATGTGAAATGAATCAGAGACGGTAAACTTCTTTTGCTTGGGGATACGAAACCGATCACAACAACACTGCTAAAATCTTTGCTAGTGATCTCTACTGACATCTCTACATCAAAAATAACTCTATGCCTCTCAGACGAGATACTTAAACACGCCAAAATAACACAACTGTTAAATAACACAGAGTTCTTTTTCCAAACACACAACAGAGAGAATTACCTGACACTGAATTACAAGGTTCCAGTTCCTTATTACTGTACACAGATGCTATTTGATAGTGGTGGAAGCCAAATGATTTTGTTGCCATGGCTTTTGTATCCTAGCAGATGAGGGGATGATAAGACCATTCTTAGATTGGGTTATGGGATTTATTGGGTTGTTTGTTGTTTTCTTTTGTTTTGTTTCCTTTTCCAATGAGCTTTCTTTTAGTTACGTTTTTGTTTCACATCATGAAAATGAAACGAAGCTCCCCCTGCTCCTGATCGTGTCACCCGACAACAGATCGCTTTCTTCTCCCGTAGAAGTAGAGAATTGTACTTTAGGCAATCGCAGAAATCAAACAGAGGATGTTCTCCAAAATGGTCGACTTCTGATTTAAGTCTATACAAACACTCATGCCGTACTGTGTGAAGTAGATCTTTGAAGCGATTCTTCTTTTCATAGGCATTTCTGGTACAACAGCGTTAAGAGAAACATTAGGTATCAATTCAATGGTATAGTTTAGCATATATACAACCAACTCCAGTTAGCCCTGTGGCATCGTAAGAAACAAAACACCATCGGATTCAGACAGGCATAGGCTCCTGCAGTGTTTCAGTTCCATAACACGACAGTTCATTCCCTCAACTGCTACCAACAGGGTGTACGCTTGGAATTTCTTTTTGCCACGTTATATTGCTGTAGTGCCTGTACGTGCTTTAGAGATGTGCATAATGCTACTCATTTTAGTATGTTACTTCTATATTGTTATCGTTTATTTTTTTGATCTTTTAATAAAGTGTATAAAATCCTTGGTTATGTTTTTTTTTGTTTGTTTGTTTTTTGGTTTTTTTTTTTTAATGGATCCATGTCTACGCATTAATAGGAGTTTAAGACCTTTTCCAGTTCTGGGTTATTGGTCCCGACCTTTAAAGGTTCCGATGTAAAAAAACGATGACGGATGGATTTGATTCAATGTTATATCTTAAAGTGTAGAACAACAGAATAAATTTCTTTCCAGAAAATACCTTCAGTATTTTGACTTCTGTAGCTGGTGCCTCCTCTTTCCTGGATGCATCGGGCCTGTCCTATTAAAGTTACTGACGCAAGAAAGGAGTTTGTATTTTAGAGAAATAAAAGCAAAACTTTGCAGATGCTGCCTGCTGGTCTCTCTCGTGCCTCAGGACCCTCTGAGACACGCGTGCTGTGCTGTGTTCGCCTCGCGTTTGCCCACGCTGCCTTTCTAACCCTGGCCGTGTGTGATCAGGGAGGAGATCGGAGCTGTGCGTGTGAAGGTGACCGCGAAGAAGGAGTTGAGCGTAACCCAAAGGCCAGCAGCTTTCGTAGCACTGATGTGTGTTCACTCTTCTCTTTCAGCAGTTGTGTCAGATACCGTTTTGAACGCAGCAGGCACCTCCCTTTGGCAGCGCTGGCTTCCCAGAGCCTCCTCCAAGTGCTCTGCTGCTGGCTGCTGTGCTGCCTGCGGGGCGGTCTGGCCGCTCTCCTGGCACAGCTGCTGCTTGCTGACCCCCACTGCTCGTTTGTCCCTTCTGAACGCTGGGCAGGGCTCAATGTGAGAGCATTGCTCGATGTGAGAGCGTTGCTCAGCGGTATCTTCGCTCTGTGGTCACCACCTGCCTGCTGGCAGCGCTGCTGGAAGGGAGCTTTGGCCTCAGCACCCAGGCTGCTGCAAGACAGGTGACCTGAGATGATGGGCATCAAGATCTGTGCAATGGGATGTTGCAGTGCCGACACGAGGGAGCGCAGCAATGGATTGTTGGCCATTTCTCCTTGGTTCCTTGATTGACTTAATGTGATCCAAAGCAGGTTTGTTGCAGCTCCTGGGCAGTGTGTGTGTGCATGCCCAGGCTGGGACAGCATCTCACTGCTGTCCTGCATCATAGGAGAGCATGCAAACTGTTCCTGCATTTCACATGCAACGTGCAAGCTGCCTGGGCAGCAAGGATCTCCATTCCCAAAGGTGTTCAAGACTCCACTGCCAGGGAAAAACAGGAGCTTTAAAACGAACATCAGGCTCCTGGTCTGCTGGGGCAGTGCTCCCCATTGCCTTTAGTAGGACGTGCTGTTGACTTTGAGAGAAGGCAGACCGAGACGAGGACAAATTACGTAACTGTTCCTTTTTCATCAGCCTGTTTCCTTGTCTTCCCCTTGCAGGTTAATTGACTCTATTTGTGTGTCAGGGCCACACAGATTTTTTTCTATAAATGGCTCCTTCCTAATCTGATGGCACAGTTACATGTCTGAATTGTTTCTGAAAGCAAAGAAGAAGGGGAAAACTGAAACTTCTAAGCAGTGGTTGTCTTGGTGTTCCAGTGATGGTGTGGGACCCTTTCCTAATGTTTACTGTTTTCATTCCCAACTTTCCTCTGCTTTTCTTTCTCTGCTTGCCAACGCTGTTCCACTTGGAGAAGCTCAAGAATTTGGGCTGGAAAACCTCGCTGGGTTTGAGTTGTACGGTCCCATCTGTCAGAGAGGGTAATGCATCCACAGCTCTTCAAGGAGCCCAAACAGAGCTCATCTCAGGGCTCCCAGCCTTGCAGGAGGGAGCTGCACTGCTGCACTGCAGCCTGGCTGGGGAAGGCACATTGTGCCTCCTGCTGACAGCAGCCCAGCACAGCCCGTCCCTGCCAGCTCGGGTACAGCAGCACTGGGATTTGGGATGGGAAGGAGGGAAAAGGAGGCCAGAAAAGGAGAGCTGGCAGTGCTCCTCGCCGGTGAGCCCTGGCTGCTCGAGTGCAGTTCATTGTCTTGAGCTGGGACAGCGCTTTATGGATGAAGTTGGATTAAGGAACCCGAGCACATCACCCATGATACTGTATTTATGGCAAATGTCATTTGGAAATACAGCAGCACCCAGCCTATCTGTCTTCCTCTCCGCTGGGGCATGTTTGTGTGGGAAAGCCAAGTTGAATAGAAATCTCCATTTAGCTCTTTGGCTGTCAAAGCTTCAGGGGGAAACATGGGGAAAATGGCTGTTTTTCAGGGTTTGCTCCATATTCAGATGAGCCTCTGTGGTCCAACGGCAGACAGTTTTTACTCAATCTGGACTTAGTGCTGGATAAATAGATCACTTTGATCTATTTGTCAGAAGGAAGAGGACGGGGAAAGAAACATTTGGCTAATCCCCACCCAGTTGTGGATTTAAAATATCCTCTCCAGTCAAAGCAGCCAGTTAACCCTTCCACTCGGAGCAAGCTGCAGCCCAACAAACAGCCCCGTGCTCTCAATTTTATGCTGATTTTACGCTGTGATCGCTGTCAATGGACCGGTTTGTCCCTTCCAGCCCACGTGGGTTCCTCCCTGGAGAGCATCTCCCCAAAAGCCAATCCTTGTGAAACGTCCAGAAAGGCCCTGGGCTGTGTGAGGGCAGAGGGACCTTCCCGGAGAAGAGCTGAAGCCCAGAGGCCACAACGATGGGCTTGAACATTCAGGTGCTCCTCCAGGCTGGGCAGGGCTGCGCTGGGAGATCTTTGCTGCAAATGCCTTTGCCCCTTCCTCCTCGCTGTGCCGTTTGCAGGGTGCTTCTGCCAGTCGGTGCAGCAACAGCAGCTGTCCTCTCCTTGCCGTTGCTGCTGCCCTTGTCCAGGATCTGGAGGTGTAAATCCAGCCTGGAGTGACGGCACAGCGGCTGCCGCAGCGAGGAGCACTGCAGCCACGCAGGAGGGTATAATGCTGCACCGAGGATTTCTTCAGAGCCACACCTGGGTTGCTCAGAGGTATTTCCGCTTCGCTTCACGGTGCATGTAAATTATTTGCTCATAAATGTTGTCTGCACCATCCCAAAGGAGCTGCTGCCGCCTTCCTGTCCTCTGTAGCCACCGTGTTCTCGAATCCTGTGTTTATAATCAATGCAGCTACTGCTTTAGTGCTTTATGCCGCCATAATTCAGCTGATCTCACTGGTGTGGTTTCTGCTGCAGTGCCTGTGTGCAGGCAGCGGCTCTGGCTGGCCCAGGCTGCCCTGCTACGTGCCATGTCCCTCCCAGCTGCCCTCTTTCTGCCCCACATCTGCAGTGCTTGGAAGGTCTCCCACTGAGAGCAGCTCCTGGCAAAAGCCCTGGAGTGACCAGGGATGCAGGGAGGGATCAGCATTTGTGTCCCCCAGGGCAGCAGTTGGACCCTCCCCTCAGCCAGACCAGGGCTCAGGGGCTTGCTTTGTGCCAGGGGATATCCCACTGCCCTGCTGGCCCCAGGCCCTGCTCCATCACCTCTTCTACTTTCTTCCTCCTGTTTGCTAGGAAGCATCTCCGAGTTCGGTGGCCTCAGGTTGAGATAACCCTCTGCCCTCTGTGCCAATGCCAAAGCGGCACAGCTCCCTCAGGGGGAGTGGGGCAGGCTGGGGGACTCGGAGTGGCCAAGGGATGCTGATGACAGCACAGGACTCGGGGCTCATCCAGGACAGAGCAGCCCTGCTCACACCACATTAGCGCATCCCAGCTGCCAAGGGCACTCCTGCTCCATGCAGCTGCAGAGGCTGCCGTGAGTATTTAATTGATTGCATCATTCAAACGGGGTCACCCAGCTTGTGCCAAAGCTTGGAGTGGGGAATTTAAGAGCCTGCCTAGAGCAGGGCAGCTAATTGTGGGGGCTGACCCCTTGTAAAGCAGCTGGCCCTGTGCACATCACTCTGCGCCCCTTGTTCCTGCCCAGCTGAGCTGAACAAGAGGCAGCAGCCCCCACCTGGCCATGCTTTGGGCTGTCTCTCGTGGTGAGGATGAATCCTTGGAAGAGTTTTTAATTCCCACTCTGAGGGTGGGGCTGTGGCCGGATTTGGGCAACACGGGCCACGCTGGGGGGAAAGTGGACTGCAATCACCCTCCCATGCTCTTGCCCCTCTGCCAGCTTTGCTCAATTATGGGAAATCCTTTAAGCTTTTGCATTAGTGCTGTATTTAGGTCTGAACTGTATTAAGACTTGGTACAGGGGAAGCAGAGTCAGGTTTCTCACTTAATATAGAATGCTTTAAAGGTGTTCGTAGCCATGCCCCCACCGCTGCCAGCCCGGTGGCTGGGGCACAGTGGGTACTGCAGGAGGGGAAGGTGCTTGTTGCCTCCTTGGCTGGCTGTGCCTGACCCTGGCAGAGCCAGCCTTCCTCTCTCCCTCCCTCCTGCAAGGCTGGCGGGCTGGCAGAAGGCCCATCCTGCTGGCAATAAATGTGTCATCAGGATGCAAGCAGAGATAATGAGTCACGAACACCCACCACTAGGCAGCCCAGTCCTGGCACAGGGCTGCAAGGCAGGAGCAGAGGGAACAGGGCTGCTCCAGCCCACACTGCCTCTTCCAACCTTTGTGCTGCGGTGATCAGGCAGGCAGGATTTCCTCTTTGCAGCACTATTGATCTGCACCATGAGGACACAAAACGAGGGAGCGTCCCTTCCATCTGGACCTGCTGTGAGGCTCCTGGCAGTGCTGTCCTGGGGCTGGGGAGGTGGCTCTACTCCCCTTGTCCAGTGTGGGGACGTGGCAGTCCCCTAGTATCCCTTCCTGCAGCTGCCAACTCAGCCCTGCCCGCTGTGAGTGGGCAGCTAGGCAAGGATGGGACTGTGTGTCCCCCATGTGCAAGTGGCTGGGCCAGCTCAGGGCATGGTGGCAGCAGCAGGAGAAGCCTCCCAGGCTCCCATGCTCGCTAGGCTGTGCTTTTTGCAAGAAGAGCAGGCAACAAATTGTGGCTGCAAAAGCAACCTCAGCACGCTCCCAAAGCTTCCCCACACTCCTCAGGGACGGACCTGGCCCAGGGCAGAGATCTGCCTGATGGAAGCTTTGATTTTCCACCCACTTAGGAGGCACACGGGGACAAACTCCCTTCACCCCATCCCACTGACAGCCAACTTCAGCCAGGTTGCAGAGTTTGGGCAACAAGGCATGGGTGGATAATGGCACCAAACTCAAAGCAAAGCTGCTAATTGCCTTTTATCCACCACTAATCGCTACTGGAGCTGCTGCCGCTCTTGGTGTGATGTCCATTCCCATTCACTGCAAAGTACAGGATAATAGAGGATAATTTTCTTCCTAGGGAACATGCAAGAATTTATGTCAAACAGGTGTAATGTGCAAAGAGCTCATGTTTAAATGATCAGAGCACAGTGGCGGAGCAAGGTATGAAGTCTCGATACAGAGGGATTAGAAATCCTTCACAGCAAAAAAAAGAAGAAGAAGAAGAAAATAGAGAGACTTGCAAAATGTTGAGAGATTGAAGAAGAATTTAACATGGGATTAAATATTGGGGGGAAAAATAGGAAAAAGAAAAGCAGGCAATGAGAAAAGCCCTGGGGATGAGGCAGGTATGCCACATCAAGGAGAGCTCCCAGTCCATGGACAAGGATGAGCTTCAGTGCTGCCCCCCCGCATCTCAGATCTGCATCCCCAAACCTTCTGGGGCACAGAGCCATAGCAGCGGATGGACCCCACTGGAGCGAGAGAAATGCAAGCATGCTGGGGCAGGAGTAGGGGCTCAGCCTCAGCACGGACATGGGTTCAAGATCTGCATCTGCTTCCAGGTCTGCTGCAGCACAAGGCAGAGATAAGAGCATCCTTTCCCCAGTGCCTGGGCTCACCTGGGGGCTGCACAGTGCCCATGGGCCCCTGGCCACGGCTGTTCTCCTGCAGGGCTTTGTCTGTCTGCCCACCTGCAGGGCCAACCAGGATCGGACTGCTGGCTTTTGTCCTCAAAATGAACTTGAGCAAGTTCATAAAGCACACAGCAGAAGACTGATGACCATGGGCAACTATTACAGAGATCCAGCGAGCCCTCAGCAGCGCAGCAAGCCCCACTGAGCCTGTTGATGGTCCAGGCCACTCTTCATCCTGGCTGGCAAATATTAACTCCTTTTTTTAAGTCAAGAAATGAGCTGTTTTGCAACTCCATCCCATTTGAATTCTCTAATGAGGCTTCAAGGAGCTTCCCCATCTTCGAGCCCAGGGCTCCGGGCCAGGCTCTGGTAGCAGCGGGGCTCTGAGGTTGGGGCTCTGTGGCCTGCTGGTCCGCCCCCCATGTTGGGTGCCATGAGCCCTCCTGGCAGTCGCTGTCAGGGCACTGTGCAGTCCCTGGCTGTTGCCTGGCTTGTCTCCAGGCAGGCAGGTGCAGCTTCCAGGAGAGCTGACAGTTTTGGCAAGGAGGAGGTGCAGCTCGGTGCCATTGCCCTCCCTTGGCAGGAAGGCTGATAAAGTGTCTCATAATGAGATTGCCGTGTTCTCACTTTGCAGGCAGTTTTGTTAGCTTTTGCAAATGCAGTCTGGGGAGAATCTCTGTCTGTCCAGACAGACATTGCTTGCGGCTCTGCCAATACACTTAGAATTGTAGAATCATATAAGAGCCTGAGTTGGAAGGGACCCACAAGGATTATCTAGCCCCATGTCTGGCCCCACACAGGACCACCCAAAATTCAAGCCCCTCCCTCCCTTGGGATCGCATGAACAAGAGCTGCTACTTCTTCATGAGGACTGGAGGATGGGAAAGAAGAGCTTACATCCCAGCCCGTTACCTGCCTCCTCCCTCCAGAGAGCCACATGCAGTGTGCTGATCCAGAGACATGCACGAGAACTCTCTGCTCACTTTGTTGCACGTGCACAACCTCAGCTGCGGCTGGAAAAAGTGGTGAGTGTGAAGAAGAGTGCACAGGGGTGGGGCATGGCATGCAGCGTTGTCACAAATCCCCATTTGGGTCGAATTTTAGGTTTTATTCTCTCCCTGCAATGGGAATGAACTGCAGAGTATCACTCTAATTGACTGTTGGCCGCTTCATTCTGCTATTGCATTTCATGCACAAGTTTGCACGCTGCTGTAGCATTTGAATTGTAATTGCTGAGGGAATATGATTAAAAAGGGAAACCCATGAAAGAACTCTTCTCTTAGATGTCAGTTTTAAATTGCTTTATTTTCACAAGTCTTCAATATATCTTGACAGCATGTTTACCTTCCTCCACCTTTCTTTTCAGTTAGGGTTCAAAACAACAGGTTTGGTTTATTTGTTCGTTGTTGCCTTCAGGCTTTTGAGCCTTAGAGAGGCATATTTTCAGCTTTACTCCACGACAGCGCTGGCTGGAAGCCTCTCCACGTATGCAGAGAGAGAGAGGCTGTCACATGCGTTGGTGATTTGCCATGGGGAAGTCTGAGGCCATCCCCATCCCTTCAGCTTTGGGGTAGTTGGTAGAAGCTGATCGTAGTGAGAGCGAGCTGCGCTGGCATCACAAGGTATGTGGGGATCTGGGGAGGTGAGCAGGACTGGGATTGTCCTCCTCAGAAACTCCAGTTACCTTCTGGTACCAGCTGTAACTCAGTGCATCCCCAGAATCAGTAACTGCTTCAGATACATCTCTTTCTTTTAGGTGCAAGCAAAGTAATAGGTAGAAGCAGCCCAGCAGAAACAAGTAATTTCTGAGAGAAGTCCTCAGAACTTGCCTCTGAGTCATCTCCACGTTGGCAGGAGAAACTGGCAAAGAGGAAAAGTGTCTCTGCAGGTAATGCTGCTGCAAAGGCCCAGAATTAAGAGGCTCAGCCAAGTGAACACATCCAGCCCCTAAGACAGACCTCGTCGTACTCTGAAGGAGCTGAAACAGAAAGCCGTTTTTACGGTTATGAGGTCGGTGAAGAAATGACACAAAGTCTTACGCTTCTTTTGCCTATATCCACACATACTATATACTCGGCTAGAGCAAAACTCAGGTGAAATCCTGGCTGTCCCTGCTGGAGCAGCCTCCGCTCAGCCACCTGCTGCAGGCTGGCTGGCAAGGGCCTGGCGCAGAGCTCGGGCAGAGGCAGTGAGTCACAGCCACTTCTGCTCAGTAATTGCAGCCTGCAGAGGCAGCAGCAGCAGGTGGTGCACTGCTCGTGCTTTGTCTGGTGAGGAAGTAGCTGTACCCCTGCCATGAGAGCTACCCCGTCCCTCCAGAGCCTGGGCTGCTCCTCTCCGGGCTTCAGGACAGGGCAGGGCCCTGCGGCACTGTGCAGGAGCCGCCTCTCACCTTCGTGAGATGGGGATTGCAATTAGTCCTGGCCCTTTGCTTGTGCCATCTGTCTGCTCCCCGAACATCCCTGCAGGATCTGTGTCTTAGCAGGTTAATTTAATAACCGCCTGCTTTATTGCTGCTGGCCGTGGGCATGGCACGGAGCAGCTGAGTATGTCAACAGCACAGAGCAGGAATCAAATGCTGCCCAGATGCTCATTTAGGTTTGTTTTGCTGAGGGAGCGCGAACCCTCCCATGGGCCGAGCCCTGCGTCGTTCTCCTTGGCAAGAGATGGGTAAAAAGCAGCAGTGGAGATTAAACCAGGCCACGGAGCCACGGAGTGCTACACCTGAGAGGTATGGCGAGGTGAGGACAGCACGGGAGCGGCAGAAAGGTGTTGTTGGCTGGAGGTGAGTGCGTGGCACAGGGCTTGGCCACCGACAGATGCAGCAGCCGCTCTTACCCAGAGCATCAGCAGCAATTTTTGTGGCTGCAGAGCACGGCAGCACGGAGCCCAGTGAGTCAGCCCTGCACACTGATACAGGCAACGACTGCACTCTGACCTCCGCCTCTCGCACAGACACGATCCGCAAAGCATCAAGTGCTGGGAGCTGGGAAGGAAACCTCACAGACCCCAAACCGGTGTCGACTGACAGGACCTGGAGGTGGACTCCGAGCTCCAAGACCCCAAGGCGGCACCACCCGCTCGGGCTGTGCTCACGGCTGTGCTCGCGGCCGCACCGCTGCCTCTTTGTTTTCCCCGGGCCCGCCCCAGCCGCGCTCTTTGCCCCCGGCCCCACTTCCTCACTCATTCCTCCACCCGCCGCACAAAGGCCCGGCAGCACCACAAAGACGCGCACACAAGGAACCTAAGCGAGCGTGTAATCTCGTTATTGTAACCCTCATCCTCCCTTTCCCCCTTTTCTCCCACCCCCATTTGTCGCCGATTAGAACCGGACGGCGGCTCTCAGCCGGTGAACAAATGACGCTATTTATGCACACGGGCAGCCGGGCTGCCTCCTGGGCTGGGCTGGAGGTCCCCCGCTGACCCCTGGCGCCCGCAGCCCAGCGGGAGCCGCAGCAGCGAACGGCGCCCCGGGGCAAAACCCTCCCCTCGGCGGCCGAAGGGCAGCGCGGCGCCACAGCGACCGCACACGGCCCCGGGGCGGCACCGCCCACGACTCGAGGCCCGGCCCCGAGCTCCCCGCCGCCGCCATCTTGGGGCGGTTCCGCGGTGCCACACGCAAAGCGGTCCCCCGGGCGGAGAGCGGGGCGCCTCGGTGCCGCACCCAAACCCGTCCCCTTCGGCGCGGTGACGTCAGACGCCGAGGGGCGGGGCGCGCGCGACCGGAAGTGACCCGCGCAGGGCGGCGGGGAGGGGCGCGCCTCCGGTGCCGCAGCGTAACCCTTCCGGGCGGGGCTGGCCGCTGCCGGGCGGTTCCCGCGGTGCGATGGAGTGAGGCGCGGCGGTAAGCGGCGGGGCCTGGCCGCAGCGCGCAGCACCGGGCTCTAACGGCTGTCTCTCCTCCTCAGGCCGGCGCGGGAGCAGCGGGGCCTCGCCCTTCTCCTCGGGCGGGCCGGGGCTATGCGAGGGCCGCGCTGCCGCCTGCCCTAGGCCCGGGCCCGGCGGGGGAGCGGCGAGCGGGGCCCGATGCGGGAGTACAAGGTGGTGGTGCTGGGCAGCGGGGGGGTGGGGAAGTCCGCCCTGACGGTGCAGTTCGTCACCGGGACCTTCATCGAGAAGTACGACCCCACCATCGAGGACTTCTACCGCAAAGAGATCGAGGTGGACTCGTCCCCCTCGGTGCTGGAGATCCTGGACACGGCGGGCACCGAGCAGTTCGCCTCCATGCGCGACCTCTACATCAAGAACGGACAGGGCTTCATCCTCGTCTACAGCCTGGTCAATCAGCAGTCCTTCCAGGTAACCGGGCCGGGGGCACCCCGAGCCCCGCGCTGCCGCAGGCGCCGGGCTCAGCAGGAAGCGTGGGCTCGGCCTTCCTCTCAGAGGGCCGAACTGAGCACGCCCAGGGCCCCGCTCGCTGTGCGGGTGCTTATCGGGGTGCCACCATTGTGGAGGCCCGCGCAGTGCTGGAGAACAATGACCCGCTCCCGCTTCCCTGTTAGGAACGTGTTGGCAATCCCCTTTTTGCGAGGAGATCACTCGATCTTAAAACCGACGCTTCCTCTTTTTCTTTTTTTCCTCTTCTTAAAAGGCGTTTTCCTTCAGTTGCTTTTGAAGAGAGAATGATTGCTCTTCAGTTCAGACTTGCTAAATCAGCTGCTGTTTTCCGCCCCCTCCCCCCAAATCACGTTCCTGTCCAGCATGAGCTCGGTGCTCTGGCAGCGTGGGTGGTGTGCTGAAGAGAAGCGAGCCATATGGGATAATGCGTGGCTCTGGATCTCGTTCCTACTATTAAAACTCTGGGAAAAATGGCAGCGTCTCAGCCAGGGGCTGGGCTAAGCTGCCTGTAGGATTGAGGCTTTATTTGAAGGGGAATGTGCGTTTAGCAGCCCTGCATACAATGCAGGGATTTGCATCTGCTGTGTTGGCTTTGGTTTCAGAATTGGGCGTTTTCCAGCTGCTTGGAGAAACCTCGCGCACCCCCACTGAAGCAGAATGTCTGCTTCTACCGAGGGCTCAATTTTATCTTAGCAGAGGGTTCTGTGTAGCTGAGTACAAGCTGGGGACGTGCTCCCTTTGGAAAACAAGGACGTTGGGATGCTCCTCCCTTCGTTTTCACGTATTTTGGGGACCGGTGACTCCCCATTATTCAAGGCATGGCCATACAGTTAGCAATCCACCCTGTTAATATTTAGTTAGTTGCAGTTCTTATCTGTCTACAGCATGTTTGTTGCAAAGCCTGTAGGTGTAAACCACTCTGCAGATCTTTTACACAGTGGTGACTTCAGACGCCTAATTGCTTTGTCTCAGAACTATGCAAGAATTTGCAGGACTTAGTGGCTGGCGCTGATAGTGACTTAAACAGTCAGGGGACAGAGGAGGCTGACTCAGACTTGAAAGTGTAAACTGATGTTAGCTCAGGCCTGAATAAATGCATCTCTAGGTAATGCAATCTTCTTGCAGCATCTAATTTGGTTACTTACACGTGATTAAACGTGTTCACAATGAATTATTTTAAGCATTCCACAAGTGAGAAGGCTATTTAAATTATGGGCTTTCTCAAGCTGTAAACTGAACACAAACATCCTAAAGGGTTGTGTGGTGGTGTGATAGTGTTACAGGTTTGCTGTCATCGGACTTAAGACCATTTTTTTTTTAGAAAACTGAAATCAGCCCTTTCAAAGCAGCAGCGCTGTGTCTTCTTCCAGCTGACCTGAAAGGCTCTCTGGGATTTATGTTTCTATGGGCCTGTTTTATAAAATGCGAGCACAGCTCGTGTAAAATTAGAAAACACTTTTTTAAAGGTGGGTGTAGAACTTCTTGTGACTTCTAGATCCACACGGTTGTGAGCTTAAGGAAGCTTTGAAACATTTTTGGTATTCAGTAGCGTGTGATGGTTGGTTGAACGTGCTGCTGTAGTGGTTATATAGTGATTTCATCTGATTGCTTGCACATACTAACTGCTTGGATTGTTTGATCAGGACATCAAGCCAATGAGGGACCAGATTGTCCGGGTGAAGAGATACGAGAAAGTCCCTCTGATCCTAGTGGGGAATAAAGTGGATCTGGAGTCGGAGAGAGAGGTCTTGGTTGCAGAAGGCAGAGCTCTGGCTCAGGAGTGGGGCTGTCCCTTCATGGAGACGTCAGCCAAGAGCAAAACAATGGTGGATGAACTGTTTGCTGAGATCGTCAGACAAATGAACTATGCCTCCCTGCCTGAAAAACAAGATCAGTGTTGTACAACTTGCATCGTCCAGTGAGAGAAGTTAAGGAAAACCTCAGTCATGGCCATACAGAGCAGGTTGGTTGAACAGTCGTAACTAACTGAAGCATATAAGCATACTGTTTAAGTAAGATAAAATGTGCCAAGGAGTCTGAAATGTAGTAGTATAACTTTGGAGTTTGCTTTCCTCTGAAAGAGCTGGAAGTTCATGGGTTCCATTGCACGTAAGTACTTGAGTCACACAGACTTCTTGCCTTACTGCAGTATTGTTGGTTCAGGGAACACTGCCTTTGCTTGTAGCAGTTTTGTAGTGCAACAAAGTTCGTGATCTCATCTCCACCTGTTTTGACTGTCAGCACTGTATTGGACATTACTGTATCCTTAATGATGTTCTTGTGATGTTTTAGTGCGATTCCCCATTGTGTTTGGTATCTGAATTATTTTCAAGTTAATGTGAGTTACCTTGGACTTGAATAGTATTATATTTGCCAAGCTTCCCACTAATTGTACCGAGAAGACTTTGAGCTTGCTTTAAAAAAAAAAAAAAAAAAAAAAAGCTGTACAGAAACTGAATGTACTTAGAGTACGTTTCTGTCTTATCAGTGGAATAAGTTTAAGAGAACTACCCTGAGCTGTGAGGAGTGGCTTGAAGCCCACGTGTACTAGTCAAGGACGTGTACAAAGTGTTCCTCATCTAAACACTCCTGAGCAGAGAATACATGATAAAATGGCCTCCCGAGGCTTGACTCTGCTTTCCCAGTGACTCATAAGAGGTGTGGCAAGAGTACAGTGTTCAGAGGGGACCCTGAAGTCAAGCTTCACTGGTCTTGGGTATTGCTTTCATTCTCCTGCAGGGCCCTTTGTCTGTGTGGTCATCTTTCTGTACCACACCTTGCCTTTTGCCCAGCTGTGTGCGTGGCTCTGCTCCTCCCGTGCAGGCAGCAGCACTGTCATTCCTGTGCAAGGTGCTTCTGTAAAACCCCCTCCTCTGTTTTCCTCATTGCTGCTGTGGGTGTGGTTTCACCACCAGCTCAAAACCCTGCTTCTGGAAGAGGCCCTCTCTCTGTACAGCCAGCTGGTCTGTCAGACCCACAGTTGTCTGTTGCATCTGTCTCTGCAAACAACTTGCTGTAATCTGTAAGGGCAAGTGCAGAGATGAAGGAGGACTTGAAAATGCAGGGGAAAGAACTGCCTCGCTTGACAGCTACGTTGATTAAAGCTTAAGTTCTGACTGCCGTGTTAGTAACTCAAGTCAAAGGAGCTCCTTGTGTCTGAGTGACAAGAGTGAAAACAGGTTATTACTGGAAGCTTTGGACTATGTATCCTCTTTAATCTTGAGTGTAAGGTCAGAGAGTGAAGTCTCAAAGCTTGTCTTTGAGATTGTTATCAAATGCTTTGTGGATGTAAAATTTTAGGTAGTCATGACCCTGGTGCTGTCGTACTAAAGATAGCATGGTATTTTTATCTCTAGTTCTGTGAAGTAAGGAAGGGCTGCTGTCACCATGAAAGACATGTGTACAGGTTCAAGGTTTGCTTGCTGAAAGGCGAGCAAACTGTATTGGAGCAGAGAAAAATATAAATGAAGTGCTACAGGGTTAATATCTTGGACCACTCATAGTAATGTAGTTTCAGCAAGTTCTAAGGCAGCTTCACAAATAAGAGCATCTCTTATGGTGTTGGGCCAAAAGCTACAGCAATCTGTTGGGTTACCAGTGGTTCATCTCGTGCAGATTGCTGTCTTCAGCTCTGACAAAACAAGGCCTGTTATCTGTGAAATTTGTACTTCCAGAGTTGGTTACTTCTAAGAGAAGCTCTGAGTAACCTAGCCAGTTTGGAACGTGACTTTAAATACCAAGTTTAGGCTTTAAAGGTGAGAGGGAACAGAGCCATGTGTTATCCCTTCAAATCCTTCTATGTTATGCCTAATCAGGATGAGTTTTCTAAGCAGAGCATGCTCTTGCTTCAGAAGAGACATCTGTGTTCTTATGTCTTTGCAATCCCTTGAAACACAGGATTCTAAGTTTCTGTGCTGTGGCTCTCTTCTTCATTCTGCCATGCTCAAGAAGTCACGTAAAACCTTTAGCATCAAAATACTTCCTTGCTTCTGGGAGATGCTGCTTCTGTCCAGTATCTCTCACTTCAGCCTCACATTTTTGGGATGTTTTCTTATTCCTCACTCCCATTCGATCCTTCCTCTTTGATTGAATTAGGGGTAGGATCTCGTTAGCTCTGCTGCCTGGTAATGAACGTCTTGTGGGCTCTAGTGTAGGAGTGCTGCTGTCGGTGTCTTCTGATAGCTGTAATCTGCTCTGTAGGGGTAAATGTTCTTATCTCTGGTCCAAGGGACAAGCACTGCTTCTCAAACATCTGCTTGAGCAGTGGCCCCTCCTAGGTAAAGTGAAACCAGGGCAGTTAAAACAGCTGTCTTAAAAAAACCGGCATGTGGGAAATGGAGTTGAGCTGTAGCTCTGTCCTGTCATCACCTCTGCAGTGTGTGACCTGTCTGTGTCTGGGAGCTGTCATTGCTGTGGACCAGTTAGTCAGCTCAGGGTGAGTACACAGAGACTGTTTGTGTTTCTGCATTTTTGGGGAACTTAAGGGAGGGGTGAGAGTATGTGCTGCTCCTAGTCACATCTAAGGCTGTTTCAGTATCAGTTTGAAGTAGTGGTTATCACTTACGTCTTTTTGGTTGGTAGCTCAACCTATCTGTTGAGGTATCAAGTAGGACATTGTGTAGGTTCTTTAACAATATTTCTTGAGTAACGTGTCTTAGCGTTACTGTTCCAGCCAGCCTTTGGTGAAATGAGGGCTGGAACACATCAGAATAACCCATAGTTCCTTTTAAAACGTGTGTTCTTGCATCTTGTTTGCCTCCCCATCCTGCTTCTGCAGTGGTCTTCTGTCATCTCATTCTTGCATTCAGAGATGTGAGATTCCCAGTAGCTGCTCCCTGTTGCTCACTCCAGCATTTCTCTTGAACTTTCAGTATGACAGTGTTTCATGTTTTACATCTTCTTTGACACATAGTGCCTGTTGTTGAAGGTCTTCTTTAGAGGCGCTGAACAGATTGAGAACACTTACTGTTGGCTGGTCCTGGTTAGTGATTTCTGGCCCCTCCAGTCGTGGCTAACAGACATTAGCAAGTGCTGAAGGAAGAGTACTCCTTTAGGGATTAAACTCGAGCGTATGCTTTCTTCTGTGTGTGACTGTGACACAGACAAATTCATCTTACCAGGTTTTTTTACATCCCCCATCCCCTTCTGCCTGCTCACAGAAGGGAGAGCAGGAATGTCATGGGCGAGGAAAGCCCGACTGGTGGTGCTCACTAGTAAATAAGGTCAAATGGAAAGATCAAAAATCTAAACTGGGCGTTCCCTGATTTGCAAACGCGGATGCTGAAAGAGCATTTTGAGGAAGCTATTACTTGCTTCTTTTGTTACTGTGCCATGTGATTCTGTGCTGGCCACAGCAACAGCGCTGCGTGCTGCGTTTAGGTGAAGTTTTGAGATGGATCAAATGCTGGTAGGATGAAGAGCTGCCTTGTAAATGGTTTGCCTCCTGTGCTCCAAGCAAAGAGAAAAGATTAAAGATTACCTAACTCAAGTAGGTCTCATGCACCACTACTGAAAGCTACATTTTGTTGGCTTCGGTTTGGTTTTAATTCTTTTCCAACAGTACAGGGACCCTCCCCATCCAAAACCCATGAACATCAGAAATACAGAAATGTCTTGGGCAGTGCTGATAAAGGTTACTTTTTTGTGTGTGATTAAGAACAGCAGCACACGATGCTGCCCTGCTGTGAAGCTGTCTGAGAAGTGTTCAGGGTTTTTTCTGATGGTAATTTAGGAGATCTGAGTGCTGAGAACTCAGATGTCTAAAGCACATCGGTTGGCTCACCTGCTTGCTCCCAGGGCTTGTGTACTGTGCCTTTGCTTTGCATTGCTCAGTGGTGAAGGGCCTCCGTGCCACCAGTGTGAAGCCCAGTATCACTCTAGAGGAGAACTGAAGCTCCTGTAGCTGTTGGAGTTCTTTAAGAGCAGTTGAGTGTCCCTTAGGGGCAGCTGTTAGGATGTAAATGGTTGTTGTTACCTGCTTGCCTCTTACAGTACCAGAATTAGAGGAAAAGAACTTTAAGAATGCCACTGTGTAAAGTACTGCTTTGGATTTTAGTTCCACGCTGTGGAAGCAGCTGAATTCACTTTGAGTATGTATTGCATATGATTTTCATTGCTTATTTTGTTTACATTTTCAGATAAAACTCAGAGGAAACTTGCACAGATGCTGCTTTGGAGAACTTTCAGCCCAGGTTGCAGAGCTGAGCCTTGGTAAACCTGTCTCTATTACAGCACATTGCCATACATCTAAGTGCATAAGGTTGGTGGCCTCCAGGATCCACACACCTTAATCAGAATGCTTAGCATGTTTACCATAAGTTTAAAATCTGTTCTTTATCTATCAGTCCTTTTATAGCTTTCTAAGTTCATATAATGGCTAATATGCAAGAGTTCATTTTTAATATTTTAATTGATTTCTTTAATCAATTTCTGAACTTGTATTTATTAAATACTTAAACTCAGTATTACCTACTCAATGCCTTTTAAAAGAGAGTTTTAATGGAGAATAAATTGAGCCTTAAACAAATGGTTACTTCTGTATATTACCTCGCATCAGTGCTTATTTCTCTTTGCAAAGTTTTCTCCTCCGATGCAGTCGGTCATTCTTTGAGACTTTTTGTTTACGTGTGACAGTGTCGTGAAAAGATACTGAAGGCACCTCTGTATGGATGTAGTATCCCTTTTCTTGGCAAGTGCAGCTGTGATACTGTTTGTAACTGGTCTGATTTGACAGCAGGGATCTCTCGGAATGGGATGAGAAGTCTCCAGCTGATGTTTTTTGGGCAGTGGTGGGTTTCTTAAACTCATGTAATCAAAAAACGACAATTGTAGCATTGAAAAGCGGCAGCGCTCTTTTCTGTCTACTGAGTTTCTCAACTTGCTTGTTTACATGTAGCTTCTCGATGCCTTTGAAAAGGGATAATGTATCCTTCAAAATGGGCTGTGTGCCTAGTCGGGGCAGCTCAGCTTTGCCTGGCACAGTAAGCGACATCTGGTAGACCTCTGCACATGTAAATCTAATGCAAATAAGATCACTTTACATTTTATAATTCCTAATATTTGTCTTTCTGAATAATATTTTAAAGCAATATTTGTTAAAAGTTTTTCTTGCACTGTCACAAATTGCTTTTTAGGTTTGTTTGTTTTTTTTTTTCCCAATAAACAAGTTTAATATTAGAGACAAGTTGGTGTAACAAGGGGAGAAGCACCAGGTTTCAGTGATACTAACTGCAAGTGTGCTTTAAACAGCCATTGCCTTCCATATTGTTTACCTGATCAACATTTTCTCTGAATACTTGAAAATCTTAACAATAACACAGGTATAAAGAGCAGAATGAAAATGTACAAAGGACAGATGAAATCGTTTTGTTCAGTTTTATTAACGTTGCATACATGAGAGCTTTTTCTAGCAGTGGTTTAAAATGTGTGATTTTTTTTCCTTTGCAGAAGTTTAATAACTGCAGCTCACCTACTGCACCAAAGTTCTAGGTTTTTAGGAGCCCAGCTTTAGTCATTTGAACATGCTTCTAGAAATGTACATTCTTTCCCTGTAATAGCTAAATACCTTCGAGAAAAGCTCCAGTAAAAGCAGTGATGGATATATGAGGTTAAGCAGTTTCAAACTCACGAAATGTATTGTGGATGATGGCATTTGAAACAATAAAGGATCACCAGTACAGTATCTCAACATTAATGTGTTTTATTGGTAATAATGCAGGCTGACTTTAGTGTTTAGCAGAAATACAGATTCTGAGTCTACATTCAGCACTGAATTTGAATCCTGATAAGAGAAGAGCAGGTTTCCTGCTTGGGTATCAAAACACCTGATATTTGCTTGTGGGGTTACTTGAAATGTTTGTTTTTTTTTTCCCCTGTTTGTACAAACTTTATCAACAGGCTGAGGCTAATATTTAGGTTTGCACTTTAATATCAAAATTAAACCAAACCTTGTACTCAGAGTAGGTTTTTTTTTAAGTGGTGGTTGTTGATCTTTTTTGTAGGTTGTAAGGAAGTAATAGGAAATAAAAGTAATTCATAAAGATCTTAGTTTTCCTTTGTCTGAGGGGGGCAAAAGTTGGTTGGTATTAATCAGTGGTTCATTCCTATGGGTAGTTATCAAAGCAGTGTTCATTTTCATTGTCCTCAGCCAAAAAAAAAAAAAAAAAAGGAAAAAAAAAAAAGAAAAAAAAAAGAAAGAAAGAAAAAGAAAAACCTGAAACTTGAACTAGCTTAGAGTGACAGGACTGGGAGAATGAGACATGGTTGCTTCAGCACACTTTGGGGGGAAAAAGGGACCAAAAGTTATTTTAGGCTTCCTCAATAGATTGCATGTGAAGTTGCTTATTAGAGTAAGAGGCTAATAAATGAAATATGTATCGTCTTTACTATGGCATCTGTTTAGGAGTTGTTCAAATCACTGCAGTAGGGCTCTACAAATACAAATGAAACCTAACATCATGTATCTAATGTACTGTATCTTTATCAGTGATAGGTGAAATCTGGAATAACAAGTGCAAAAAAACAAAACCAGAACAATTACCTATAATGCTTTGTAAAAGAGTTTTTTCCAGTAGAAATCATTCTTGTCATTTTGTAAGACAACCCTACAGTCCACCTGTTTGTAACTTTTTTTAATAAAATAGATACCTGTATTACCAAACTGGGGTGAACTGGTCTGTGTTCCATTTCTTCTAGAGCGGGACAAACAAGCAAGCCTCTTACGTAAGTATGTGTGTGTATATGTGTGTGTGTATATATATATATATATATATATATATATATATATGTAATTAATTTTTCTGGTTTGAATATAATGTTTTTGTCCAAATCTGTAATGGCCTTATTTTTTCATGCAGGCATTTCTGTATGTGTAGGTGGCAATGGGTGCAGGTCCTGCTGCGGACATCTTACCGTGTCTCTGTAGCTGCTGTCCCTCGTGGTAACCCTACACTGGCCTCTCCACCACGCTCACTGATGAGCACACTTGGACCTCTGCTTTAGAGAGGCAGAAGATTTATCTAAGAAACCTTTCAGCTGAGAGTGCTGTTTGCTGGCTGTTATCTTAAATGCTCAGTAAAAGCCTTACATTTGTGAAGTCAGTGATTGAGTCATCTGGGCTCTGTAACAAGAACTGCATCTTCCTCAGAGCTTATTGTCTTGGTCCTTGACCTTTTGTATCGCTTTTGTAACTAAAGGTGTGTATTGATGTGAAATGTGTTTGAAGCTTTAAAACCAGCCTTGCTGTCTTAGCAGCACTTCTGGTTGGGTAGGCAGGCGTGTCGCCTCCCTTAATGCCCCTCCTCCTGGTAGAACGGCGTGAGCCTTATCTTGTTGGTAGGCTTCCACTTCCTCTCTGAGATGGGGAAATCGTTTCCATCTCAAAGGAGAATGACAGAGAGGAAGGACAGGCTCCCATCCCCAGTCAGCCTGCAGCAAATGAGTGCTTTCTGCAGGCTGTTGTGACCGGCACTGATGTGTCAGTGAGTGCGCCTGCTGACAAAGACCGCTGTGCTTTGAGATGCAGTTGGTTGCTCCTTGTCTGAATGATTTCTCATGCAGTTAAAAAAAAAAAAAAAAAAAGGAAAAAAAAAAGTCATTGAACAATAATATTCCTGCTCCTTGTGGCACTGAGCTGCTTCTGTTCCTGCTCAGACCAGGAGCTGCGTGTGGTTGCAGCCAGGAGGTCTCAGTGCCCTCGCCTCTCCAGTTTGTGTGGTCATCAGGTCTGGGAGCTGTAAGGATCCAGGTAAGACTGTGTGTTAAGGCCATTATATTTCAAAGGTCTCGGTGCTGAGAGTCAGCTCAGCTGCTGCTGTACGAAGTGTGAGCGGTGTCTTCTGCAAAATAGGCGTGACAGCTTTGTGCTGCTGTAAGCCTGGGTTAGAGGGCACAGAGGTGGAGCTTCCTAGGCAGCTTTGTCTTTGGTTTCACAGTTCCTGCTACCAAAGTGCACGTGCCGTGCAGAAAGCTCCCCCCGTCCTGCTTCTCACACAGGTTTGGCCTCCCTGCTGTGTGTGAACGGTGCTCATGCAGACCTAGAGGACAATCCCTATCCTGCATAGCACTGTGACACGTAAATGAAGTGCTAACCAGGGCAGAGCTGGCCTTGCACGCTCGGTGTGAAGCTGCGGCCCCAGGAGGAAGTGCTGCAGATACCCGTGTGGGTGGGGTGCAATGCGGCCGCCGCACCTCATGGCGGGTGGTGAGCTGTTATCTGCCCCAGTCAGCTTTGCTGTAATTACAGCTCTGAGCAGGGTGCAAGTGTCTAGTCTTAATTAAAATGAGATACGGCTTCTAAAACAATGTGTGTCGATCAGTTGGAGTTCTCTCTGCTGGCCGGTCAGCAGTCCTGGGGTGCGGAGGTGGGCACTTCTGCCATGCTTTGGGTCACAGCTGAGGAGGCTGTGGGCATGGCCCTGTGCTCCAGTGGTGTGGAGGTGAAATCATCGGCTTTTTAGAAACCAGTGGTACTTTAAAAGTAGCCGGTTTTAGCTCTTCCTGGTCCTTAGAGCTGCAAGGAGCAGAGGAGGTGAACTTTCAGCTGTATATCAGCAACAGCAGCGCTCCATTCAAAGGTCAAATCCCACTGTAGTTATTTGTTGGCTCTGCTGAGGGCAGCATTGAGCTTATAATAGCTTTGCTGGCAGCAATGGTGCAGTTTAATTACGGGATTGTAGAGAGCGAAGTGCGTTGCTCTTCTCATATAACCTGTACGGGTAGTATGGAATCCACGTTTGAAAACTGCCTGTGGTCCTCTCAAAGCAGTGGTTCTCTTCGAGCTCTGCAAAGGTCTGGAGCTAAATGCAACAGTTGGTGGGGGAGAGTCTCTTGTGTTGCAGGAACCTGAAATAATCCTCACTGAAGGGACATGTATGTATGCTTTTAATGTTTGGTTTGTGATATGCCTGTGCTCCTTGGTGCCTGTGACGTTCCTTAAGGGGCTACTTGTGCTTTTGGGAACTGACAGGCAGGATGGTTGTGAGCCTGGGGTCCATCCTTCCACTGTAGGAGACCTGAGGCACTTACTTTTCAATGCAAATTAGCAATGTCTGTGGTCACTGTGGGAAAGCAAGAAGAAATAAACTGAATTTTCGGTGAAACTGCTTCGTGTTGGAAAGGAGAGAAAAGCTCTCAGGGTGAAGTGCTGAGTGATGTGCGTCTGCAGGTGATGGAGCACTTTTGGATACAACAGGGGATGAGCATTGGCTGGGTGAAGGAGCATGTGTGGTGTGCCCAGCCCTGCCTCGCTGTGCTGGGTTGCTGTGCAGGGTCTCTCCAAGTCCCCCGAGGCCCCGTGTTCCTACAACCTCAGTCACCTTGCTGATCCTGGCACTGGTTTCCATGGGCTGTCTCAGGAATTAGCACGGACTTGCCAAATGCACTATATTTAAGCTCAGAAATGCAAACGTAGCTTTGAAATAGGTGTGAATAAAGATTTTAGCTTCGGGGCTCTTCCCTGTGGTCGGGCTGTGTTTGGAAGCGCGTTGCAGTCTGGCTTTGAGTGGCTCCTTTTGGGGAAATGTCTGTTAATTACCTCTCCAAACAAGTGTTTTAACTATGTCAGCTGTTTCTCACCTGGCAGAACACTGAATTGTTTTCTGTGAGCCCAGAATGACAAACTTAGAAAGGCCTTATGGACATCCCCTCGAAACCTTTTGCCAGTCATGGTGTAGGAATGTTCCCTGTTCTTTGAATCATGTCTGCTTTGCAGCTAGCACGCTCTGCTGGAAGGCCCTGAAAGAGGAACTGTGGGAGAGGGGTTGCCTTGGACTGCTCCAAAAGCAGCAAGCTCCCACTTTCAGATGGACGCTGCTCTGCTGCCTTCTCCTCCCTGCTGTAAAGAATGACTTTCACTCAACTTCAGCTCTGAATTGAGCCCTATACTTGAAATTTGGTGGGCCTTGATAAAGCTTATAAGGGTCTTTAAAGGAGAGGAGCAGTAGATGAGAGGCTGCGAGGGAGGAAAACGTTACCAAAACACAGGGTCGATGTCTGTGTGGGGAGCTGGGTCCGATCCCTTAGCCTGGAGGCTCCTTGACAACACGTGTGTTTCTTTGCCTAGATACAATCGAGGCTTACTCAACCAGAGGTGGTTGTCTTGAGCCTAGAGGGAAACCACATCTGTCATGAGAGTAAGCAATATAGTTCCTTAGAAGTCCATCCTTTCTTCTAGCACTCATTCTCTTCTTCCACTGTTGGAGAGTCAATCTGATAGCTTCCTCAGCATCAGCCTTTGGCCATAGGATTGTTCTTGATGATGCTCAGCAGAGGCTTCCACCATCCTGGCCTTTAATTCCCTGCTGAGCAGTTGCTGCTGCTTACGGTCTCGTAACTCTATTGCCAGAGCTATGTGAGCAGGGAGCGGGCGCTGCCCAGCTGTCATTCAGGTTTCTGCAGTGTAGTGCCTGTATGGCGAAACCAATGTGAGCTCCTAGCTGGGCTCTGATGTTTTCTGCCTTGGAGCAGAAAACAAGAGCAGGCTTGAAAGCTCTGCACGTGCCTCAGAGAGCCATACAGAAGGGGTTGATGGGTTCATCCGACAGCACTGATGAGGACAGAGCCTGGGCACCGTGAGCTCGCAGGACTACTGACTGCAGGTAAACCTGCACTGCTTTGCCTTGTTGGGGTGGGGCTGTGTGGGTGGGCCTGGAAGAGTTCATGCCTGATGCAAACTGAGGGCAGTCTAGCCAAGTGCTGGGGTTTTTCTGCTGCTGCATAAGATGTAGGGAGCTGCATCCCCCTATAGAAATGACTGAATGCTTAACGTGTCTGTGGAGGTATCTGTGCTCCTTTGGCTTGAGAGATTCACGAGGGTTTGATTTTCCTGTATCAATTGCTTTCTTGTGCCTTGGAAGCCATCTGTCAGAATTCAACATCACTGAGCACAGCCGTCATATTAAAAATGAGACAATGCCATATTCTGAATAATAGGAGAGTTGGGCTATTTAGGATTCTTAGATACCACCTGCATGGAGCTCTGGGTGCCCCCGCTCAGCGCAGGGAGTTGGACCAGGTGGCCTTTAAGGGTCCCTTCCAACTCCATCCATTCTGGTTTAAGCCTCATTGCCACCTCTACCGTCTTGTTGTCGGCCACAGCCACGAGAGGGAGCCTGGCTGCAAGCACAGCTCTGCAGGGACAGAGAACAAAAGATAAACGGACAGAAACTGCTATTTCAGCCCGGTCTCGGTGTATCTTAGCTCAGGTGGCTCACAGCAGCCCAATCCTGCACCTACAGCACAGAATGAACAGTGTGACCGCTTCCATCTCCCAGCAATGACTTCTGAGTATTAAGCTCACTGACATCAAACTATTTTGCCCACGCTGAGCAAGTGAAGTTTGATGGAAATGCCGACGCATTGTTATGGTGTTCAATAAATAAATCGGGTGGTTCTGGGTCAGAAGTTTCAGGAAGGGCAGAACTTTTGGCTGAGCCGACTGAGATGTGCTCAAACCAAAATGACTTGAGGAATCAATGGGGAATGATTGTCCTTGTTAAGGAGTTAGGGAGCTTCTCTCAGGCAGGGCCAGCTGTCAGATGGCTGTACCAACTTTCCTCAGCAACAAATTGAAGTGTTTGTGTATAACAGCACTCGCTGGCAGCCGCCTGCTGAGTTAGCCCAAAGGAAAGCCTCTCCTTTTGCTTCCTCTTCCTTCCCCTGCCCACATGGGTCTCCACTGCCACCAGCAGCAATCTGGGAACTGGCGGTCTAGGAATCCTTCCCTGGAGCTGGGAAGATCCTTGCTGGCAGGAGGTGGCTGTGCTCACACACAGGGTCGGCACAGCAGCAGGAGGAGGTTTGCCCGGACCTCCTGCCCCAGTATTTCCCTGCCTCGCAGTTATAGGGTCGTGGCTCGTGTGCCCGGGACACAACTCAGAGCTTTCAGATGGCACAGGGGATAAGCCCCAAGCTCTGTTGCATCCCCAAGAAGGGCTCCCAGAGGGTTTGATTCAGCACAAAGCATTTTGGGGTTTGGATGAACCCCTCCGGTGCTGCTGGCCGGCTGGTTCCTTGCAGAGCAGCAGAGCAAAGCACAGCGCTGCTCAGCCACCTTTGCAGCAGAACCACTCTGCCCTTTCTCCTGCCCCTGCCGTGTGGCTCCTGCCCTCACCTCACCCCCCCCATTTCTCACCAATATCTGTAGAACTGTGTTAACAGCCTCTGTGCCAGCCCCATCGGCGTGCATGTCAGTGCTCAGCCATCTCCCATAGCACGGGAAGCATCCTTCAGCACGGCGATGCCGTTCAGCCCACTCTCAGGCACTCCGTGCCCTTGCCTCCCCTGCCCATCTGTGCGTGCAGCCCTGCACCCAGCTGTGGGGAGGATGCAGTGTGAGCGAGCACAGGGGGCTCTCTGCCCTGCACGCCGCTCGCAGCAATAGGGCTCTGCGCCCGCCCGGCTCCAGGATGCTGCATCTGAAGGTCCAGTTCCTGGATGACTCCCAGAAGATCTTCGTAGTGGACGTAAGTGGGTATCTTATAGAGAAAGAGGAACGGCTTTTGCTTACTTGGTGTTATCCTTTGGATACTGGGGAAGGTGAGGTGATGCTGTGGGTAGGGGCGGGGTGCTCTCGTTTGTCTGATTGCTGTGTTAGCATCCAACGAGCAAAAATAAGTGCGAGAACAGCATGAAAATAGCAGCTTGAACGACCTGTGGTGAGAAACCTCTGTGTGCATCTCTCCTTGGGCATCGGGGTGAAAAAGGAAAGTGTGTGGTTTTGGGAATAGCCGAGCAACAAGCTGACTGCATCTTGTTCTTACGTGGCAGTGTCCCAGAGCACGCTGTCACTGATAATTCACATGTAATGAAGATATAATGTAATATATAATATAGAATGTCATGAATACCAACTCTGAATATCAACTGCTGAAATACGCTTTAAATGTCAGACATTGGTATCAGAGGTGTTGGATGGGTGTGTGTGTGTGTGTGTGTGTGTGTGTGTGTGCGTGCGTGCATGGATGGCTGAAACCAACTGTGATCGATGCCCTGTCTGTGTGCTGGAAGGGGGACTGAGCTGTTGGTTGGGCTTTGTTAATCACAGCAGCTGATTGAACATGAGAACCCAAGCGAGTCTGTTCTAACCTTTACCTGCATCTATTTTGGGACTGCTCTGTTTAATATCAAGTTCATGTTTTTAATGTTCTGTTGCAGTTTTTAGGCACTTCTGTTCTCTTTATAGACCACGGCTCGGTCTTGAGGTGCCGTTTGGTTGCTTTGTGACAGCAGTTCTGCACAAAGAGGGTTGCAAAGTAATTCCACCATTTGGAATGACATGGAGGTTGTCTGATTTGGTTTCTTTGATGCACTTTAGACCTGAGTTTGCTTAAAAATGAGAGGGGTCATTTACTGATGTTTGCAGGGGATTTGTAATGATAAGATCAGGGTACAGTGAGAGACCATTGGAAAGATGCTGCCGTTATAATATTGCTGCATTTTATCCAGCTCTGCTCCATTCTTTGCTCAAAACACAGTCTGTGCCTCTGCACGCTATAGAGCAACAAATAGGTTCCATTAGAGGCACTCGGAGCCGTTTCCTTCTTTTAGTGTGGAAGGGTCCTGGAAATCCCTTTGGGGCACTTTGTGTGTTTCATGCTGTGTGGTTCAGATAAATGGGAGCTGAATTAGAGACTCCTCCATTAGAAAGGAACCGCTCTGGGCTGAGTTTTGAGCACACATTTCAAGAGACTCATCCTCAGCCCTTCCCGAGTCTGGAAAGCTTTTTTTTTTTCAATGGAGAGCACTTCAGTGTAATGCGAGGAGAAGGACAGCAGAGACAAAACACGGCAGGGCTGGTTACAATACAGCGCTCTGGGGCAGGGGAAGGCATCAGTGTGCGGGTGCCTGGCGCTGGGAGGGCACTGGGAGGGCACCGGGCTGCTCTGCTGATTGATTTCAATGTGGTGAGGGAGGGCGAGCACGGCCTCTCCTTCCCACCATCCCCACCGCTGGGCCCTGCAGCAGCCCCACAGGCGGCACCGAGGGCACATTTGGGGCCGTGGGGTGCAGCCCTGTGCAGCAGCTGTGTGCACCCAGCCCAGCCAGCAGCGCGCTGCCCACACACGGGTGGGGAACAACCCGCTGGGACGTGCCCGTCTTCCCCGCGCTCCTGACAAGGGCCAAGGCCTTTCATGCTGGAAAATTCTAGCTTAGAAATCAACCATTATAATTGCTTTTAATTACCCTTGCGATCTTGTAATTTCGAGGAGAACTGGGCGTGCTGCGGAGCAAACGCTGTTATTAGGCTATCACTTTGCACCAGGCTGACGGTGCAGAGCCAGCAGCAGCTGTGACAGGTGCTCATTACTGAGCCCTGAGCCACCCCCAACCCACAACCCCCCCCTGGAACCCTGAGCTGCCCCTGTGCCGACCTGCCTGTGTTCCTGGGTGGCTCTGCCCAAGTTTATAACTTCTGAAGGGAGTTTTTGCTGGTTTTTGCTCTCTGCCCTGTTCAGTTCTGGTGCTTTCTGGCCTCCCGTGTCAGAGCGCGGTGCTGCTTCATTAGCACTTTGCTGATCCAGGGTGCAGGATCTCTGCAGGGTCTGGTGCTGTTAATTACCACTAATTGCAGCCGTGGGGCACCCAGGTAGTGTCTGTCTGCAGCTCCAATCCCAACAGCCGTGACTGCAACAGGTGTCCTGAGACCGAGGGTTCTCTCCTGGTTTATCAAGTTCCTAAAGAAAGGTGAGAAGTGATGGGGGAGAAATCTGACCTCCCCGAGCCAAGATAAGTGGCATAAAGCTGCAATTGTTCCATCCCATAAAACAAGGACATTTACTGAGTAAGGTTTTGCTGCGCCATGATAACAAAGCATCCCACGGCCCATCTCAGCTGAAGGGGATGAACTTCTTCCCAACCTCCCTGAAACCCCCTCCCCACTGCTGCCAGCACTGCTAACCTGTCGCTTCTGTGTATTTGCTCACCAGCAAAAGTCCTGCGGGAAGGGGCTGTTCAACCTCACCTGCAGCCATCTCAACCTGGCAGAGAAGGAATACTTCGGGCTGGAGTTCTGCAGCCAGGCTGGGAACCACGTGAGTGCGTGTGCTGTGCCCGTGGCCTGGCAGCAGCGTCCTGCATCAGGGCACCGGGTGGAAAATGGAGATGGGAATACCTTAAAGATGGGAGCTGCAGGCCACAGCCAGGCTGACAAAGCCCTGGGGACAACCACGGCTTGCTCATGGGGTTTACCCATAGCCACCTGTGGCAGTGCAGGGTAGCCCCACGCTGGCCAGGGCTTCTTTATGGCATCCTACCACGGTGCTGCTGCTTTCGTTCCCGCTGCCCTCGTGCTGTTTGCTGACCCAGCTCTTTGTTGCCTTGTTTCAGGTCTGGTTGGAGCCTCTAAAGCCCATAACAAAGCAAATTAAAAGTAAGTATTGCCAGAATGAGGTTCTTCTCAAGCACTGCGGGGGCAGACAGTGCTGCACGCTGCTGTCCTTCCTTGTGCTCGGGGGTGGGAGCTCTGCTTTCTGGCATTTATCTGCCCTCCCTTAATGGGGTGAGGCTGGGCAGGGTTGTTTGCAAAGACACGCAAACCCTTGCAGAAATGCTTCTGCGAACTGCTAGCTGCATGTTTTAGGCTTGAGCCGTTCATATCCCGACAGCTTGGTATAGGAGCAGGGTTGGCTGTGTGTGTGCATCGCTGCGCTGGCAGAGCAGTGAGAATTGCTTTCTGAATGCCCTCCTTTCCTATCTGCAGCTCTTTGCAGCCCAGGTGCCCGGCTGTAAGGCATTCAGCATGCAGTGACCCCACTCTCTCCCAGACCCAAGGCCCCACTGTTGGATGGTAATGCTGCGCAGCCTGACCTGAATGCATGAGCAGTGCTAACACAGCCCCTCTTTCAGCCTGCTCCTCCCCCTGCAATGAACCAAATGATATTTGCTACAAATACATGATGGTTAGGAGGTGGTCAAAAGCATAGGGCTGTGTGTGATCCTGTGTTTCTATGGGGAGTCCTGGAGCTGTCCTGCAGTGGCTCCCTTGGTACCTACAGAGCTGGCTGCCTACCTCCATGTGCTTTGCCTTGGGTTTGGCTACTTGCTCTTGCTTGTGTCACAAAACAGCTCTGCCCAGACGGATTCCCCTGAAGCTGTTGCATCCCAAGTGCTCAAAGGGCCAGAGAAAGCCCACGGATTTTGCTGAGGGTTTAACATACAGCCCCAAAGGCAGCTGCACCATCCCTGAGCAACACCCAGAGCATTGCTCCCATAGGAACCCCATGCAGAAATCCCCTTCTTGATCCTTAACAATTCAAAGGAATGCTGGGTCACGATTTCTGTAATGCTATTGAGGAGTTCACCTCCCTGTTTATTTCCATCCATGGTGGTGGGGTCCGGGCAGGATGGAGGCCCTAACGCTCAGGGCTTCTGCTCCAGGCCTGTGAGGGGCAGAATAACATAAGGAGAGGGGTGTGTGAAGAGAGTTGTGAATGTGCTCCAGAGCCACGTGAAAGAAAACTTATGAAGGTGTTGTGTTTTAAGATCCTAAGGAGGTTCTTTTCAAATTTATGGTGAAATTTTTCCCAGTGGACCCCGGACACCTGCGAGAGGAGCTGACGAGGTACCGTGTTCGTTCTGTGCTCCCCTTACTGCCCTGTCCCCTTCTTTCTGCAGTTGCTATGCATGTGTTTATTTCCTTACCGTCATCCAACCCAACCTGGCTGTCAGCAGTAGTAATCCCAAGTATTGACAGAGCCCCGTGCTGTACAAAACAAAGCCCCAACGCGTATCTGTTCCTGATGCTCTGTTTGGATACAGAATCCACTCGCTGGCAATGCAGTGTGCTCTCTGCCAAACGTTTGAGCAGTTGAGCTGTGAGTCGTCTGGCTCTTGCCTCAAGCCGTGTTCTGAAAGAACAGCCTCAATTTTACTTCTGAAATCGACGTGGTGAGCTCTTACGTTTCGCAGAAAGCACCGTAAAAGGGAAGTAAGAATAAAAGCAGTGCGGTGCTGCTGCAGAGCATTAGCCCCGAGAGATGCGAATGCCCTCCGAAGCATAAAGAAATGTTAGCTCTGAAACCTACTAATGGCAGTATGAGCAGCAGGGGCACACTGCTCAGGGTGTGCCCAGCTGGATCCTCCTTGGGGGCTGCATGCTCCTCCCATGCCCCCCCCCTTTGGCCCTCCATGCTTTGAGTGGGGGCACAGGTGAACACCAGGAGGGGCTCAGGGACACCCGGCTCTGCGTCCCATAGAAGTATCCATGCTCAGAGCAGCTCCTGTCCCCCCTGCAGGTACCTCTTCACCCTGCAGATCAAGAAGGACCTGGCGCTGGCGAGGCTGCCCTGCAGTGACAAGAGTGCGGCGCTGCTCGTCTCCCACCTGCTGCAGTGTAAGGGCAGTGGGGCTGCAGGGCGTTGCCTCAGCCATGCAGCACAGGGTGTCCCCAACCCCGCTCTCCCTGTGTCCCCCTACAGCCGAGCTGGGTGACTTCCATGAGGAGACGGACCAGCAGCACCTGGCCACGCACAGGTACCTGCCCAACCAGGAGTACCTGGACAACAAGATCATGCACTACCACCGGCGGCACAGGTGAGGGCTGCTCTGCCTCTCCATCAGTGCCACAGCTTCTCAGTACCCTGACATGTCCACCTTTTATTAATTCCTTCCACTTCCCGGTGTATTTGGGACTCCAGGGGGAAGACGCCGGCTGAGTCAGATGCCCAGCTGCTGGATGTGGCCAGGAAGCTGGAGATGTATGGGATTCGCCCACACCCTGCCAGCGACGGCGAGGGGACGCAGATCAACCTGGCGGTGACACACATGGGGGTGCTGGTCCTGCGGGTGAGCACCACCTCCTACCCTCCTATCCTCACCTCTCCCCATGCCAGCTCCAAGCCCTCCCCGGTCCCACACAGCTGGTGCACCCCAGCAGACCTTGGTGCTGCTCTGGGCACAGCCCCAGGCTCAGGGCTGCACGCTGCCGTGTGTGCCCATGCAGAGCCCTTGTCATTGCATGCACGGCTGTGTAAGCACCGCAGGTTACAGTGCTGCGTCACGAGGGCTCACCGTGTAATCTTCCAGCAAAAAATAGCCATCTAATGTCTGTGCAATTACATAATGCTGTAATCACAGTGTAGCTGCAGAATAAATACAGACTTCCTCGCAGCCGGCGTGAAAAAGCACTCGCCTCCCACACCGACTAACTTCAACCTGGGAACATCTTCCCAGCACAGAAGAAATCCTAGCTGTGGGTTTGCAGTTGGCAATTAGTGCTGCCAGACCCGGTGATTTATTGAGAGCCGTAAACACCCCCTGTGTGCAGGCATGATTGGAGCATCTGTGAGCTCACGGCAGCCTGGGCTGTCCCAGAAAGCCAAGAGGGGAATCGGTGCTGCAGCGCGGAGTGGCACCATTCGATCTGCTCCCGCTGCGTGGCTGTGTCCAAATCGATGTGTAATGGCAATAAAGGTGAGGTGGGCTTGCAGTCTGCCTAAGGTGGCATTAAGGGCATGGAGGTGAGCTGAGCACTTCTTCCAGGAGCAGATTCTGCATTTACTCACCCGCCCTGTGTGCTGGGAAGGGTGGGATGCTGCTGTGACCACTGTGAGTTTTCTCTCAGACTGCTGCAGTTTCAGCTTTTGTAGGCAGCGTTCAGCCCTGAACCTCAATTCCCACTCTCGGAACCAACTGATGGATCAGAACCAAACACCAGAACCCCCAGAGCCCCTTGCCTAGAGCCGGGGAGGGGCACTGAGATCTTCAGCAGCAGCTTGTGTGGAGCCTGCAAGCTCAGCTCTTGCCCAGCTGTATCTCTGCACTCTCTGCTTGCCCTGTCCCACGTAATGCTCTGTCTCCTTCCTTGCAGGGCAATACAAAGATTAACACATTCAACTGGTCCAAAATTCGCAAACTGAGTTTCAAGAGGAAGCATTTTCTCATCAAGCTCCACGCAAACGTTGCCGTAAGTGCTGTGCTGGGACTCGGGGCCAGGAGGGTGAGCAACCAAACAGAGCCCTGCACCCCTGAGCCCTGTGTGCTTGTCCCCTGCCGTGCAGGCTCTGTGCAAGGACACGTTGGAGTTCACCATGGCGAGCAGGGATGCCTGCAAGGCTTTCTGGAAGACGTGTGTGGAGTACCATGCCTTCTTCCGGCTGTCTGAGGAGCCCAAGTCAAAGCCCAAAGCCCTTCTGTGCAGCAAGGGCTCGAGTTTCCGCTACAGGTAAGGGCCCAGGGGAAAACCTTGGAGTGAGGCTGCCCAGGGCTGGGCTGAGGGCACTGCTCACACCTTTCCATCCTCACTGCTGTAGTGGGAGAACACAGAGGCAGCTGCTGGAGCACGGGAGGAAGGCGAAGATGAAAAGCTTACCCTTCGAGAGGTACTGGGAGGTGTGGGGAGAGGGGGGGTGGCAGGGACAAGCTGGGGGCTACGCACCCATCCATGCACTCGGCCTTATAGGAAGCACTACGCATCCCACTACGATGAGAGGCAGTGCCGCTCCTCCCCGGACCTCCTGACGGATGTGTCCAAGCAGGTATGAGCCTATGGGGCGGTTGTGGGGCACCTGGAGGCCGAGCCAGCACCTGGGTCTTCATCCCACTGCTGGTCCTGCTTTGCCCCTGGGCACCCACACAGCCCTCATCCCACAGGTAGAGGAGCTGCGCTTGGCCTATGGCAGCTGTGGCTCCTTCCGCACTGCCAGTGGGGTGCACACCTCCGAGCCCACACTGGACAGCCGCCACAGCGGATCGGCCACAGCGATGATGTTTGCTGCCGAGCTGGAGCGCTTCAAGCCTGAAGTGGCCCCCACCTTCCTGCCCCACTCCAAGAGCAGCTCCGCCTTCCCTCTGCTCTATGCCCAGCTGGAGCTGGAGCGGGCATGGGAGCCCACCGACTCCTTTAGCAGCAGAAACCCCTTGACGTCCTTCCGGCCCCACCACAAGTTCACTGGGAGCAGCAGAAGCCCCTCGGTGGGCAACATGCGGGAGGTCAGCGCCAGGCCGCTGGTGTACATGGACGTGCCGCTGCCACCCACCCCAGCCCCACAGGTCTTCTTCTACGTGGACAGGCCACCGCCGCCCCTGTGCCACGTGCCCAGCGAGGAGGAGGGGGGAGCAGCCGGTGGGTGCATCCCCATGGCCACAAAAACAGGCATGTGGGGTCCCAGCAGCGCCTGGATGGGGGAACTGCAGCACGAGGCCTCACACAGGGCTGCGGGCACCAGTGTGGGCCCAGAAGGGGAGAGAAGGCAGGGGGCTCGCTCCTTCGATTACGGCCTTCAGGAGCAGCCTCCCAAGCGCTCCTGGAGTCAGTCGGACATGAAGGCCATCCGCTTCCCCTACAGCTCCGAGTTCAGGCCCCTGGGTCCGTGCCCGGCCCTGAGCAGCCGGAAGGCTGGCATGCTGCAGCATGTTCTGGCCCAGCAGGGAGCAATGCCAGGGCTGCGACGTGCTGCTGAGCGCTACGTGGGCAGCAGCACCGAGTCCAGCGACTCTGATTCCGACCTCCTGGCTGCCGACTACTGCTCCCTGTATGGCAGAGTGCTGCGGGCACCCAGGGCCCGTGTGCGGCTGTCCTCGGGCAGCCTGCAGCTGGAGGAGGAGGAGGATGAAGAGGTGTCCTCGGCCACCAGTGCTGCTGAAGAGAGGACTTCCAGGGGACCCTCCAGGTATTTCACATAGGTGCCTCAAGGAGAGGCTGGGCAGAGCCAAGCCTGCTGAAGGATCACGGTCCTGCTTGCTGTTCGTGAAACAAGGTGGTTGGCTTGTGTCTTGTGAGTGATGTTAGCTGTAGAGGATGCGTTAACAGATAGCTGAGGGCATTCAGAAGTACCCATCTCCTGTGGCACACAAGGAAGCTGTCACATTGCTGTCACCAGGTTGCTCCGATGCCAGGGATCCAACACCAGGTAGAAGGGCTAGGGCTCTCCCAAAGCCCCACAGCCACCACCTCCAGTCCTTGCAAGGCTGGCTCAGAGCTCAGCCACTACTGTCAGTACACTGGGAGAGAAGAAAAAGAAGGCAGCACCCCCTGGAAGTTCATAACATCTTGTTTTCCCCAGGGAAAAGCACACTTTGAGGCTCCTTTAGAGGGCAGCAGGATGGTCACGGAGCTGCCAATGCCCCAGCACAGAGCTTGTCTGCTACTTCACCTTGCAATGAAGCTCCCAGCCCGAGAGCAGCTGCACACGAGGTGCTTCTTGTAATGCCCAGTCATGCACATTATCCTTCCCTAAAAAACATCACAGAGAGACTCATAAATCATTTAGCAGCATCCCACTGTGAGCTCTCGAAAGTGGGGTAAGAAATTACATCCTATAGCCTCATTTCTTTTAAGCCTATTTCTATTTAGGCTTATCAGTTTCTGGCAGCAGCTCTAACACCCAGGCCCCTCACAGCCCTGCTCAAATACAGGTAAAGGAAGCTCCTGATCTCCCAGCAGCTCTCAGTCAAGCAATGTGGGGACAAACACCTCAGGAGGTGGTAGAAAAGGAAGGGGCAGTTGGTGCTCACCCTTGGCTTGAAGAAGGCTGCTGTAAACTTTCTTGTTTTCTACACGAACACCACTTTGTAACTAGAGACAGCTCTGGTAAAAAAATAAAGGAGAATCCATCAGACTGGAGGACATGACTACAACAGGAACAGTTCTAGTATCTATGAGAGATACCAGAATGGATTTCAGGAACACAGGAGCTGAAGCAAGGACCAAATGGGTTAAAATGTACAAAAAACTAGGTTTATGGTTACTGACTCACATTGTGTATCATTGTCTTTTGTTTTAGAAGCTGGACAATAAAGAACAGTTGTTCACAGCTCAAGTTTGATTTCCTTTTTGCCTTATCTGCACTGTGACCCACCTTCCCCTGCACCTCAGAGCTCCCTGGTAGCTCTCATTGCCCCACAGAGCTGCCGGGCTTGTTTTCCTACTGTGCCTTCATTGTCTCATCAACTGCTAAGGCTCAATGAATGCTGCTGAAAACAGCCACATTCTTGGTCAGCTGCCCAAAGAAACATGTTAGATCAATAGCGGAGCACAGTTTGCTTTTGCTCTAGATTATTCCAGGCTGAAGCTGTGAACTACCTGGACCCTACATGCTGCTTTGGGACTGCTCTATTAAAGAAAGAGAAAAGGTAAACTTGAAGAGCTCTTTCTTCCCTTTCCCCACAGTGCATATCAGAAATAGCATTTAAGTGTGATAGTTCACATGCATAACAGAGTAGGGAAAAAGTAAGCAACTACAAAGTCTATACATGGCCCTTCAATAACAGCCCTTAAATATTTGTTATACCTTAAGAACACAGGCAAATCTACAGTCACTGTTTGCTCCTGAGCATGTGGAGCTGTGTAAAGGCAGGCCAAGGTGGGTTTTACCTTGGGTGTTGCCCAGAGTCCCACCTAAAGGCAGCATCATCCTGCTACAGCACACAAACCTCCAGGAGCTGTCAGCTCTGGCATGCAAGACTATGCTGGGAAAACTACAGTGAGATGGAGAAACAAGGACTATTTTGGGATTTTTCCATTGAGCACAGAGCTCTGGGACACAGCATGTGCACTGTGACTTAGCACATCATACACGATGGCCAGCAGCAGCAGAGGAACAAAGCAGCCGAGAAAGGGATAGAAATCAACATCTTAAACTAAATTCATCACATCAACCAGCTTTCCTGGAACCAACTAAAATACAGAATCACAGCAAGCAGTGGCACAAATGCAAAGGGATAACCAAGCAAATCCTTAGCCACGGGATCTGTACTATCTCTTCTTAGCCCTGTTCACCAAGAAAAGGAAAGAGTACCAACTGAGCACACTTTTACTAGTAAAAGGAAAACAAAGCACAATAAAACTACAGGGTATGAAGGGATGACACAGAAGGATTTGAACTGCTGATGGTGGAAGACCTCAGTACACAGGAAAAGGCAAATGTACTCATTAAGCAAGCAAGCAGTACTACATGTGTGTGTATGTATGAGGGTATAAAAAAATCAAAACGTACACAGTATAGGAAGAACATCAGTCTGGAGGAGCACAAAGGTTTCAGCATATCTAACTCATTTCTGTGTTAAGTGTAACTTTGCTGCTTGGAATGATATGAAATAAGGCAAGCCAGCATACATACCATTACAACTTTGCAAAGAAAATCATTTTATTCCAGTGTTAAGTCATGAAACAATGTGATAAAAATCAGGCTTTTAACAAATACTAAGCTTTGTGCAAACACATTAAGAATCTATATACTCTCCTACCCAACCACAGACATCCAACTGAATGCAAGAACAGGCTTTCACAAGACCACGTGCTTACCATACAGAAGAATATCAGAGGAATCAGACTGGGGTTTCAAGAAAGATATGGACTTCAATGTCAATTCTTCTCAATTTACAGTGGGACAACTAATAAACCAACCAAGCATGATGGCTCTTGCCTGAATATTTTGGTATCTTTTCCCATTGGTTACCTGCTAGCAACAGAATAGTGTCAATTAAGTTATACAGTTCAACAATAACTAATACGTAACAGGGAAAAAGTCAACTGTCCCCTGGAAACCAGTAGTACAGACATCCAGTCTTAAAGAGTTACTGTCCTGTGAAGCAGAGATCTTAGGTGCAATATGCAGTATAATAAAGTTTTAAAGGGACTGATGTTGTAAGAGAAAGACAGCATGGATTACTTCCCCCCCCTCCACACACTGTCCTATGAGGTAGGTATACATCCACCCATTTCATAGGGTTCACCATAGCTCAGCAACTTGTTGTCCTATTTGTGGTATGACAACAACACATTCCTTTCTCCCCTTAATTCACTAACCCTAGCTACCCAGAATTGGTTATAGAGTTGCATAGATTAAAAGACCCTGTGTCCACTTACAACATTCAAGAAAAATTCCCACCACCTCTCCTCTTGGTCTCATAAAAAAAAAGCACCTTAAAAGGAAGTGGCACAGAAGTAAGAGCACGCTTTTACTTCTGAGAAATTAGTACGTAGGTCTTTAAAATGAGATTTAGGATGTGACAGGTGAAGTAGATAGAAGCTGAGGTCACTGTGGCACAGGCCTTTCTGTACCTCCACTCCACAACACCCAGTTCACCATTAAGCCAGCATTCCCACATCTGTACATGCCTGTCACAGGGCATGAATGCTCGTCTAACCCTGAAGATACCTCTGCAGGACTGAAACCAAGCTGATCAGTGGAGCTGCTCTGCCTCCCTAGCACTCCGTGCTGCACAACAGCTGCTAGGTGTTCTGTGGGTAAGAACAGCGTGGGGGTGGGAGGGACCCCAAACCTTTTTAATAAGAACAACCATGTAGCTCTCTGTGCCTTTGCTGAAAAGCAACACCAGGCTGTAAGAGATGTACATCCACACCTCTGCACACCTATTAGGAATCCAGAACAAAACGCACGACAGAAGAAGCTCGTGAAAGTTTACAGAACTTAAATATTTATTTTTAAACCATTTAAAACCCCCCAAAACATTGAAATAAGCTTCATCTATAAACAGATTTACAAGACTAACAACTACAGAAGCTAGAGGAGCACTACAATTTGTTTCTGTGATGCAGTTATTCTGTAAAGCTTCAGATCAACTGTATTTACAACTTCTGCTGCTTTTACATTTATAAAAATATTTATTTAATCCATAACATTATTGTTTTCAAAAACTATTTCCAGACTTTGTTTCTCAGATATAAATTCTAATCGAATTTCAGTTATATAGCAGATGAAAGTTTTAAACAGAAACACTTTCTTAAAATTAAAACAAGGAATTAAAAGTAATTTCTTTTTTTTTTTTTATACAGTGTAGGCACCATTGAAAATAATTGTCCTTGGCATATCTAACCACCATCTCTCACAAGTGTCCTTTATATAAAAACGATGTAATGGCAACATTTGACTAAAAATGCAGTATTTACTTGCACACCATTACTTTTTCAATATTTGGCAGATATATTTCAGATCCTTTAAAATGACTTTTGTGCAAAAACAAAATGTGCAGGTCTGAACCATAAAATAAACACACCCAGCCTTTATCAAAAAATAAATTTACACCAACAGTTCCACAGCTAAGTACTGAAAAACAATCCCAGTTCAAAACTTCAGCATAATATACATACTGGGTTGAAAAAGAAAAGAAAAAGAACAAAACCAAAACAAAACAGAAGAGATTACCCACCTAGCAGTACCATAAATATATAACTGAAAGCAACTTTATAGTCTTACCTACTTTTTATGAAAAAAATCACTCCGTACTGCACAGTACTACCTGTTTGTGAAAGAATATCTATAACTCAGCTCTTTGCATATTAACTGGTAAATACATATTTAAAATACACTTCCAGAAAATTATAAACAAATTATGTTGATGTACTGTATTTAATGTATTTAAGAACAAAAACGTGTATAAATATCTTACAGGAGAAACAACACCACCACAAAGAACGCTGGTGTTACGCTTATACCTGCTTGTGAGGTATGTATCATGCGACGCTCGGCTTCTCTGGCTCCCTTCCACCCAGGTATATATAGTCAGAGGAGAAACATTAAATTAAATTGGACTTCAGGTTTCGTCCATTATTGCCAAAAGCCCCACCCCCTCAACTGTATTGCTTTAATTTTTCCTTCCACGATGATGTAAGATTGAGTTACTACTTGTTCTAAAAGGTAATACATATACTGTACATCAGGATATACCTGTTGCTACATATCACCTGCAAACTATTGACATATTGCTCTCAAATATATTTAATCATAGAGCTGCCTAAAATACTGTACCAATTTAGAATCATAGTAGATACTGTTGCAGGTTTGTTTTCCAGGGCACGATAACTATATGCTGGTCGAAGCAGGTGCTACAGCAATAACCTTGCCACTACGTTTTGAATACGCTCGTGAAAAAGCTATTTTCTCTGAAGCTTGTTAGTGATTTACAAAAGTTCAACTCATGAATACAAAAGACCTGTACATCCCTGTGTACAGGAACAAAATAGCATCAAAACATACTGTACTCGCACTTTCTATTAACTAAAGTAATGGTTATTTCTAAAAGCAAAACTGCACCTCAGCTTTTATCAGATTAAACAGGTGAAACTACAATATTAAAAGTTGTTCTTTACAAAATAATTTCCTGAAAATATAAAACCATGTGCACTGCCACAAAATAGTTGAGTAGGTTCTTTCAAATCCTCAAATCACCATCAATATGTTGCAAAGATCCAAAAGGCACAAGGAGCTCATGAGCTAAGCACTGCCAAGCTTGAAGTAGTTTTGGTGGGTTTCACTGGGTCCACACGAAACAGCAGTCAATTTATGTGAAGTTTCTTAGGATGAGTCATTAACAGAAAATCTACAGATATGAAAATGCAAGGAAGAGTGTTAATTATTATATTTCAGTGTGGCAAACAGCAAGCAACTACCTGTGCATCATTAAACTGGGACGTGCCTTCGCCTCATCCTAGCAGCTCAAAGGAAAACAAACAAGAAAATACACACCAGAAGACACACTCAAGAAAACATTCCCTAAAAAGATAATGGAAAAGCAGACTCCTTGACTTATTTGCTATAAACATGCTTGAGATACAATTGCAGACTAAAGGAAACAAAGTATGACAGCTACAATAAAACTGCAGTGCTAAAAGGCCAAGCAGAAAAAGTAACTGTTACTATCAGTTTTTGTTCTAATAACCAGAAGCATTCTGCATGACTAGGGGAGCTAAAAGCTGAGCCCTATACAAAACAGATATTCCACTTATCAAAAAACCGTACTCAAATCTCCCTAACACATGAAGTGCTCAAAATCAACTAGCTTTTCCCAAATGGAAGTGCTTCCCCTCACCACACAATGCATACACAGTACTAACTTACTTCTGAAATTTCTCCATAAGTTTCTTCACCATCTTATCTGTGATCCCTGGACATGTTGCTTCTGCCATATTGATGCTTTTTTCAAGTTCCTCAATTGCCTTCTTTCTGCTAGCATTATTTGTGTCCTGCTGCTTGAGCTGAGTAGTAAAGCAAAGGAGATAAAGCTTACAGAATTCATGAACACTCAAACAATAATTTAAAAACTAATTTGAAAGGAAAACTTACCTCAGCAAAGACAGGAGTGATTATCATAGTTAAACAACTCAAGGTTTTAACAAGATCCTGATCCTAAAATCAACAAAAAAGGATATCAGTATGTTCCTATGCAGTATATAAGCTGCATTTAACACACCATCTGATTTTAGAACTTCCTACGAATTCAACACAGCCCTTATAGTACATCTCAAAACAGGCTACAGGACAGCAAGCATTATGTGATGTGTAAGGAGATGCCTGATGGCACGCAATATATGGTGACAGCTCAATTTTCTCTAATATTATATCAGAGTTCAAAAAAATCATATCTCCATGAGCAGATACTGATCTATTAGTATGTGATATCTTCTGAAGTTAAGGCTGACAAAGTTAAAGGGATATATCAGTAACAAGCATCATCTCTTGAGGTACAAAAAGGCTGTCAATTCTTATGAAAAAGTGTATAGTTACCAAGTTTTAACACTACCTTCCTTAGAATGGCTACAAAAGCATTCCTTAGAAGAACTCCTCAGACTACATACCGTCCCATTCTGCAGCTTCTTTGCATCCGGTTTCTTCCGAACTGTAGTAAAGCTCCACTCCGGATGAGAGTTGTTTTCTTTGTTACTTGATTCCCTGAAGGAAAAGGATACGATTTACACAACACCTGCCACAACAGAATGCTAAGCAGCCATAGGTAACCCAAATACATAAAACACATCTATAAGGATTATTTCTATGTCTTAAAATAAGAAAAAAAACCCATGTATTTAAAACTCAGGAAACACTACCTCAGAGACCAAGCTGAAATACTACCAAAGCAAACAAAAAGATGCTGTCTACCTATAGGACCTCCCTTCTCCAATGGCATCCCGCTGAAAACAGTTATCTGATATCCAGAAAAACCAAAGACTTGCAGAATGTACGTTGCTCTACCCACACTGTGCAAACAATATTTCCAGTTGTGATTCATTACTTTTTGTATAACCGCTAGCCTCAGAGTAGGAAACACACAGCACTTAAGCAGAACTGAAAATGAGTTCAGAGGTTAAAAGAAGTTTAGAGAACAAGCACATAGCCTGACTTAAGCATCAGCCTTTAGCTTCAGTTTTCTTTTAAAGCCAATGCAAAACACAGAGAACAAAGCTAAAGAGACTAAATTGTGAAAGTTAACTTACGAATCAGAACCATCGGAATCACTCTCATCACTACTATGTCCCTCTGCTTTCCATCTCTTAAACCTATCAATTAGCTCTGTCAGGTATGAAGTCTTCTTGGCATTTTTCATAATGAATTTGTGCTTCAGGAGTTCTTTTGCTGTAGGGCGCTGTGAAAAACCAAAACACTGGAATATTTAATGTCATGCTAACATTTCATGACTTTAAATGTTAGCAGGGAAGATCTGATACAACAACAGACTCTCAGTCCTAACTTACACAGCATCAGGAAATTAGTAGAAACAGGAAGTCAAAAAAGCCAGTAATCCACATTTACAAGCACTCTAAAAATATAATCAAGTCACACAGACTATATTGCTTACCCTTCTATGCTAGAAAGTACACACCCAGGAAAATGACTAATCAAGTTTCTCCAATGCATTTCCTTGTAAGCAGAATTCAGACAGAAAACAAAAGTTCTACCAGGGAAGAGATCTAGGACTCCTCCGTTAGGTTTCTCTGCTGACATTATCCTAGCTTTGCATGCATTTTGGGAAGCTGCCTCTGCCATCACTTCTTTTGTCATTCCTCCTCCTTCCATTACTTTAAACAGAAGAGGCTGGGGTGGAGAGAACTATTAAAAAGCACTGTTGCTATTTCCAGTCAAAATTAGTCCTCTAGAATTATTTTAGTCAACTCTGATGCACTACGTCAGCAAAATACTTCAGAAGCGTGCATTAAAAATAGAGACATGAACATCTCTACATGTTACAAACATACACACACACTTATCTACTCACAAATGTTGGATCCTTATTGAGACATGCATCGATGAACTCTTTAAAAGGTTTACTGAATTCTCCTAATAAAGTTGGAGGATTGTTTTTTGGAATGAGAAACAGAACTCTCATCGGATGCATATCAGAGTTGGGTGGCTCCCCTTTGGCTAGTTCGATAGCAGTGATTCCCAATGACCAGATGTCAGCCTGAAAAAAGGAAAAATTACTTTCAGTACAAAGTTGAATGCCATCACAACCATGTATTTAGTAACTGAAATCTGCATCTATATAATAGAATCAGTTTTAGTCTCAGTAGATAATGCACAAGGATTGTTTTTTTTTTTTTTTTTTATAGCCCAAGGCTATTATTCCTGAAGACATAAGTGATTTAATCAGTCTTTCAGAACTTTGGCTAATGAATACAATATAATATTCTTGCACTGTTAATTTCTTTCCTAACAGCCTTATGAATTTAGCTAGGAAACAACCAACAACTCCAGTTAGACCTGAAACATCAAGTTGGAAGCACAAGTTCCTGAAGAATCATGAAGTGATATTGATTTTACCTAAAAGACAAATTTTATTAACGCCTCATTAACTATGAAATCTTCTTTCAATTTACAGTCTTCTCTCAAGTGAAATATACATTCTTTGCACTATTTTTAGATGAGTTACAAGAGCTATTAAAATCACTATAAGCACTTCTCATTAAAAACTGCCTAGAAATGATTTAACTACACGTGGCAAAGTTGTAGCTCAAAGCTGCCCAATAAACGCGTTGCAGGTTCCATCTCCGCAATGTTCCTTTCCTATTTAGAAGACCTAAAATATCTCTATTAAATACTGAAGAATTAAACAGCTCACTGTTACTAAAATATCATAACCAACGAGCATAGACTAGAAATCAATGCATCCTGTGCAAAACCCTTCATCTGTTGTACCCAAAGGCTTAGGAAGAAAGGGGAAAGGGTACTGCTTGTGCAACAACATTGAGGAGACAAGCAGATTAGGTTGCTGCAGAATGTAAATGAAGGGATGGTATAGCTGATACAGGAAAACCAGAAGATTAATTATTTTAATTTGTACTGGAGACCACATTTTTAAAACAAGGTAGAATGCTTTCACAAAATGCCACAGAACAAGTATTACAGTTGTAATGCTGAAACCCTACACATGAAAGTTACAGCTGAATGTACAAGCTCCTTACTATCATCCCTGATATGCATACAAATTTCTTCAAATCTGACTCTGGGAAAGACCCCTGTGGATCTTTAGAACATCTCAGATACTCAACAGGTTTTTTTTATTAAGGCTCATCACAAGTACAGTTACAGACTTACTATCTAAGAAAAACACTACATAAGTTACTTGGTACATACCAAACGGTTTAGCTTTCTGGATGTATGTAAACAGTGCTGACATTAGATTTTCTGCACTAAAATACACAGCCATTTCACTGACACCACGCTCTAGAGCATCTGGTGGGCATATATACAGGAGAAATGGGACTACTCCCTCCTTATTATCATTTTTTAATCAGCAGCTCTGAACCCTCAGCAAAATATAGCAAGGGGACAAGGGTGGTGTCTGCTTTTCTGCTGCTAGTTAAAAGCCTGTAATTTGAAATCATTTCTTTTTCCAGTGCTGATAGAATTAGAAAGACAAAAAACAAAGCCATTTATGTTAGATCAGCAGATAGAGAGAAGAGATCCTCTACACTCATACTTACTTTGGAATCGTATGCTGACTGCTGAATAACTTCAGGGGCCATCCAAAATGGAGTTCCAACAAAGGTATTCCTCTTAATTTGCGTGTCCGTCAACTGCCCAGCAACTCCAAAATCAGCAAGCTTAACGTCACCTTGCTCTGATAACAAGACATTGGCAGCTGCCAAGGGAAAATAATACAACATCTAAGTCAGAATGCTGTTCTGCTTACTTTTGAGGACTTAAAAAAAAAGATGCATTTTAAGTGAACCTTTTATATCCCTGTGAATCTTCTTCTCTGAGTGCAGGTAGTCAAGACCTTTCAGGATTTCCTTTAGCATAGTAGCTATCTGGAACTCATCAAAAGGCCCAGCACGAAGCTTTAGAAAAAACACACAGTAAAATAATTTTAGTCATAAATCAATAACAAGGCAGAAGTTATATAAATTAATCTTAAACTTGAAACATTTTTAATTTAAAGAGCTAATGGAATTCATAAAGTGAAGATTCAATTAAGTAGCTTAATATTCTAGCAGAAAAAGATGCCGTTAGAATAATCATCTTCACACCTCCTCTACTGATAATACATTACAAATTCTGTTACTTTTCTATACAGTACACGCTCCCCTCAGCATGCAACACACATAAAAAGCTAGAATTTCCCATGAAGTTTTACATTCTTATCAAACACAGCAGACCCAATACTGCATTTAAAATGACTGCATTAAGAAACTGTTTATTTCAAGACTTTTTAAAGTTGTTCCAATATTTTTGATTCTGTGCTTGCTTTTGCACTAAGAACATAATGCACAACTGTCAAAGCTTTGCACATCAGAAAACTATGTACATAAAACAGAATAATTAAGATGTGTGATTCTACTATTTAAAAAAACACAACAAAAAACTCACAGCAGTGAAATGGAGAACAATAAAAATCATGGAAAAGTTGAGGTTAAGTAAAGGAAATAAAAATTAAGTTGCCCTTTAGAACACTAAAACCTAAAACCACTGAACACTACTAAAAATCCCCACACTACCTCATTATCTTCTGACAGGCCAAAAGAGACTACAAACTATGTAGAAGCGTTAAAGAACTCTCACCAGCTTCTTTCTCAAGAAGACCAAATTCCAAAGCTACAAACTATTACATGTTGCTCATAATTACTATGCTTTTGCATTCTCAGAGTAAAGCTGATACGATGCAATGTCATGAAGTTTCATGAATTTCGTGAAATAGACTTGTGAGGCTAAGCACATACGCAGATCCTTGCAGATAGAACCACTGGTGGCAAATGTATAATTAACACCATTCTATAATACTGAAGACATGATACTACTTCAGATCACACAAAGAAGGCGTTATATTATCTTGCAGGAAAGGGTGGGTCTCAAAGCTTTACAGCTGAGGTAGAGCTGTACTGAAAATATGGGGAAACCACATCCACACACAGCGAACTGTGCTCTTGCACTGTCTAAAATACATCCTTCATGAATGCTCCACTATCTGAAATAAAAGGCACTTTCATGTTCACCCAAGATTTCTGAAAGTGGAAAACTAAACACCTTTTGACCAGTTAATTTTAACTGCACTCCGTGGTGACGTACAACGTTCATTCCTGAGATCCAAACCTAACAGAAATATTTTGTATGCAACTGTAATGAATAACCTGGTGGTGGGGCCCGCAGAAATACCCCCACCCTCCCACAAGTTCCTCCTCCATATGTGGCAAACAGTACTTCTATACCAAGAAAGAAAACTACCATCTTGCATTTGACTGAGAATGAAAGTTCCCTCATGCTTAGAAACCACCATTAGGAACAACAAATACACAAGAAAATCAGCGTCAACTCAATGCACCAGGATGTAACAGAACTATTATACAAATTAACACTTCTTGAAGCATTACAATGTAGCTCTGATGTAACTGTGAAATCTGGACTCTGTTACTAAGAGATACGTACAACCACATAGGTTTTACTAGAACTTAGAATGCAAATAATCATATACTTACAAGATCCAAAGCTGATCCTCCACCCAAGTATTCCATTATTATCCATAGTTTTGTGCCCTACAGAAGAAATGGGAGACGTTAGAAGACCAAGGGTACCATTAAAAAAAAAGAAATGGTACTCCAGTGGAGTACCAGCCAGCTGTTAGAACACAAACAGAGCCCCATGAATCACCAAGTTACAGCTCCTGGGCAAGACCTCAATCCTACAAGAATGCTCGTGTTTCTGAAGTCTTTACATCAGATATTCCAAACCAACCACTAAAAGGTCAATGATAAGAACAACACAGTTCCCCGAAGTTGTACTTTTTATCTGATTATCTTAGATTTCACTGGGTTTTTCTTCTCTGTTTTGTTTTTAATTTTAAGCAATACTTCGAAGTCCATGGGTACCTTTCTGTTCTTCATTCCATGCTATGTGAATCTTTACTCCTGGGAGTTACTGTGCTTTCTTTATTCAGATATCTCAGCTACAGTACTAGAATTCAAGTTCTTCCAACAAGGATTTTCTAGATGCTGCTTTTGTCCTTTGTGAGCAATTGCAAGAAGTGGCTGACTCACATAAACAGAAATGGAAAGATTTGGTTCAAGATACATAGAGTTTCAAAACTGGGAACTTTTCCCAACTGCTCACCAAAATCCCCTCACATTTCAGGAACAGAAACCTAGAACAGTAACCCATAGGTTAATGGGTAAGAAATTACTGGAGTAAAAACACTTATTTGAAAAGCACAGCTATCAGAAATACTAATATAGCCCAAGAACCATGTACGCTTTCTAAGTAGGAAGTCTTTACTGGCACTAGTTCCTTACAGCAAAGCACAGGCTTATAGCAGAAGTCCTTTTTAAACCCTCTTGCATTCCACATTGTATTCTGACCTACCCTATTTCCTGACTAGTGATAGAAATCTAAAGGAAACAACAAGCAAATAAAGGTGCAGTTTCTGGAAGTACCACATCCAATTATACTAACAAGGCACACTCTGTTAGATTTACACTAAATTTAAGAAACACGCCATTTATGAGAGTCTATTCCAATATTATGAGATCAGCAGGGAAGGGTTGGCTAATTTTGGCAGTTTTTATAAAGCCCAACTTTGTCAGTTGAGAAGACCTGCAAGGAGCTCCAGTTTAAGGCAAACATTGTGGTTACCAGACGTGTTTGGAGCATTTGACCATTACTTGAAAACGGTATAAGGTGGAAATGAATAAGTACTGTGTTTCTGAAATAATGTCTCAAAGAAACTGCTGCTATCCAGCATAATCGGGTGGGGATAGTTTTTAGCCAAGCATGTACAACCTTTTTCCTAGCTATTTTAGGTCAACCATGTATAAATAGACAATGTAGAACAAACAATATCTTCAGATGGCCTCAAAGCTTTGCTGCACTGAGTGCTGTACAGTTTTGCTGGAATACACTGGATGTTACTACAGGAATTTTCCATACTAAAATCTGAAAAGCTGAGAATAACTTCAGGCTTGTTTTAAAAGCAAAATCGAAAAAATAAAAACAGCCCAGGTGGGTTCAGTAGTTACAAGTTACAGGATAGATAATTAATTCCCTAGCCCAAAGGCTACATGGCATAAATAAGGAAAACAATCCACATGTTTTAGTCACCCAGAGATGATCACTCTCTATGGGATCAGACAGAAAATACAGCTCAAGTATTGTATCAAGCTTCACAAACTGGCATAACTAGAACACACCAGAACTGGAGTAACTCTCAGTAACTTTAATCTTTCTCTTGGATAAGTTAATAAGGTAGTAATACTGACATTTTGACACGACAGAGCTGAAGACAACACTTTAGCACTCCAGCATATCTTACACTACTACACTGCTATGCACTATCATTTTGAAGGGTGCTTTCCACAATCTATGTTTTATTTAGTGAGGTATGATGTTAACTGCAATCAGAGTGCAATCCTGGATGACAACTCAAATTTAGATGCTCACCTACTACAGACAGGAATGTCTACAAACATCTATGTCAGGATTTAAGTTATCTTGCATCTACAAAAGCTCATCAGAACAGCTATAACCTTGCACAACTCCACACATAACAGCAAGACACTACATAAAAGGCAAAACCCTTTACTACCCAACACAGATGTATTCACCATGGTACATTCTTTAACTACATGTCTGTACATCACCTACCAATGCTTAGATCTTGCAAGACATCCAAATTTAAGGGAGAAAGTGATCAAGACTAGCAAAGTTTTAAGATTCATTCAACAGTAAATTCCCATTTGAGCTCCAAAGTTCAAGATACAAAGGTATCTCATGCCTTCGTAATTTGGGAATTTTGCACCTTTTTGTTTCACAATAATGGAAAATTAGCATTAGTTTTATCTGAGTGGTAAGGAAGTAGACCTTACCTTGTATCAATAATGTTTTTAAAATATCTACTAACAGACAAATAACACTATGTTGTTAGGTAAAAATATTTAGGGGATGTCTGTATTCTTAAAACCACATTTACAAGTCAAACAGGCAAGCCATAGCTAAAGAGCAGCTAGGCTGCAGAATATAACAGTATCTTATATGGCATCAGTTGAGCCGACTAGGTTACAAATTAGTAAGTCAAGTAATTGAGATAAAGACACTCTTTCCACCTCTTGTTCAGTTTCTGCTTAGCAGGAGGAACACTGGGAAGATCCTGCATGTTGCTGGTAAGTCACAGGGCCCCTGGGACTGGGTCACTCCATTCCTGTTAGTCACAACACTGGCTCTGCATCCTGACATGCAAGAAACTAAGCACAGTGTAAAGCTCCAGAATATTTAAAACAGACTGTACACAGAAAAAAAAACCTCATCTGAAAAACTTAACAGTTAGAGAATCCTCACAGTTAATATATCTTATTTAATGGTTTCATCGTAACATTCAATTATCAAATGTGCTCTCTTACAAAGGAGAAGAGCTGAAGCTGACTGGGACTTGATGGCAGTAACCATCTGCTTATTCAAAGCTCAATAAAGTTTGTTACTTTTAAATACTGAAATACACCTATGCTCTTTTTGCCACTACCTTCGAAAGTATTTCTAGGAGCTATTTTCAACAATCTGTATGTATAAAAACCAACAATCCTATTTTATCACTTTTGACATGACCTTGGTACCAGTCATATCCACTGAGAACTGGTATTACTCTCAGCAGCCTAGGACTCTGCTTTCTATGAAATAACATGTCTTAATTTTCAGGATCTAGCCTCAACATTCTTTAACCTTTAATTATAAAGTCATTTTGTACAAAATTGTACATACTTCAGTGTTTCCAGAAGAAGTCTACAGAATATGCAGAACAAAATACTGAACAGCTGAATACTAAGGCTGACAGCCATTCTCAAAATTATAGCTAATAAGAAGTTAAAAGCCATAGCAACCTTAGTTTTTACTTTTAAGAATAGACAGATAGTACTCTCAAAATGCCTGTTATTACCAAAATTAGAGTCAGCATAGAAGAGTCTTTGGACACTTCTAACAAAGGCAATACAGTCTTCCCCCCGAGGAATCTCAAGCTGAAAGACCTAGTACCAGCAACCAAGGATAAATCTAGCCTAAGATACTAATTAGGCAGGGAAGAGCAAGCAATACAATTAGCTGCCATGCTAGTCTGGGACGAAAAACATTCCCATGATTTCTTTTTTAAGGGAAATTTCTTAAGGGAAAATAAACAATTTCACAAACATCTTTTCAAATGTCACCCACAGAAGTTTTCCCCAAAATAGCAGAGGTAAGAAAAATCAGGAGACCAGCATTAATCTTCCAGAATACATCAAGAATGGAAAGAACCCAAACAGCAGTAAGGAAAGTAATGCAGAATTAACACACACTTGCATTCGCCAGGAATTTTTAAAGAGCAGAAAACCCTAACCAAGAGCCAGCAGTTATATCCAGCTATTCTGTCAGTGCTATACGTTTATGTACTTTCAATTTTTATTTCTGTAGGTTTGTGTGTTGTTGTGTGTGTTGATTTGATGTTTACTTTTTTGTTGAGCTTGTTTCTTAAATTATGCCTCAGATAACACTTTAGACTTACGTAACCACTTTGTACTGTTGTCAGTTCTACTTTGTTTCAGGCCTATAATGCACAATTACAAACATCTCTACATGGCGCAGGGTTTCCTTCCGTATCAAATAAAGGTTTCTCTTTCTTGTTAGTCTAGCTATGAAAACATTTTTCCTTCTCCAAAAAGACAAAATTGCACTAGAAGTTGTAAGGAAAGAAAGAGAGAACGTCTTTCTCCATGTAGTTTTATATCAGCAACAGCAATAGGAATCTTCTGTCAACCCCTTTCCTTTTGTAGCCATTTTGTGAAAATCTGAGCCTTAAGGAGCATGCAGCAAAAGAAGCAGAACAAAGTCAATACCATTCAAAGGAAAAAACAGTCAAGCTGATATAACACTTCCTCAGTTTTAGAATTTTTCTTCTGCATCACTCAAAACAGCCTGACACATTGCAAGTAAATATTTGTGCAGTACCACACCTTACCTTTAAATATGATCCGTAGTATTTCGTTACGTAAGGACTATCACACTGACTTAAAACAGTTATCTCTTGCTGTATATCTTCTATTTCATCTTCTGCTTCCTCGAGGTCTATGATTTTTATAGCAACCACTTGCTGTGTCCGATTATCAATTCCTTTAAAGACTTCACCAAAGGAGCCTTTCCCAATGCGTTCCAGTTTTGTGAATAATTCTTCTGGGTCTGCTCTATGATTCTAGAGAAAAAGTTAAAAAAAAATAAAAAAAGATATGAGCTATCTTAATTTACTTCCAAGTTATTAGCCCTCATTACTTCCCAAGAAACACATCACCCAGATTTATCATCATTAGAGGGCTCATATCAGATGAATTTATTTCCCGTACACTAACTTCTAATTCAGCTATTAGTTACAGAACATATATTATGCAATTATGTCAAAGGTAAATGAATTTCACCGAGCGAAGCATCAGGTACGAATCTCATTTCCCACATAATGCTTTTAAAGGAAAGAATAGAGCTGTTCTTAATATTAATCCCATCTGTGTGGTAATTCAGAAGTCTACAGAATGCAATTACTGGCACAGAAGTGCTAACATCATTACCCATGTGAATAAGGCTGGGCTCTCCTACGAGGCCAACAGCCTCGAGCAGACAAAGCTCCACTTCAAGTAATAAAGCACAGGCGTAGCTGCAAGAGGACTGCAGCACCTGGAGCCCACCAGCAGCATCCTCCACCGAAGCACACTGAGCTTCTGAGATCTGCTAAGATGGTGCACATGCAGAGCAGCAAAAAGGATTGAGAGATGTTCAAAGGAGTATGAATGCAGAAATGAAACTGAAGCACTGATCAGAACTAGCTGATAACACCCAAGCATGCCTTAGATGGGGGAGCACAGCACCAGACAGTATAGCACTCCTGAGGACACTTAGTTTATTCTGAAGGTTAACTGCTCTATGATCAGCACTGACATCATACAAAGATCTTAACGCTTCCCAGCTCCATTCAAGCAGAGAAGGAAAGCAGAGGAGGGCGAAAAAGAAAGGAAGGAAGCAAATTATCACTTTTCTTTCAAGACAAAGCATATTACATGGTTGCTTGTGTATCCAAAAGCCACAGCAGCGATTCCTGATGGATACAGATGACCTGAACTATAATTTAAGAACACAAAACTTTGGAGCATAGGAAACATGCAGAAAGGTGAATTTAAGAAGGAAAGCAGATGTGTTAACAGAACAGCTCATGTTTTGCAGAAGAAGCAAGTTAAATACATTACCAATTACCAAAAAACACAACAGGATTTTGAGAAAGATGACCTCTAACACTTGCAGCAGCTTTGCTGTTGTTAACTTGTCATGAACAAGAAACCTCTGCCCCAAGGCCCTCTGATTCTGACGCTTGATGTCTCTTCTGCATGCCCACACGTCATGCTTACCCAGCAGACCAACTGAACTGTCATGGCAGAAGTGACAGTTTTGGCAAAAGCAGCCATTGTGCGTCTGCTGCATGGATTATGCTGCACAGCAAAATACTCTGGTACCAATGTGAAACTCCACAAAACACCTTTACACCATCACCTTGAAAATGGGTGCAAAAATCTTCACTGGGAAAACAAAAATATTGCTCCTTTTTTGATTGGAATAAAGCAGTGAACTCACCGCCTTATCGGTCCCTTATTGTTCCCTTCCTTCTATCAGGATCAGAACTTATTCCACAATATGGTGAGATGAACCAGGGAGCAGATTTAGTTAAGAGTTAACCACATCATTTGTCAAGCTTATTTTCAGTGGAATCAATTCACTGTTCATATATACCAAGCTGTCATTTGTGCTATCACAAGAGGAGGGAACATTAAGTAGTATGACAGATTTGTGCTGATCTGTGTAGTTGAGGTTTTAGCTCTTGCAAATATATGAAACACTGTCGTGCCTGGGTGGTACATTAAAGCAACAAGAATTAGGAATTTCTCCTTTGCATACAAAGAGCTCTTTACTGCTCTGATGCATTAAAAAGCAAAGAAATACACAAAAATACACCTTCACAAAAATACCTATGCATAAAATTGTAGGGTTCCCCCCCCCCATATATTGCTAGATCTACTGAAGGACTTGAAAGATAAGCAAACACAATCAAAGCAAGTGAATGATGAGAACTATTCTGACTTGAAATCTGGGATAATTACAGGATAACAAATATAAAGTGAAAGAAAGCAACTGTAGGCCTCATGACTGTTAATTAGCAAACTAATGTACTCCTGAACTACAGTGTCAATTGCAGTAAGAATAGTTAACAAGTAGTTCTTCATTTACATAAAAAAATTACATGAAAGTCTAAAGAGAGGTCTGGCAAAACTTTTTATTAACCCTGGAACAGTCAGCTGCAGAAATACTAGCTTTCCTTTGAGATACCTCAGAGCCTGTGACTCCCATTCAAGTTACCTACTGCTGGATTTGATAGAAAACCTGTTGAACACTTCCACATAGATAAAAGAAAAGCACTGTGCTCCCAGACACAGTCACTGATCCAACCTTCACAGGAGCCTGATGAACTCAAAGAGCAGCTCTTAAGGTTTCTCCCCAGGGAAAATGCAAGTAGAAAATTCCTCTGGACTCCTCAGAAGAAACACGCACCATTCCACCCTATCCACCCACTTAACAGACAACAACAAGGCAGGCTTCAACTCTCACCCCCAAGCTACTTCAGGTGAATCAGAGCTTTTAAGGCTATTTTAACTTCCAGCAATTCCTAATGCCATCATGTGGGAGTGCTGCAGTATAGGGAGAGATCGAGCAGGCTGGATATCCTGACACACAGAACTCCCTGCACACCCATGGGAGAGAGCAGAACAAAGGCACATCAGAGGTGAACAAATGGTGTGTAATTACTAAAGGAAAAAGGCAGATCTTTATTCTGAGCAAATCCTTTCACTGCAAGCAAAGTCAGCTTTACAACTTCTGCTATTCACCCAAGCTGACAAGTATTTGTAGGACACTCAGGACAAAAGCAAGGATTTCTGAACAATCATGGCTCATATTGAGGTAATTTCTCTTGGAAAGGCTTCAAACTAAGAACACTCACATTACTTAAAAGACAGGCTTAGAACAAAGCTGCACGGTGAAACAGACCTACCTTTACCTTTCTTAATTGCCTTATCTTTCTGGCTACTGTTCTAAAATATTCCTCTACATCTCAAACAAAAACTGCAGAAAACTACTTTCTAATTGAAGATGAATTAAGAAGATGCAGCAATGCCTATTCTATCCCTCTCGGGACAGAGAAAGATAGAGATATACTTTATGTAAATAAAAAACGTGTACATACACCAGCAACATACACCACCGAAATTCTGCAGCAGAACTGTCGGTTAAGCCTCTAATGTGCCAAAAATTAGAACTCTAACACTACCAACACTCCTGAGCAAAACTGTTACTGTGTTCTTTCACTGAATAGGAAAGAGGTTTAAGAAGCTTTGAAAGTTGCCCAGGAGTAACTGTGTGCACTATTATTATTATTTTAATTGGTTTCTATGGAGAGTCAGGTCTGTTGGGCAACAGATGGTATCAGTATAATAGACAGAGTATGGACTCCATCACCTCTGATAAGGTAACACCTGTAAGTGGACAAGTCAGTAAGACTTGGCTCCCCTCACCCCTAAGCCTGCTCCTACAGGCAGAAGCAGCACCAAATATGACAAGCTCAGGCATATACACATGCCAGCTTCAATCTAGCCAGCATGAATAACAGCACCAGTATCAGCATGACAACACAAGCCCTCTGCATAGCTCAGGAAGTCCACCATTTCAACAGCACAGCACAACTACACAACCTACACTAGTGCTTATCAAAAACTCTCCTAACCTTCTATCTAACTACATGCCATTACTGTCTGGGTTCAAACACAAGTGTATCTACACACACAAAGTCCCAGAGTCATGCCACAATTTGGCTAGGAGGGGACTTCAAGAGGCCCCACTGTCCAGCCTGCTGCTTGCAGTCCCCATATAAAAACCTCTACAGCCCAACAACTTCTGCCAGCATACCCACAATAGCTGCCATCAAGCACTCTGCCAATATGGCTTACATAAGCATTTTCTTTTTTAATAAACACAGCAAAGCAGCAAATGTCCTGGCTAGATTCAGCTACAGGACCGGCTGGCTGACTCACCTTCCTATCTATCGCTGACCCTTCCATATACCTGTTCACCAAATTATGCATTCTTCTTTCTATCATTTCTATCATTTTCTATCGTTCTTTTAAAATACAAAGGTAAAGCATGCTGCATATCTGACTTCCAAGACTACACAGGCTTCTCATGATATGCATCAAATTATGGTAGGTTATTTAGTAATTAAGCTGTATTATATAGTATGTATTATAATACTGAAATACAAATGAACAACAGGTAGAAAAGGATAATCTCCACATAACATCTTATTCAAGACCTACAATTCACAGAACTGAGTCTTCTTGTATTCAGTAGCCTTTAAGGAAATTCATTAATGAATCTTCTTACAACTGGATGAAAAACAAATTGTAAAGTATTTTAGATGCAAACCATTAGCTCAGTTTCAGTCCAACTAATTCAGACCCAAGATCCTCAAGTTGTCCCAGAGCAAATAATTCAGCACAGTCACATTAGATTCCTTCTAAGCAGTCCACCAGCGTGAAAGCAAACGCTATTATCACAGAAGTATTTCTAAAACCTGAATCAGAAATGCTGTAGTGTTATGTGGATGCTCAAACATTTCACAGGGTTCATTTGGACTAGAAGTTCCCTTAAAATTGTAGGAGTGTTACAGAATAGCTCACCTACACTGGGAGAAATTGCTCAAACACAGTTAGAAAGCATTATATGAAAGACCAAGTAATTAGCTCAGAAGATTTAGTAAAAGAGAAGACTAGAGTGTCTGCCGTCACATTTTCCAAGTATCCCCTCCAGTGGGGCCATAACATGAAGTGGCATCTTTGGCAGTCATTAGAGTTACCTGTGTAATTTCAAACACTTCAAACAATTTATAGAGTAAAAGTCTGACCTTTCTAAATCTGCTAGAAGTCAAGGGTGAAATTTAAGGAGAAGAGCCATCTTACAGAAAGCTTCTGGAGAAGATTGTTGTGGTAAAACCTTAAACAAAAAAAGCCTCATCTGTTGTGCTGCCCTGCGATCATATTAGCATTAAAATGCCAAATCAAGAATACATGCAAGCTTTGCTGCTGAAGCCAGCGTGTACTGCACCATTTCTCTTAAGTCCCAGTGCCTCAGTTACAGCTGACAATAAAATAATCTAGGCATCGTAACTGTTACTTCACTATTAACTGCAAAATCTAAGACATCCTATTGTCTTAAGAATGCAATGAGTAAGAGACATGTGGTTTTTGATATCATGTTACTGACTTTCAGGTCACTTCATCTATTGTCAGCATTTACCTGACTCTAACAAAACACTGTGTCTGGGTAGAGCACACTGAAATTATAGGTAATCAGTTTATTCACAGATACTATCTATTCTCAGAGAATAAGTTACCTGTAAGTTTCTGTTCTCTTTACATGCAAAAGAAAATTTAAAATGTGGGAATAGGATTGGTGAAACCAACAGGGTATGGGATTTTGAAGTAATGTCTTACTCAGCCAAAACATCTTAATTGAATTTCTTTTCATACATTATCTGCATGCAGCTTCAGAGATTACCTAAATTATAAGCCACACACATTCTATTATATATCTCTCAATATCCATGTATTTTATTTCCATATTTCACCTACATAGGGAATGTTTTACTTCTTTACAAAATAAAGCCACAACAGGTGTAGAAAGACTTTAATTCCTAGATCACTTCTTCACCCACATATTTTCCCTTAAATGCATATTACAATGTAAGTTACTCACACAGTGCCACAGGCTTGTATATGTATATAATATTAAAAACAGTTTGAAGTCAATGAAAGCACAGGTGCAAATCATTATCACTTACAAAGAACCAGGAAAAAAAAAAGAACCTGTAGACGTTCATAATAAGGGTGGAACCTGCAAACATGTTTTCCTCCATCCTGTATGCACTCAGGCTTCTCGGTGACTTTCATAGGGAATTCAACTCCGATGTCTCCCTGCAGTCCTTTCCAAGACTCCAACATCAAGGTAACAGACATCACTATGCTTACCAGAACCGTACAGTAAGTACTCAAGTAGAAAGTGACTTTAAAATGAAGTTGTTTTACTGTCAAAGTATCCAATCTTTATGCTACCTAACTTTTCTACACTACAGGGAACAAAAACCAGACCTGAGCCCCACTGTCCATAAAGGGGACCTAAGCTCTGTTACATCCTTAGTGATGCACCTTCTTTAACTCAAGGCCAAGACTCACTACTATGTTTATTAACAACCTGAAAACATTAGTGTAAAACAAAAACAAAACAAACAGAAACCCACAGGACTGTTTTCATTACATTGGCTGTAAGGCCAGCTGCTTGACAATTCTTACAACTATCAGTTTTAAATACCAGCTTTCTCTCTTGCCCAGCCTCAGATTTTTAAGGGAAGAATCATCTTCATTCTCCAGCTCTTTTGAGCTGTGACAGATGCATGCTGTCAGCTGCACAGTGTGCTGAAAAAGGAAACAACCCAACTTACTTCCTATATTCTTAGCTATTCTCCCACTTCAGTAGCACAGCATGAAGCAGCTTAGGGAACAGGGTACATAAGCAAAAACCAAGAGGAACAGCACATTCACTATAGATGAGCCCTTTGATGCTGGAGATTATACATTAACCCCAATTGTTTACATATTCTGCATGGAGGAAAAACATAAAAAGGAAGTCTTCATGCCAGGGAGGTTTTACGTAACATGCAGTTAACAGAGTCCCAGTAAACTTTCATTCTACATACAAATATCTTTTAAGCACACAGTATTATCTAAAAACAAAAATCCTCAAACCACTGCATACCGATGCCTGTCCTTCATTTGATTCCATCTCTGAGGAGCACTGCCTGGCAAGGGGGAGGAGGGCCACAAATTATGTGACCAGATCTGCACTGTAATTTGAAATAAGAAGGCCCAAATGACAACACTCTATAGCTAGGATGGCTGCATGTGCTTTGATGCTGACAGAAGTCGGAATTCAACAGATTCCTGGATCACCAAGTGTTCAAATTCCATTCTGTATTTTATTATGGAGTTCACCAAGCTGCTCTTCCCAAACAAATGTAATCTCCTTTGTTGAACAGAGCAGGACAAACGACTGCTGAATGGACAATTAACCCACCTCAATGAACTGCCTGGACATCAGAATTAGAAGACTACTCCAGTTTCTCACTGGAAAAAAAATATTTGCACTCTTCCTATTCTATGAACTGCTTTGAAAAACCTAATCTGCAGAGAGATTACAAAAGCCACGTCTAATGGGAACACGGAAAAACCACCATTTATGGGCTGCAGCCTACTCGCAGTGTATGCCCTTCCTTTCAGCCAGCAGCCTGCTTATCAGTACACAAACAGCTTTTTTCCCACTTTTGCCACACCCATTTAAAGGAACAACTACATCATGGCTCTGCCAGCAATAAATTATATAATTTGGGCATTTGTACTATTTTTATAATACCTAGAGGCCTAGCATCTGCAACTGAATTGCAATTCCTACACTAACTTCAAAGGCCTCCTCACTGATCTATCATAGAAGCCACTTAAGCATTCATTCCGTGCAAGTTAGAACACGATATACAGATTTCCCTCCTGTAAACATGATTAAACTCATGCTATAATCCAGATAGAACAAAACAAACAACAAAATCCAGCTTTTTAAACTTGCTGGTTCATAGACCAGAAGTCAGCAACATAACCTGAAGTTGAATGAAGACAAGTATCCTTGTTAAATCTCTCTACCAAAATAATTTACTTCTTTTCAGGCTAAATAAAATTAAAACGTGACAGGAAAAAAAAAACAGTAGCTGGAAAAGGATAGCTCCAGAACACTGCATGGGGGTAAGGAGCAAGCCAATAACTTTATTTCACACAGACTGCACTCCAGGAATAATCACTGCCTGCAATAAACCCCAAATGGGAACCTACAGTTAAGGGATATGACACCATTCCTTTAGTTCTGGAAGAGACCCTTTGGAGAAACATGGCAGTCTTCTAGAATCCTGCATTCCCATCATCTCTTCAAGGCCTCCTCTTCAATACTGGCCCTTGATCCTATCAATCACAGTGGATCTGAAGCTACAAGAAGCATACAATGAGAAAACAGAAATAAAACTCCCACCTGAGTTACAAAGGAAGGAAGAAACCTTCCTCACCAAGAACCAACCTGGCCATTTCAGGGAACTTCTTTTTCCATGCATGGGAAATGCCATAGCATGGCAAAGCAACTCATTACATAAAATGCAGAGGGAGGGGGTAGAGGAGGAAGAGAAACACCTTAAAAAAAGAAAATCAGATTCTTCTTGCCAACTAGGCTGGAATAAAGCTGAGCAGGAATGTAGAAGTGTTCTTGCTGTGAGTGGTTGCCAGATAACGCCTTCCTAGGTGAGAGATCAACGGCAGTGATCTCTGCCAGTCTGCCCCACCACACCCAGCCTCTGCCCAGCAGGAGTTTTCTGCCAATGCTGGCACTGTAGCTGTGTGGATCACCTTGTCCCTCCATGTTCCTCTACATGCTTTCAGGTCGATCTGCATCAGTGGAACTTCAGTCTTTTTTTGCTCTGCACTTTACAGCACTACTAGTCATTCCAAGGTGAATGGGTTTTTCAGTATTTTACATTCAACCCCCAATGGACAAGCCTGCACTGAAATACAGCTTGACATCTAGCAAAACATAGATGGTAAATACCCTCTGATAATCCTCCATCCCCTCCAAGTCAACATTATTCTAATATTCAGGACATACACCCAGTTGAAAGAAAAGCCTGAAAAAGGCAGACAAGGTGAGGAATACAAACACTGAGGGAACAGATGGTTCTTGACTCCTGCTGCATGAAACCAGAGCTGTCACCCTGGGCTCCCACCATTCCCACAGCTCAGGTGTGAAACCTGTAGTTAACCAACAGTTCTCATTCATCAGTGCATATGGAATTCACGCAGACCCAAGATACATAATCCCACAAGGCTTTTCCAGGTACACTGCCTCAACCAAGACCATTCAAATCCAAATTTCTTGGCAAGACAAACTTTGCTTCACACTTCTAACACTCAGCTATTAAGGGAAGCTTTGAAGAACTGTAATCAAGAAAGATCTAAGCTGAAATTCTTTCCCAAGCCACAGACCTAAACAACACACAGTATATACAGTGTATCTCTGCAAAACCACGTGCACAAGATGAAAAGAACAAGACCAGCAAGATACTGTTACCTTGTCAGACCCTTTATTAACAACTTCACTGATGGAGTTCTTTCTGTCCTACTTACTAAGGTAGCAGTCCCTCTGGCAGAATGGTTTTCGGTACCACCAGATGGGCACCTTTCTCACGAGATTTAAGTTTCTCCTTCAGAACTAAGGATCGTGTTCTGTGATCCTCATCTAATCAGCAGGACAGACTTCTTCTAGAAGAACTGATGAAAGAATGAATTTAAAGAACAAATGACAGCTCTTTAAATAGTTTCAGAACATCAAGAAACCTGGTGAGACAGGTGAGGAGGAATTGGATTGCCAATGATTATTATAAGTTGGAAAGAAATAACAGGACTTGCATCAGTGGGCCCTGACTTGATAAATACTTCACCAACAGCTTACTCCTGCAGAGAGCATACATATAGCCACTAATTACAGCATACCAGAAAATTATGTTACAGAAGAGTTTCGAAGCTAACCTTGTACTGCTTATCCCCTACTCAATCCCCCCCAGAAACATCTGGGAACTGTGAACAAGTACCTGTCCATTATTAAACTCAGTTTGTTTTTCAGTCTTACAAACTGTGCTTCTCACAGTTTTTGACCCACTCTTCAATCTGAAGCTAATCACCAAACAAGTGACACAATCACTAACAGGTTTTAAATTCATCCTTTCACTTCTGGGGAAGACTGAAAACCATATTTTCAGGGCACTGAAAACAATGAAAATGAAGATAGGGTGCTTGCTCACCTCTACTAAGATGTTTCATAGGTCTCACGCTACAGATACTACTGCAGAGGCACATTTAGTCATGAGCTCTTAATGGTGTGCCACAGTTATCACAGACCTCTGAGAGAGCAGTGGGCACTTCAACAAGCTCTGCAGGGCATGGATCTCAGGCCTTCAATTTCAGTGTGAATCTTTTCGATGGTGAATTCAATAAAATAACCTCTACAGAATAAAGTAACAATTATGTGCATTTTTAAAGCTAAACATCTGGTTTTAGGCATATTTTTAAAATAACTTTTTGAGGGAAATTATTTTCTGCTCAAAAGTGATTGTATCAGATGGTGCAGAAGAGCAAAGCAATTAAGGTGAGAAGAGTCGAGTTTGGCTTATGTATTCCCTGCAGCTTCAGCAGATTTGCTGAATTCCAGGTCAGTGCACTTAACCAGTGTATAAAACTGTAAAAACTGCACCCAAAAATTACTAGTAAAAGACTGCTGGAGATTTTTCCTTCTCAGGCTGATAAAAGTGTCTGCTGAATTCCAGTTGGTTATACCTACATAGCTTCCACATAGCAAACACTTTTCAAAGCTTGCTCTATCCTCCCTTGATGATACTAAGCCAATGTCAGTATGACTGAGCTCCGTTTTTCTTTGTCATCAGAATAACTTATCAAAGTGCACGAGATGGAAGAACCAAGCTCAGCTAATGAAGCCTGAGCTGAGTTAGCAGACTGCTATTAGGTATGATACAGCTTGTACAGCAAGCACAACAAGGCAAACAACTGCAGCGTTAAATTCCACAAATGTTTTCATGTGAATCTACTTGAAGAAGCAAACAGGCATGCCCTTCCTATGTTTTAAAATGCTATCTTCCTGCAGCCTGACTGTACTGTGGCTCAAAGCTCAAATACCTTAGTCCAGTTTCAGTTCCTTGATTTAACTGCCAAAACTCTAGAGTCCGTTCTAGCTCAGTTACAAGGAAGTCCTCTTTTGTAGGTACTGTGGAAGTCCCATAGTGTCCTGTAAGAGCTGGACGTCCCAGTTACCTCTAGTTAAGTCATGTTTCTAAATAACAGAAGTGTAAAGCCTTTACAAACTCACTGCAGAACTACCTGAGTGCACCTCAGTTCTGAGGACAGCAGTACATCAACAGGTCTTTTCTCAAAGGTTCAAGTTCCTCCAATGCACACCCTCTAAACATTTAGGTATCTGACAGTAATGAACTGTCTGCTCTTAACTAAGAGACACTCCTGAAACTACAATGAATAAGGCTTACTAGAAACCTGACACACCTCCAGACTATCTTTAGGCACCGCACAAAGAGCACCAATTTAGTTATTTACTTATTAAATCTCAGCCCATCACTTCCAAATCTAAAAGCGATTTCTCTTTTCATCTCTCTACACCACCCATCTAGCAACTAGATGCTAACTGATCTCCCTCACAGCATCCTGCAGGGAGAGGCTCTCCAGCTGCCAGGCTCAGGCTGTGCGCTGAGCAGTGCTTTGCAGCTGGTCTGCTCACTGGCATCGCAAAGAGCAAAGCTCACCCTTACATTCAAGTTTGTATTTAATCCCTTCAATTGTGAATCAGAGTACAGTGGCTGACAGCTCACATGCTTCTGGCTGCTCTGCTTTTAGAGGAAGTTATGCTTTTTATTGCAGAATAGTCTGGATGTGAGTAAATGCAGACGAGGTCTAACTAACCTTTGTGGCTGCACTCAAAACTGCTGCCACACAGGATCAGGATATACCAATAAAGCCATAAGAAAAACAAAAAGTTAAAAAATATATATTTAGATGAGTACAATAGCAGAGGAACAGAAATACAAAGCCACAAAGTGGGTTCCAGAAACACATATACAAACAAGAAACACAGATGAGAACAGAATCAACACGAACACGAGTTAAATAATATTTCAGACCTGGATTTTGCATAACGAATTGGAATAGGAAAAGTTTACCTGCTGAAAAGTATGCCAATTTAAATAAAGAACTTATTACTAATGTGAAGTTCCATTGCTGAAGTCTGCAGACCAGTCAGGAAATTCAGGATGCTGACAGCAAAGTTCCCTCACCGCCCACCTTAGAAAAGCTTACTGTCACTCATTTGTACTAATGAATTTTGGGGTAACATGTAAGATGCTGTCTACAACATAAGCCCATGAGAAGACACATGAATCTGATCTGACATACTTTACATTTTCTGATAATTTCAAACAAACACAACCCTCTGAACCACAAAAGCTGAATGAGCTTCAATCTGACTCATTTTATGCATTTATTGAGTTCTTTGACCATACTAAAGAGGCTTAGAAGTTTGACTGCTGAATATGTTCACATCATACAACTGATGCAAACTGGGTCTTTCCATGTAAGTGATAGGGAGAAAAAAAAAACATATTTAGGAAATTGTTTGCACAGGCATGAATTGTTGGGTATAACATCTGGTTTTGTCAAGGACACAAGACAGGTTAAACAGAATGCAACCACTAAATAAACACATAATTCTGTAACTATTCATAAGGGCAGCAGATAATACTACCTCTGGGTCTTCCATTGTTGTCATACTACTCACAGGCAGAGTTCAAGTTGACCAAAACAACTCTATGGGACCTTCAGTAAGGTCAAAAGAGCTTTTGTAATGCTTCAGTGATAAACTGGCAAAGTCTTTTTGGAGTCCGATTTCTTTGTTTGTTTGGGATGGAAACTATAGGGTTACAGTGAAACTGAAGGATTGGTACCTGAAACACATTCTCTAGCAAATTCTGTTTTCAACTGTTACATTCAGTGAAAACACTTCCCTCAACACAGACTACAAACAAGGAGCTTGACATTACATGCACTTTTGCACAGTACTAGTTTTAATGTAACTATTGGATCTTCCTCCTTCGCAGGCAAATCTCTTTATTCCTTCTTTAGTAGCCATGCATTCATTTTGATGCTGAGCAGATGCACGGATGCTTTTGTAATCACTTGGATGATCTTGAATGAACAGTTCAAATAGGTATTAAAAGGAGGGGGAAAAAAAAGTAAACTTTATACTTAAGACTACCACCTTCTGCCAGAAGATGTTTTGTTTGCTTTCTTAAACTACATTACAGTCCCTCTTAAGGTACGGTGAGGTGAGTAATTTTGCACCAAATCCAATTCCCTTGTATTATAAGATTGTCAGGACTTGTGTAATAGTATTCATCAAAAGTCATCAAAAGGAGCTACTTCTTAATTCTATACAGCTGTACATATCTAACAGCTAAAAAAATAGAGAGAAAGGGTTTAAAACATGTCTATATGTTAAGAAATTTGGATTAAGCTAACAGCACTAGAGAAACTATTACATAAACGTTAGTGGTTTAACAACAGAAAACAGGACCTCGAATAATTTCAAGGTCTTTTCGTGAATACAAGGCAGCCAGGGAAAACAGGACAGCAGCAGGTCAACTAGATATGACAATAAGGAGTTGATAAGTTTGGATTTTGAAATAGAAGACTTCCAAATAGGAAAATGTTAACAGAAGACAGAGAAGAAAGTGGGGCTTATGTCATTTTATACCAACAGAAAGTCTGATTTCAGAAGGCCTTCAAATTACTAGAAGTGAAAAAGGTAAACCAAACCTCAGCATTGCAACCAATGCAAATTAGTATAGAAGTGGTCTTTATACATCACTTCTACACTCTAAAAAAACATGGAAGATACCAACAAGGAGAAATTTTAACCTTCTGTTCTGAAACCTCCTGGACCCTTAACTGTGCATCTCATTTAGATGCATCATAAAGGCTTCTCTGTTGTTGGAACAGGAGAAAAGGAAAACCGACCCTCAAAATCCTCAGCTATGGGGCAGGTATGGCAATCCCAAAAGCTGAGAGGAAGCCAAAAACGCTGACGGAGCTGCCAGTCTCTGACATGCAGAAAACAGCACTGAAATGAGCTCAGCTCCTTTTTGTTTGACAAAGATCTCTGCCCAAACTCACACAAGGCTGCCCAGCAGAATAAGAATGAAGAGCCAGAGGTATCCCAGCCTCCCTCTGAAAAATCACTTACATGCTGCTTGTTTGTTTGTTTAAACAAGTTACACAAACACACGAAGGACACCGGGCCTCACTCCCAGCCAAGGAGAGGTGGCATTTTCTGACAGATGATGGCTCCCAACGGCATGCAGCACAAACATCGGCCCTCTGCTCGCACCCTTCCCCGAGCACCAGGCCCTCGCTACAGGCAGAGCAGCCGGGCTCCGCGCTACAGGCCCAGCGCCGGCAGTGGGAAGCCCCGCGGGGCCGATACGTCGTTTCCAGCGCACCCCGCGGTTCACTTCGTTTCGCCTCCCATCAATTTCAGAAGCTCTTCCGCGCTCCGGGATGCGGCCCATCCCGAACAAAGCGGGGAAGGGCGCTCAGCCCCGGGCGGGCCGCAGGTACGCGGCACCGCGGCTCCTCCCCGGGCCCGCCGCTACCTCAGCGCAACCCCTCCCGCAACGCGAGGCCTCCGGCCCGTTCTCCCCCCAGGCCGAGCGAGGCCTCCCCGCTTCCAGGCCGCCCCGCTCCGCCCGCCCGCGCTCCCTCGGACCCAGCGCCCCAACGGCGGCCTCCGCGCGACGCCGCTTCCGGAGCCGGAGCAGAGCCCGCCGCCTCCATTTTGGGACCGGCGCGGCTCGGAGCTCACCTGCATGCCGGGCACTTGCACCGCCACGGGCGAGTGGGCCATGGCGGGCTGCGGCGGCCGGGCGCCGCCCGCTGCTCCCTCCTCTCGGCCTCCCTGCTGCTGGGCGGCGGCGGGGCCTGGAAGGACAAAGCGGCGGGGAGCGGCTTCAGCGCGGGCCGCGCTCCCTCCTTCCCTCCCCGCGCGGCCCCGCCCGCCGCCGACTCACCTCGCTGGGGCCGCGGGGCCGGGGCCGAGCTGCGCGACGCGGGCGGGAAGGGGTCCCCTAGCGCCGCTCTGCCATGCCCGCCGGGCTCCCCGCGGCGGCCCTGCCCATGCCCCCCTTCCCGCTCCCGAAGCGGGGACGGCGGCTGCTCGGTGCTCCCCGGGTGGCGGCTCTCTGCGCGGCCGGGGCTGGGCTCAGAGCGCCATGTCGGGCCCCGGGCAGGAGGAGGAGGACGAGGAGGAGGCGGCTGCTGTGCGGCGGCGGCTTCTTCCGTCTCAGCTCCGGCCTTGTGGGGCGGAGCCGCCGCCGCACGGGCCTCGGCGTCACTGCCCCCGCCTCCGGGCCGGGCGGGGAGGAGCGGCCGGGCGGCGGCGGGGCTCCGAGCGTGGTGTCGTGCGGGCGGGGACGCTCGCCCTGCTGTGGGGCCCTGCGGCGCTGTCACAGCGCTGTGTCCCCCTCAGGCGCCTTGTGGCAGTGCCGCGTCCCCTGCAGGCCCTGTGCTACCGAGCGCAGTACCCACAAGCACAGCCACAGCGCCCGTACCGCGGTGTCCCCTGTGCGAATAATTCGGTGCACGTTTTATGGTCTTTTTTTTTTTTTTTTGCTTTATTTTTTTTTGCCTCTCCCACCCTCTCCTTCCACTGTGGGGTCGGCCGTCCCCAGGTTCTGCCAGAGCCTGGGGAGGAGAAAATTACATTGTTTTAGGGCGACATTTTTCTCATTCGTATGTGAGTCACCTCTCCATGTTGCATGATTCATGTTCCTATACATTAAAGTTTTGCCGGTTACTCAAGTGAAGCTAAAAATGACATCTTTTATGACACTGGTCTTCCCCTCACCCTTCTGAGCAAGAGCACAGAAGTCACAAGGAGTGATCACACTCATATTCAGCTACAAATATCCTTGAGGACTTTGCTCAAATTCACAGATCCACGGGCCTGGAAGCCAAGCAATTGAAAGGTCAGTGGAGATATCGGACTGCTGTCCGTACCCCGTTCAGAGGGTGGTTCCCTTCGGAAAGGGTGTGCTCAAAGGAGGTCTCTCTCCATTACAACATGCAGAAATGCTGCACCGTGGCAAGGAGCACAAAACACCTCTGTTTAAGGTAAGGTTATGCTAGCGCCAAGAATTTCAACGTCCGGCAGTCTTTCCAACCTTAACTCCCTGTGGTTTGAACCAGAAAACAACTCACGGTGATGTTAGCTAAGGACAGACTTGTGGCTCAGGCTGGAATTACTTTATTTTCTGACTTGCCACTTTGTTCAGCCTTTGCCGCTATTAAAATAATTCAACCCCTCTGCACTCTTTAAAAAATACGTAGCTATAAAAGGCTTCTAAGTGAAGTTGTGCATCCAGGCTGACTAGGAGCCCATAAGGAGATCAGTTTAATGAGTGGAATATTTCATTTTCTGAAAGTCTGTACTGTGCACTTGAATTTTCCAACTATTTTGATGAATACATGTTTGAGACAAAAAGAGGAGTTCTACTGATGGATAGCTTTCTGAATTGGGTACAGCAGCTCAGTAAATAAATGAATAAATATCGACTCTTAACAATTCTGAATCCTGCCTGATTCATTCTACTTTAGCATAGCTAAGTCACTTCTCGTCTTACTTCGTATTGATCTTTAGAACACGATTCCTGAAAAAGTCCTGACAAAGGAAACAGAGCAGTTTTGTTCCAGCTGCTAAAGCATCATCATTCTGGTACCTCTTCTGGCTCTAAAGCTCTGATTTTCTTTTTCAATCCATTAGTTACCTTGATTTTGGCCCCTAAAATCCTGCTAATCAGTTATCTCAGCCTTACCTGGATTTTATCTTCTCCATCTTGAAGGTATCTCTTTACTTTAAATCAGAGAGTACTAATTGCCAATTCATGCTTCTTGTTTTAGGGCCGTATGCTGAGACTTTCAGCCTTTTATGCATTTCAGACTTGCATCAAGCCACATACAACAGAGGGTCTGTAACAAATGTATTTCATAGAGTAAGAACAGGACTATTGGGATGCATGGTACAACGTGTTTATGCCACACATACCCGGAAAACCCCGGGATGATACAGGGAGCACAGCCAGGGTGGAAAGTCTGCCAGGGAATCTTGAGAAATCAGCCAGGCACGTAAGGACTGAATCACCAAGGCAGGCAGAGGAGTGAGGTAGGCTGGCACCATAACATCTAAGAAAAGGGTTGTAATACTGTGTGCCACTCTGTAATTAACAAGATCTAATTTGTTCATTAAGAAAGCCAGATGGTCAGTTGCTGATACTGCTGTATGAAAGGCCTTTCCTGCCCCGTCACAGCCCGCCCTGTAAATGCCTGTTGCTGCTATTCTCCAAGACTTACACTGTGTCTATAATCCACACAGGACAACTCTTAGGGCCTCATAGTAGCAATGTGACCCAAATCAGACCTTCTGTTGTATCATGCATTCAGCTGCTGTGTTGGTGTTGCTGGTGTGAAAGCACAATTATTTCTTCACCAGAGGCCTGCAGGGAGCTAGTAAAGACACAAGGCTCTTTGGGATTACCTGTACCACGTTAGCTGCTTTAGACCTGCCATAAAACACAGCAGAGATTTCTCTCACACTTCCAAAGTTAGATGAATGTCATTACACTGGTGAGCAGAAAAATATTGTGTTTTATAGCTGTGGGCTCCAGGGACTCCTCATACCTTTCTCGCAATAAAAGCAGCATAGCTAAAGGGTCCTCCCATAAAAGCAGAAAACTGCATCCCAAACTGGTAAAGTACAATGCCTTTCATGTCTTTACATTGGGAACCCTCCACTGAAGATGTTTTGGATGTTAAAAGTTGAGTGAGACCAGGAAAAAAAGGCTGCATATTTATTTTATTAATGAGTACACCAGAGATGTAAAGGGAAGAATGGAAATGTTTTCGGAAGGATATAATTGCTCCATTCCTCGACATAAATCAGTCTCTGATTCACGGGCACTGGGAGTCACTTTGTCTTAGAGGCAAGTTATTCAGCAGCTGCAGAACTTCCAGTACTGCTGCTGGGAATTGCTGGTAGTCCTAGCGTGGAAGATAGGCGTAGATCTCATCAACCCCAATTTTGATATTTCTACATCCATTTAATCTTTTAGAATTGTAAAACCTTGCCATTGGACTAGAAACATCCAATTCTTCCCATGACTTCCCTGTCCACTCCCTGCATCCAAGCTCCTTGCCTCCCCTTGTTCTCCAGCTCCTGCAGCATCCACCCTTCTCTGTTTCCTCTGTGATCTGCTGTAATTGCTTCCAGCCTCCCGCTGCCTACGTGCACACAGGTGAGTGCCAGGACATAAAGTAGAGGTTCCCCTTGTTCCCAGCACAGTGACAGCAGCCCGATGCCACCAGAAGAACTGGCTGTAAAAAGCCTTCTCCAACTCTGGGTTCCCCTGGGCAGCAAGTGCTTGGAGCTCCTACAGCACAAATGGATTATTGAGGGAATTCAGCTGCCCACATCTGCCAGCGTCAGCTAAGGGTTTAGATTTTCCAGTTCTCACATGATGTGGCTGAATTGTGCACTTCATCCTGGAGACAACAAAGGCACATCGTTGACCCAACGATGATTGCTTTACCACATTCTGTATCCTCCCTCAAAAGCAAGGGGACACGTTTCTTCTCCATAGAGGGGCAAAATGACACGTCTTCCTGCAGTCTTCTTCTTAGAAATAGCTGAACTATTTTTTAATTGTCACTTCCTGCAGTTTTAAGGAAAATAATCAGGCTGAGATAAACACCTGGAATGGAAAGGATGGGTGAGGGATGCTTGTTCACCATCTCCTTCCATGCAAACACTAACAATCATTAAATCAAACAAGCAGGTGCCAAATTCAAAACAAACACAAGCAGGTACTTCTTCATAGAGGGTATAGTTACACTGGGGAACTCTTTGCTGCAGGCCAGAAGTGACTGGACAGTGTAATGGAAGAAGAAAAAAAAAATATTGGGAGATACCATTTATAAAACCAGCACCTCTGGTTGAGGAAGTACGTGAGCTGCAGAACCTTGGAGGTGTGTGCAAGCACTGCCCAGGCTTAACTCCATTCTCACACTCTTCCCAAAGTTCCTGCCACTGGCTCCAGTCAGACAAGCTGCCATGGCAGACAGGTATTCAATCTGGCATAATCTGCCTGTTCCTGTGTTGAAGTCTCAATCTGGAGGGTTGACCTTCGGCCAAACGGTGCACAGCTGGAATGGAAGGACCCTCCTGTCATTGTAGACAGAGCTACTTGCTCTGCCAGAACAGGGAGACACGGTACCCACGGTCCTAAAGAATCCTGCAGCTCAGTCTCACCACCTTTTTCCTGGGAAATATTCCTTGACATAATCAAGGTCTCAGTATGTTGTCTCAGGTGCTGAGCTAACAGTGAATGCGTGTTGTACCCGTGTGGTGAACGGTGAGTCACCGTGTGACCAAAGATTACAACAAGTCAAATGGTCTGTTCATAGGTTCAAGGGCAAATTTTCCACCTCTGTCATAAAAAGATCCTTGTCCTACTGAACTTCTTGTTTCAGTGTAGCATATGGCTTAAAGAAGCCAGTCCTCTGTAGGATAGTCCTGTGCAGAAGTCAGATAGCATTAAATGCCGTGTTTCTGATATTGTCATTACAAACACACTTTAGTTATGCTTTCATTTGTAAAATAAACAGTGTGTTTACACACACACGTATGTAATTATATCCAATTCAATAGTTTAACATCACAGAGCATAGATCTTCTCGAAAGAATGCTCTCACATACTCTCCTCCCTGCTTGCAAATATATTTTATTCTTTTAAATAACTCTTCTCTGCTCTAATTTCCCCCCATAGCAGGAAACCAAAATTTCAGCAAAGCTCGCGCACTTGGAATACCAAAAATACTTTGGCCACAGCAGTGAAGGGGGTAAAGGAAGTGAGTGAGAGGCCCTGCCAGTGGGCAAACAAAATGCCAGCCCCATCAGCAACAGCTTCTTTGCATAGCTGGTCCAGACACACGTATAAGTAAAATACATGCAGTATTTATAGAATTAAAAACGTTTCTATATAAGGAAATAGCAACAGCAAACTGGATCTGGTAGGGCTTCTTTAAGAAAAAGCAATTGCTCCACATGGGTTGATAGCCCCAAGCAGCCTTCTGCCAGCACCCAGCAAAGGGTGGGGAGAGAGAGAGAGGTGGGACGGGTTATGGGAGAGAGACAAAAGAGAGACAAAGAGAGAGGAACTTTTTAAGAAGGAATAGGAATAGGAAATGAATAGGAATGTGAAAGGAATAGGAGTAGGAATGAAAAAAGAATAGGAAAGGAAAGACAGCTCCAGAAAGAAGTAGTAACTTGTCTCAGTAACTCTCACTTTGAATTACTGTTTTGTTTTTGTTTTTAAAGGGATCTGCTCACCTTTTCTATCACATCTTTGATCTTTTTGGTGTCTGTCTTCTCTTCCTATCCAGAAGAGAGTGGTCTCATCACCCCAAGCACACTGGTCCAGGCCTGCAGCAAGGCAGCAATGATATGGTGAAGAAACTGGGAAGAAACAACTAGAACAGTGAAGTGCTTGGAGCACCAGCTGAGAGCAGGAGATTGCTTTTCCCTCGCCTTGCCAAACTGTCATCATCCAGCCAGAGCCAGGCGAGCTCTTGTATGTACACACGCAGCTGTGCACACATACAGACACATGCACACATAAGCACATCCATTTTCAGCCCATCTCATCCCTCCTGGGAGACTTAAAACCTGCCAGGGCCATCAGTTTGATTGGTGCTGCTCTGCCACATGCCTCGCGAGCCCTCTTCCCTCCATGCTGGTTGCAGTGACAAGGGCTGCCTGTTGGGCCCGACAGCGCTTGGCTCCTGGGAAGAAGCATTCACACATGGTGGCAGCTCAAGAGAAAAGTTGAAGAGGAATCAAAGCCATCTCTGTTGAAATAAACATCTGCTCTGTGTTCAGTATCGTGGCAACGGGGCTCACAAAATGCACGGGCAGCCCTCCAAGGGCTCCTGGCACATCACAGCTATTGGTACCTGCTGAAAACAGGCTGGCGGAGCGGCCACAGCGTGGTGGGGAGCACAGGCGGGGATGCTTAGAAGAGAAAACTTCGGTCAAACTAGAAATAACTTCATGGTTTCCTTGGAGGAATACAGCTTAGAAATTCAATTCCCCTGCAGTGATGTTGGCAGATAGGAAGAGACTGCAGCACCGTGAGTTCTTGTATGGGGCTGAGACCACCCCAACCCACGGCCAGTTTCTTCCTTGTTGCCCCAAAGCAGTGAGGAGGAGAAAGTGTTGGGATGTGGCTGTAGGAGAGCGCTTGTCCCTGGCACCTGTGTGAGGAGAAGTGAGGGTTTCGTGGTTCTCAGTTAAAAGAATCATGCAACTCCTCAGGGAGCTGTCAGAAATAGGAGAGAACCACTGCCCTTTTCTCTGCCTACAGCTTCTAAAAGGCCAGAGCAGGGGACCAAATGCAGAGCCCTCTGCTCTCCATGTCTACATTTGCATTCCTGTTTCCCGGCAGTGGAAAGTGTCACCCATCAGCAAGCTGAGCCCAAAAAGAACAGTGAGCTTGAACAGTTGGGACAGTATTACTGCCGCAACTAGTAGACCCCAGTGCTGTATTTGCCTTGTATGCCTTTACTATTAATGACAGTGCCCTGGTAGGGGCAGCACCATAGCTTGGCTCATGGAGACCCACCTGAGCCTCCGGCTGGAACTTGGTAATGATGGCAACAAGTCTTTTTAATGAATGAATTGGATGTGTTTGAGCCAGGAACTGATGTGAAGAGACAGCCTGATAATACTGTGGTTACTGAGCTCCTTTCCAGAGCAGAGATGCACATTGCATGCAGGAAGCTGATACCTTCCTAGGAGAGGGAACGGAGAGATTTTTGTCTCTGGTGTAACTTACCCAAATTCCTCCCAGAGCACAAAGTGACAAACATGGCCTTCACTGGGAGCCTCAGAGGAAAATTCCTGTTTGCACAAAAGACACATGAAGTTGAGCTGGTTGTTAAAGGAGGACTTCAGCAAGAAGAGAGTATGGAACAAATCTTTTGAAAGATGTTCAGAAGCCACTGCATTGTGGGAAATGAGGTTCAACATCTGTGTCTCGTTTGGGCCATCAATTGATGAGAACAGCAAGTGCCCAGCTTTGGGCATGCTGTAAACATCACAGGTGGTGGCTTGTGTAAGGGAAGTCAGGAGATGCTCATGACTTTATCAAGGCCAGTAAGGGGGAAAGAGAGGCCACTGAGAAGCTGAGATGGAGAGAACAGTTCAGAGTTTTGCTAATTTTAGAGCAAGATATAACAGGAATAGAGAGGAAACATGGGGCTATCAGAAAAGCTTGCTGGCTTCTCATTGCCATTTGAGCGCGTAAGTAAGGTGATCTGGAAACTTTCCTGCCTTCACAGTTCTTGTTTGCAGGAAATGAAGTCTCAAGGAATGCTGAAAACCAGCCAACAATTGGGCTGAGGTGAAAACAAGGTGACAATAGAGCCGACAGTTCTGTCTCAGCTCTGCAATCACTCTTGTATGGGCAGAGCCTCATAGGTAAAACATAAAGAACTCCACCCAAGGGTCTCTCTGTGTAAATGGATGAAGCCTAGTCACCAACACTGGGAGCTGGTCTAAGTGGGTTCAATGGCAGAGACTGAAGGAGGGAAAGGAAATTTCATGTACAGCCCTGTGCATAGGGTCATTTTCCTTCCAACTAGGACTGACCAAGTGCAGATGACTGCTAAGTTACTTCTCTCCCAGCTGCTTTGGGAGCTCTGCTTTGTCTGATCCAATTGCTACGTAGTTTACCTGTTGTGCTCATGAGGAGGTCAGGCATAAATATATGGATCAAAGCCAGCAAGGCTAGTGGGGAGACTAAATGGCATGAGGGTGACAGACAGCTTCATCTATAGAACTCACAGCAGTTGGTGCATCCTCAATGCGTGCTAGTGCTGCATCCAAGAAAGTTGCCATGCTTCTAAATGAAATGTAAATAATGGTGAGACTTAGGTAAGTACCCTCTCCTATGAGCAGTGCATTTAGTCCAGGAAACTGCCACTACAAAGCTTCAAGTACACAGAGGATGTGAGATAGGGAAGAGGAAGCATTGCAGACCCCATTACCATTCACTGCTAACGAGCTGCTGAATACACGGGCCATTGGTTCTCTCTTTCTCGATGTGTGAATGAGGAAGACAGCAAAATAACCTGCCAGAGAGTGCAAAAGGATCCCCGGGAGATGTGTTGAGAGTGCACTCCAGAGCCTCACCCTCTTGTTGTGTTTGGAAAGGCTGCTGCAAGGCAAAATGGTTGCTAGATTGACTCAGATACAAATCAGAATCAGGGGATAAGTGGGAGAAGAGGGAAACAAAGAAGTCAGTGCAGCAGAGGGGAGATGAACTTTCATAAGAAGGAAGTGAGGAAAGCTTGTTTTTGAGCTTTGTCAGGAAGTCCTGTGACTAACCCTATTTCACTCACCAATTTTATGTATCAAAATTGTATTTATTGCACATAGGAAAAAGTGCACAACAAAGCAGTGAAAAGATGGACTCACGTTCCCTTGGCAAGGTTATCGCCAGCTCCCTGGAAGCTCTCCTACCAGGAGAGTGCCCACCATGGCCCAGCTCTGCCTTTGCAGCTCTGGCTGTCGCATGCGGACCTGCAAGCAGATTTTGTAACCCTGGGAAGGAAACACAGTAGAGCTGTGTCTTGCAGAACCCTTCTGTTTTTGCAATTTCAAATAAGAAAATTTGAAACACCATAGTTTTGTATTGCGCCAGTCTGATTGTTCCCAGGCAGCACAGTATGGCATCTTCTTTTTCCATTCTCCCTTTCCTGCATCTTTCCTCTACTCTTTGAACTCAAAGGAAAACAAAACTATGCCATTCTGCAGTTGCAATGGCAGTTGCTGAATCACATGAAGAATAGAGTTGCTTAGGAGACTTCTCTAGCAGAGCTTTCTACTTTCTGTTCATTCATAGAACCACAGGTTCACTAAGGTTGGAAAGATCACCAAGATCATCTAGTCCAACCATCAAGCCGTGGTCCAACCATCATTACTGTGATGTGGACGGAAGATGAGAAATAATCCAGGAGTTTGTGCAAACCAGACAAAATGAACACGAAGTACAACATCACCTTGACAAGCCTGTGTTCATAGCAAGGCAAATCAAGCATGATGCTTATAGACTGAGAAATTCAGGGAAGAAGAGGGAAGACTCAAAGGCAACAGTGCCAATGAAGAAAGATTAAAGCTAAATATGCTTAATATGGTTAAACGTCAATTTACAGAGGAACAAGCCTGCCTCCTGAAAGGGTTTGCACAAGCCAGGATGACCTTTGGGAATAATGTCATCTCTGTCACTGCTGGCTGCCCATGTTGTGTGCTCCTGTGCCTCTGGCTTGGGATACCTGGGGACAAGGGATGGGTGTGGGTGCTGGCAGGCAGGGCGAGCAGGTGCCCTCACATGTCCTTCCTACCTCACATCCTGCTGCCACCAAGGAGAAACCCTGCAGGGTGATCTCCCCTTCCAGCTCCCCAGGAGGAGACAGGTCACCAATCTGCAGGTGTAAGGTCAGAAAGGACAAGTCCCATATCCAGCCTTACCCAGTGCCTTGAGGTTTGTGCTTCAACTGCTGGCCACAGCCCTACTGTAGCTGTGAACCCTTGGGTGACAGCACTGAGGCCTGAAACAGGCCCTGCAAGGACACACTTGGGTGACATAGGTCCAACCTACCCATGTGTCTTCTTCAGCACGTTTCCTCCTGCTGTGGTGTGGTGGTTTATGGCTGCCCCGATGAATGCATTGTGGCTGCTTGTTGGCTCGTCCCTTGGAAAACACCAACCTAACCAACAGCGTGCTGTTGGCATGACAGCATGGGAAGGAGGAGTTCCAGGGCCACATCTTTATCTGCAGTGCTTTTCTTTCACTTCTCCTTGTGGTGATGGGCAAAGGGAGTGGAAATCTCCTCTGTGATAGAAGACTGCAGAGGAAGCAGGGACTTGGCCAGCCACAGCAAACGGCATCAAGGAGATATGCACCCATTGGGTGCTGGGAGCTTCTTACCCATACCCTTAGGTGCGCTCCAGAGCTGCCTGTATAAGTAAATAAGTTTCACCCACTTTGTTTAATGTGCTCCTCTCTCAGCTCTTAGCACCTCACTTCACTCTGCCCCTGCGTGCTCATGCTGGTACACCCATAGTCCCCAAGTTCTGGAGCAGTTAGTGACAGCTGGATACTGCTGCTAGTGCTTTACCAAAAGAAAAAACAAGGCTCCCATGCACATGTGCAAATATTCAGGTGAATGGCCTCGGCCCTGAGTCCCATCCCTTCAGTAAACATCTTCAGCCCTACAGCTTTGTCTCTCAGCCCATGCTTTGTGCTGAAGGAAAGGACCTGAAGCATAGGGCTTGGCACAGAGGTGCCCTGTGTGGTTCCCCAGACCTTGATGGAGGTTCTTTTTGCCCTGGGCTGGCTTTTGAGACCTGTCCCCTTCTGTACCTGATGCAGACCCAGGAGCCCTCTGCAGCCTGCCTGTTTGCTCACTGCTGCAGAATGGCAGCGACAGGGAGAAGTTTGCCCCAGCAAAACCGGGGCAAAGAGCTCAGCCTTCCTCACCTCCAAGTTTCCACTGCGTTTTCAGCCCAGGAATGGAAGATGAAGCATACCTGGCCCCACACTCTGCAGGGTAGAGAAGGACGAGTAAGGTGGCTATCAGAGCCCCCAACCATGAGACCATTCCCACAGACATCTGCCCTTCTCATTACAAAAACTGCTCTGAGGAATGGTACCACATCCCTGCAAAGATCCCATGTTCTGACAAGCCACTACACACCATTCCTTTCCACCCAAAAGTCCCCATCTGTCTCTGCTTTAAAGGATAAGGGGAGAGGGAAGAACAGCAGCAATCAGCGTCCCTCCCAGTGCTAATTCTCACTGTTGTTACCTGGGAGAGGCAGCACAGCTACCAACAGTGAGCACCTGGCAAAGCAAGACTTCTCCCCCAGTTATTTCAGAGATACTTATCACAAAGCACTGACACCTGCACCAGCACTGCCTTTGAAGCTGACTTGTTTAGGAAACAAAATTGAGAGAAAACAGCCAAGTCACCCAAGGTGTCTGCACCAAAAGGAAGCTCAGCAGTCAATAAGCCCTCCTCTGATGCCTGAAGTGGATGGATTTGGGGGCGGAGGAGAGATAAGAGCAGATTACACCGACTTTCATTCGTTTGCAGGTTAGGCCGGTTCAGCAGGATTTCTGGCTGCTGACATCAGAGCGCTCTGTGAGCAGAAGGCAAAGCAAAGCCAACACATTACATTTTCAGGAAACGCCAAAGAGGCTGTCATTAGTGGCTTATTAATAAAATGTCATCGTTCCCTGTCATCTCAGGCTTTTGAACAGGGCCTGGGCACCCTGCTGTGCCCCTAAGCTGTTTCCCAGGTGTACTTTATCTTTACTAATTCAGGCTTTCAGGCTGTTAAAGTATCAGGAAAGGCAACTGCAGGAGCCTTCTCTTGTGAAGGGAACACGAGACATGCTGCCCGCACTGGGTAACTCTGGGCTAACACAGCCACTTTGCTCACTTGAAATAGAAGTTGAATGGAACTGCAGGCAGTGCCCAGCGGCTGCATGCTGTGAGGGACCTTGTCCTGCCCCCTTTCACCACTGGGCTGTGTTCTGCACCTTGACAAAGCCCTTTCACGCCCCACCAAGTGGTTTGGATGAGGGCGGGCTGTGAAGGGGAAAGCCCAGAAAGGAAAAGAGCATGAGGAACTCAGAAATATGCCATAGAACGGTGACATTCCCATATAGGACATCTCTGTGCTCTGAGGAGTAGTTGGAGCTGTTAGTTGCTCTCAGACAGGAAGGATGCACTCTCTAATGTTTTATCCCAGCAGCGGGAGGGATGGACAGCCTCCATTCACCTCCAAAGCCCTACGCGCAGCTCCAGCCCCTCTGCAGCCCGTGCCCTGCAGCACGTCTGAGAGCGCACCTGCACACCCAGGGGCGCACCTGCACACCCAGCCTTGGCAGCTGCGAGCCGTGCGGGGTGCCAGGGAGTGCTCGGGGTGGGGGCTAGGCATGCACAGCGGGTGGCAAGGCATGCGCTCCTGGGGGTGGGAGTGCGAAGCGCCCGGAGATGCCACGCTGGGAAGGGATGGAGCAGAGCAACGCGGACCCGTTCGTGGGAGACTCCTGCCCCCCAGTGTCGGCCCTGGGCAGTGCCAGCTACAAACACACGCAAGTGTTGCAGCACCCTCCTGCTCTCTGGTCATTGGTCGCCTTGTAGCGATATGTTGGATTACGCTCCAATTTTACACTTCCATTTCTCTTGCAAACGTGACTTTTCTGCGGCGCAGAGGGGGGACCATCATTTCCCACCCCCTCCGTTGTCACCGTTGGACTTTCGGGCAGTTTCAGCTTTCCTGCTGGAGTTGAAAAGGACCCTTAAAAGCCATCTGGTCCAACTCCCCGCACTGAACAGGGACACCCGCAGCTCCATCAGCTGCTCAGAGCCCATCCAGCCTGACCTTGGTGTCTTCAGGGATGGACCACCACGACCATCTCTCTGGGCAACCTGTGCCAGCGCCTCAATGCCCCTATGGTAAAAACTTTTCCTTTCTCTTCTTTATATCTCTCCTCTTTTACTTTGAAACCACTTCCCCTTCTTCTATCACAACAGACCCTGCTACAGGGTCAGTCCCTTCCTTCCTATAGCCCCCCCTTTACATGGTGACAGGCTGCTATCAGGAGCCTTCTCTTCCCCAGGCTGCACAGCCCCAGCTCTCAGCCTGTCCTTGCAGGGGAGGTGTCCTTCCAGCCTGTAAGACAGGAGATGGATGAGACCTGTGAATGGACACCAGGTGAGAGAAAACAGCACATCTCCCACCTGCCAAGCGGCTGTCTGTTGGGGAGCGCAAGGCACAAATCTGCAGATATCAACACCTCACTCAGCACAGTGCTCACAGCCTTTCTGTTGGCACGGAATGTACGGTACCTTTCTCCATGTGCCCCTCTGAGCTAAGAAAAGCACACGTAGCAGGAGCTCAGGCTCTCCCTAGGAACGAGTTATCCTCCAGCATTAGTAACTCCAGGCACGTTCAAACTTCATCTGGCAGGAGCAGTGCCTCTGACTATTTGTAAAGGAGGTGCAAGTAACACCAAGGCCTGCTGTGGATCTCAGTGTTTGACATTTCCCCTGCAGCTCAGAGTCCCGGAGACAAATGGCATCAGCTTCCATTAGAAAGCTTTTACCTCCCTTATAATCAAGGGAGGGCCAGGGGCTGACTCAATTGCACCAAAAAGGCAAAGAATCTAAGGGAGGAAAAAGAATGGGTGCAGTGTGACCCATCTGTATCTGTGTTGTATCAGTCTGAGTAAGCCAGCTTGGGTTCCGTGCTTTTGGAGACACAACATGCTGAACTACTCCATTTTATCTGGATTTAGCCCTAAAAATAGAGGCTTCTTTTTCTTTTTTCCTGGCAAAATGAGAAGTTCTACAGGAGTCATACTGAGGAAAGTACACGGCTTCAGCGTAAACGCAGCAACAACTTTTGTTAACACTCAGAAGCACTTTACAACACTTAAGCTGTACAGTGAAAGCACTGATTGTGTGCCAGTTCCTGTAGAGGCCGCACATAACTCACTTATCCCAGGCAGGTGCCTTCAGATGAGAATCTGCTTACAGCACTGCTTGCTACCACGAGCTGCGTGTGCTGTAGGCAGTGCTGCTTTGCATCACTTATTCTGCTTGCCTGATGTCGTGGTGTTGGCTCAGATGGAGTTAATTCCCTCCTAGAAGGCGTGTTCCGGATTTTTGATGAAAACAGCAGTGATAACACAGCAGTGTTTTGTTGTTGCTGAGCAGCGCTCACACTGAGTGAAGGACTTCTCTGCTTCATGTGCCGCGCTGCCAGTGAGGGGCTGGGGGGCACAGCCAGAAGCCAGCTGGCCAAAGGGCTGTCCCATCCTGTGCGACAGCACACTCAGCACTGGGGGCTGGGGGGAGGAAGGAGGAAGGGAGGAGACACTCATTGTGGCAGCTTTTGTCTTTCCAAGAAGCTTATGCACAATGAGCACTGCTTTCTCGGAAGGGACTGATCTGCTCTCAGGAAGCAGTGAATGAACTGCTTGCTTTGCTCTGCTTTGCTCTCACCGTGGCTTTTCTTTCCTTTATGCCAAGCCGTGGGTTCCCACACGTCTACCTTTCCGATTCTCTCCCCGTCCCACTGTGGGAGGAGAGAGCAAGCAATGCTGAGCTGCTGTGGAGCCAAACCATAGCGTTGGGCTCGGGAAGAAAAGTGGAAAACCTACTGGCAAATCAGGAGGTAGATAACAGGACAAGATAAGGAGCAGCACATTCACAAAATCATCCGTCGCTTTTACTCGTGTCTGTGATGAAGAAAATGGAATAAGTCTTACATATGGAGACCATCTGGAATAGGACTGTATGTGGTTGTGTACGTACACTTGGGGAGCTGCCAGCATCACATCCCCCCTGGGGCTGTGGGATGGACAATAACTTAAAGGTCTGCCCTGCACTGGGGACTGAGCTCTCAGTTGCTTCCTCTTCCTAGTTGCTTAAAAAATAATAATCACATTTCCCAACCCAGCCAAGATGTTACATTTCCTCATGAGGAAGAAAAGCTGTACAAGTGCTGAGTCAGTTCCAGATTGTGAAAGATACACCTCAGTCACCCCGGGAGAGACCTGCACTCTAATCCCACTGTTACAGGCATCTACAAATCCACAGGGGCCACACTTGTGCTGTAAATTAGCAACTCTAGAAGGCTTTGCTTAAATAGAGAACAAAAACACAACAAAGTCCAGGTGCATTAAGAAGATGCTATACAGCTTCCCATCATACAGTTAAAATAAAAGGTCGCAGCTATAAATAAGAAGATATAAAGACCAGCAGCACAAAGTTGGGCACTGGAAAGCAGAAAACCTCCTGTTAATTACAGCTTATCTTACAGGAGACGACCAGAGCCTCGGTGCTCTTTTTTTTATAGTGCACTTCCCATTCTTATTCTACTTTGGGAACACAGCAACAGAGCAAAATTCCACATTGCATCCACTTTCACGTGTTTTCAGAGCGAAGACTGACAAACGTGCAGCAATAGGTGGCACCAGACCTCATCCTCCTGCCATATTTGGTAGAGCAACGAGGATGCGAGGCAAGAAGCAGCAGCCTGGCTTGGCAGGGCACTGGTAATGAAGCCTGCTTTGTGTATGCTGTCATTTGTGGTCGCTATCTCAGGAAGATCTGATGTTTTTCGTTCCCTCTGAGCATGCCCTGCCTCTGCTCTGTACTAGGGCTAAGGGCATCCTGTAACAGAGGGCGAAGCAGGCAAGGAAAGAGCCTGTGCGTACCCTGCAAGATAAAAGATAAAATAGAGGTGCATGACCCAATGGGGAGGATTGGAACAGACAGCGAAGCTTGGTGCATTCTATTTTCCTTTTGTTTCAATTCTTGCAAAAAATTACCATCTGTAAGCAGAGCACTTCAGCAGGCAAATAAAGATACATCCAGATGAACAGGCTGGAGAGCACTCAGACAAAGTGTGTGTCTTTGGGTGGGCAGGGCCGTGCTAATCCCCGAGCACAGAACCACCTCGATACTGCTGCCACCTCAAATGCTGTATGTCCCTTTGAAACAAACAGGAGTTCTCTCTAAAATCTGAATGACAAGCATCACAAAATCTCCAAGAAGTTATTGGTCCAGTTATCCAACTCTTGTTCCAAGATTTCCATAGGGATAAAGTAAGCAGTTCTGTATCTCTTCACATTGCTTATAAGCCGTCAACAACTGTTTGTACCAAACCTTTTTTTTCTTGGTAGACCACATATGCAGGGCAACATCCTTCCAATCAACTCAAGGAACTACAACAGCTCATCACCAAGATGGACACACAGCTTGCTAAATCGAAGAACTGTTGAGGTGGAAGCAACCCTTAAAGGCCATCTGGTCTAACTCCCTGCACTGAGCAGGGACACCCACAGCTCCATCAGCGCTCAGAGCCCATCCAACCTGACCTGGGGTGTCTGCAGGGACAATTCCTAAAGAGCTCTTGGCCATCCAGTAGGACAGCAAACGCTATTTCACAGGAATCTGTCAGGTTAATAGCTCTGCTCAGCGTTTTGAACAATTGAACCACGTGATAGAATGCACTCCATTGATTATACTGAATGAAGAACGGTTAGAAAGATGTCCGGGGACACAGTTAGAGTATTAAAAGAATTACAACTGGCATAGAAATATAAGTGATAAAAGTTATTAAAAGCATTTCTCTTAGGCAAGAGAAATCAATTACTCAGTAGCAAGTCACAGACAGAGTAGAAGCATTGCTAAAAGAGATCATAAATTGTCAAAAGCCAGAAAGTGACTGTGCATCAATCCATTGCAGCAATAAGGAAACACTCCTAATTCTGGACATACTGGGAAATGAGGACTGGCAGATCAACAAGGACAGCGTTCTGTTTCAGGGATGATGCAGTTTTGCTTAGAACACAGCATGGGCACTGTAAGGAAGACCAGAAGAATGACAGATTGCTTAGAAAATATGATTGAGGCAATGAATTTGAAAGATCCATGTTCTTTTCAAAGCAGAAAAGAGAAAGCAGACTGAAGTCAGAGCAACATCCAGGAGTGCAGAACAGCTGCTGAACAGCCACAGTCTGCGGCAATGGCAGGAAGGACAAGGAATCAACTCAATTTGCAGCAAACTCAATTTAGGTCAGTTACTAGGGGAGCTTTCTAATTAAGGCAAATACAGCAGAATAGGAGCCTGGGAGAGCCTCCTTCACCGGAGATTTCTTTTGCAGGCAAACAGCCACAGTGGTGTCCTGAGAGCCCCTCCAGCTCCACAAAGCCTTAACCAATGGGTGATGGAACACAAGCCACAAAGCCCTGCACGTGCAATAAAAGTGATGCAAAAATCAGCTCTGGAAAAACACCAGCTAGTGATACTGCTCTAGTATTTGCCAATCTAGGCAAGGTTACCTACATTTGAATGTTCTTTTGAATGTTCTCTTGGAAGATGATATAACTACCTGAAAAGAGGCTGTAGTGAGCTGGGGGTCAGCCTCTTCTCTTGTGTAACTGGTGATAGGACTGCAGGGAATGGCCTCACGTTGCACCAAGGGAGATTCAGGCTGGATGTTAAGAAATACTACTTCTCCAAAAGAGTGTGAGATGCTGAAATGGGCTGTCCAGGGAGGTGGTCGAGTCACTGACCCTGGAGGTGGTCAAAGGACATTCAGACGTTGTGTTGAGGGACATGTCTTACTGAGAACTATTGGTGATGGGTGGATGGTTGGACTGGATGATCTCGTAGGTCTTTTCCAATCTTGGTGATTCTATGATAGAATGTAAATTAAGAACTAAGTAGCCACACTGTGAGTAATGCTCCCTGTAGCAGACACGTTGACATTTGAAGGGCTGAGCAGTTTCATAGCTTTTAGAAGTACCTCATCGGTATTTTCTAAGTTTCTACACTGACATTTTGTGTAGAGGAAGGAAATAGGTGATGCTCAGAGGCTCTGATGTGTGGGAGGGAGAAAGGTTCCAAGAGGCAAAACGTGATGACTAGGAGCTGACTTCAGTGCTCCCACTGCCATTGCCAAAAAACAAGGATTTTCCCTTAACTTGCTCTGTTCAAGCAGACCCAGGAGAAGGGGCAGTACCATGCCGAGTGCTGTAGGGAAGCACTGGACTTTCATGTTTTGGACTTCACAGAACGGCACTAGCGAGAAAAAGCTGATAATATGCAATCTAATTCATCTTTGATCAGAGCAGTAAGAAAAGACCCAGTGCACATCCTAACAAAAGAATCAGTATGTCTTCCAGGATGAAGAACGCATTCCATTTTATTCTTCTTTTAAAAGCACAACAGTAATTTAACTTTGGTTCAGCATGCTGCTAACTTTTCAGCCTGTCCAAGTTCCAAAAAGTGATACTGCCTGGGCATAACAAACCTCTTCATCTCTGCTTTTAGTCTCATGCTTTTAGTCAAGACTATTTTAGCCATTTAGGGCAGGCTGAACACAACAAAACTTCAGTGCAGTAGGCTAAGAGGATGATTACTTGAAACACTGATTAGCTAGAAAACATCTCTTTGTAGACACTGCACAAGAGACAAAATAATTTTAGTGCTTTGGCAAAAGCAAAGCAAGGAGCAGAAATTACTAGAATACACTGGCTGGGTTACAGCTCTGCTGTGACAGCAGCCAATAATTTTCCCTAAGAGCACCACGTGGAAATAACTACAGCACAGCTGCAGAGAGGATACCTTAGTGATAAACACTCTAGGTTTGCAGCAAAGAGAAATTATTTCATTAACCTAAACCAACATAACTGGTGAAAAAAAAAACCCAACAGAAGACCCAGAAGCCATCAACAAGCTTTCAAGATCTTTGTGCTGCAAACCTGAGTGCACCATTTCCGGACCTGAAAGAAAGTTTTTCTCTCTCCACTGCCTCCCACCCAAACCTGTATTGCTTTGCTGTGGTGACAGCGTGGATTCAGTTACATCACCTTGATCTTCTGTCATCTACTTTCACCATGATTCAACAGAGCTTGTAGGAAACTCATCCAAACTGAAAGACCTTAATCTGATTTTGTGTTTGGATTTTAGCTTTTATCTAGAAGCCACATGTCTACAGCTGGCAACGCGCTCAGTGGGGGTTGTTCTGACTGAATGCTTGCAGCAAAAACCAAACGAGCAAAACCAAAGTGGTTGGTCATCATCTTGATGAGCTCTCCATAGTGCTGGCTGACCTCCTGCTCTCCCCAGCCCCACTGCGCCCACTCCCAGAGCTGGGGTACACAGCAGCTGCCCTAAGCACAGTGCTGGGGGGGGTTTCCTGCAGTGCTGTGGTCATACCTGGGCTCCCAGTCACCCACCTCTTTCTTGGGGTGAGGGGAAAATCCCTCCAAAACTGAAAGCCTTTTTTAAAAAAAAAAGAAAAAAGAAAAGAAAAGGAAAAATAAATCTTTTTCTTCCAGTGGAAATTCTGAATATTTCAAGTGCTAATTCAGAACTAAATTTATTGGGTATTTCCATTTTCCACAGATGGAAAGTCTTCCATCTGTGAATTGTTGTACCTGTTAAGCACTGAAATGCTTTAACTTACAACTGAGGTGCCCACCTACTGATTCCTTTTAAGCTATCCAATTATGTTATGTCATGCCTTAATTGAGAGCAGTGAAAACTCGCAAGTAAATCAGGTGTTGGATTTTTCTGGACACGTCAGATACAGAAAACTTCAATCATTTTGTACTGAGCACAACGTATTAAAAACAGAGAACAATTTTAGAGGTGTGTTCAAAATCATTATTGCTCATTACAGCCACAAGAGCTGCGGAACTGGAAAACAAAAATCCAAATAGCCCTGCTATTTATCCTCACAGTTTGTTCTTTAACTTTGAATGATTTGCTCACTGAACTGAAGGGAACAACGTGTACTTTCACGGAATCTTTCAAACAAGCCATTGCTGATGTGCTTATTTGGCACTTGAGCACATCTGGGTCCAAGCAGCCAGGCAATGGCTATCATCAGGTTAGCAACTTGACATTTTTTGATTACTTCAGCAGCTAACAGGCACATAAAACACTCAGACTACTCCTAAGGTTACAGCAAAGCAAGTCAAATTTCTGCCTGAGAAGGTGTTATTTATTACTATTATGGAAAAAACACACCAATGGAAGAAAATAACGTTGGAATGAGAATGCACACGGTAAGAGCGTGCATTGTGTGCACAGCTCCATCTCCATCTCATTATTTTAGCCCCAAACCAGCAGTCCTAGAGTTGCCCATTGATGATGTGGGCTGAGCTCACTGAGAGGAGAGGTGGCAAAGCAACACTGCTTTTCTTCTGTGTTTCGCGTGCCTCAAACATGCCTCCCTATCAACCCCCTGACATCTTTTCTCAAGCCGAGAAGGAAATGCCACACACCTGTATCGAAAAATATTCCAACATATTTATTTGGTTTTTTTTTTTTTAATTTTTTTCCCAACAAACATACAGCTCAAGTAACTGCAACAAACAGCACACAACCAATAGCAAAACTGGGGAGAAAACCCTCACTGTAAACAAGATGCGTTGGAGACCACAATACACGCAGACACTTTGCATGCTAAAACACAAGCTCAGGAAGTGCACCCATCCATTGGTAAGCGTGTCAATTGCTATTATACAGAAAACTAAGGATTACCCCAAACATTTCTCTATCAATATAAGCCACCCTCTGTATTTAAGCTCTTCTTTCAGCCTATAACTTCCAGTCCATCTTTACCCCCTCCTTTTCCTTATGGAATTTGTTTGTTTTCCAAACAAACACACTTTGGTTTTTACCATAAACACCAGAACAAAGCCGAAAGAACTCAGGGCAGAGTACCAAGGATTATCTTCCTAGACTGAAATACTGAAAGCCACAAACCTTTACGTTGTGTTATGATTACTGATACTGAAATCATACATTTGTTTGTCTAGTGATCTACAATGAGCAACATTTGAGATGAGGTAGATGTGAGAAATCGTTATCTCTCTACAATGGCTAATTATAATAATATAATGAACATTGCATGGCAGCGGGAGTAAAGTTGATGAACAAAATTAATAACTTTCATCCCATGCTATTCTTTTACCTCTGGAACAGTGCTGCTAGCTGACTCTGTATAACCTGAGTGTCATTCTATCGCACTGAAATCCCTGAGACTTCTTGTTTTGTCTCATCAACCAATTTATATATATAAATTTTTAGCATGTTTGCAAGCAGAAGATTTAAGGTAGTATGTGACCTGTTAGTTCTGCTGCACTTCTCCTTCCCTTTCCACCACCAGCAGCTGGAGGTAGGCAAGAGATGTGGAAGGAACCGAATATCTGAGTGGTTCAGTGAGGACTGGGAACTGCCGAGGGGGAGGAAATACATGGGAGGCTAAAAGACGTACATTTATAGCTCCGTTAGTTCTACTTCTCGTAGAATAGTATGCTCTAAAAAAAAAAATTAAAAAAAAAGGAAAAAATAATATTTCGTTTCAGGATTTTGATAGAACTGAGCTTGAGGATAGGGTTGAGTTTCAAAACATCAGTGGTTTCAGAACACACTCCTAGCAAACCTCTGGGGATCTCTTCCCAGTCTGCTATGAGGGTCTCAACAACCCACACCCCCACACTGTGATGCTGAGGGAGGAGCAAGAAGCCCCTCAGCCCCCCCCCCCCCCCCCGGCACATCCCCTTCCTCCCCACAGCTTTCTGCCTCCAGCACAAACCACACACTGCTGTCAGCAGCCTTACAGCACAGCTCACAAAATAAACGCTCAGAACTCAGTGCAGAGAAACGTCACAGTTGTGCCAGAAAACTTCTGCTGGGCTCTGCTGGGTGAAGTAACCTCAAAATAAAACCATGCGAGAGGAAAAAAAAAAAAAAAAAAAAAGAACAAATCAATTCATGAGTTTTCATTCAAAATTTCATTCAGGAAATTTTTCCTTGAAGTCAAATAAGCACCTTTTAAAAAACTGCAAAGTCCCAAGAGAGGAAACTGGAATTCAAATGTCACCATACGGTTGAAGCAGATGATCTTAGTGGTCTTTTCTAACCTTAACAATTCTATGATCATTACTGATACAATGAAGTTTGTCCCCAAGAAAGCAGGCCAAGGTTGTCATCATCTCCTTCCCCAAATCCGTCAGCACAGCAGTACAGGCAAATTTTGAAGTCTTTGCATTCACTCAGTTTCTGTGGTTTAGGACTCATGTATCCACCCTGGTAATCTGTTGGATAAACTCCCTATGATTCAGCTTCTATAGTCATTTGGCCAATATGGCCAGAGCAGGATGACAGTCCTATGACAGTCACCAGCCACTGCACAACAGAGGTGAAGATAACGGTCATCACTTAAAAAGTTTAATTAACACTCAAAGTTCATGAAGGCCTTGTAGCTAAGGCACTTGAAAGGATAAAAAAAGTCAAAGCGAGCCTTCTGTGAACAGTCTGGATACCAGCTGGAAGGTGAGGAGGCGTCTTGTACATATCTAAAGAAAAAGCAACCCTCATACTGGGTTTATTCAGCCCATGGCTGAAGCACAGCTTGGGAAGGTCAGTCCACGGATGCCCCCTGGAAGCCCCCTGCCCAGGGCACCCAAACGGCCACTGCTCTGCATCCCATCTGTCGGCAGCTCCGTGTGCAGCACAACAGTGACTCACCTGCTGTAAACAAGCCCTGCCTCACCTGCTGAGGAACAAAGCCAAACACTTCAGAGAACTCACAGCACGTGCTCCAAAACAAACAAAACCCGACAAAAAGAAGCCAACATTTACAAACTACTGTGCGGCACAAACACAGGTGCAGGTGACAAGTAGTAGGGCAGAGCAGGTCAGAGACTGAACAAGAGATGCTGCGATGCAGTCACATGAAGTTTATGTACACACCCATCTCAAAGGATCCAAGATGAATTTTGCTAGCAGAGATGGAAGAATGGCCAACATTGGTGATGCATCTTCTGAGCATCAAAGAAATAAGGCTCAGAAAGGATCCTGTAAGGTAGGAGTTGGTGAATGGTCCTCAGGCCTTTTCACATCCACATTGTCACCTGAGTTAAAGGAGCAACTCTGGAGGTCTTCCCTTATCTTCTGCTGTGAAAGCAATTTATCGGTGCTCTTTTTCAGAATTAGAGGATTCAGGAGTTTCTATTAAAATTAAAGAATGAATTTCTTCTTCCTTGATTAACCCGTCGTAACCATTCATACAGTCCTCCTTTGCACAGCTCTGGAAGAGAAGAGCAATGTTTTTTAGCCGTGGTTTTTTTTTTTTTCCATTGTGGGAATTGTTTTTTTCAGACCCCCAGACAGCCCGGTTTCACAACATAAAGCTTTGGGTCACTGTTTCCATACAGCTCTTTCCGTTGCAATTACTTGGTCTTACGTATATCGTGTTGGTTTTGAGATAGATGATATCAAAAAGAAAAGTGGAAGCGTACAGATTCCAGCCCCATAGATAAGCTCACCAAACAGCTTTGTACCAACCTGGGGGTCCTCATTCTGCTCCCCAAACATGCGCTTCAGGATTTCCCGAGGGTCCGGGATTGGTGGAAGAATTAATATCTTAAGCCTTCAGAAAATGAAGAGGAGAAACTTCAGATGAATTCATTATAACATAAAAAAATCACCATCTCAAAGTCACCCTTGGGTGCAGACAGGAAACATGTGAAGTCATTTTTGACACCACCAGCTCGTTTTTAGCTTCTGCGCAACTGCAACCCCATTCCACACTTCATATACGCTTCATATATATTAATTTTGAATTTGGACTTCATTGCTTAAAAAGAGAGGATGTGACACCCATACAGCAAGAATCTAACTGTAAGCAGATACAAGCAATGCTACCATGGGGACAAGAGAGCACCTATCTGGCCTGCTACTCTAATTCTAATGGATGGAGCACAGTGGTGTCGCCATTCTTGCTATTGGATGCATGCTACTGAAAAAGCAGCTACTTTTGAAACATGTCACATCAGGAGCAATTAACTGGAAGACAGATGTTTTATAGCGTAAATCAAAGTCCAGTCAGAAGTAATGGATTGTAAATAAAGCAATGCGATTATTTACCTTTTAAGGTAAACGAGTAGGATTATTGTGGACACTGTCACTATTAATGGAATGGTGACTATTAAAAGAAAATTGAACGCAGAGTTCGGATTCTCACCTGGAAGACAAAAATTGTTGAAACTTAGGGATGTTTCGGGAGGCTTTTCAGGAAAAAACATGACAATGTATAAATTAAGTCTCAGGCAGCGTTTGTCAAACACACAAATACTGTCGTAGGCAAGGACTCATTTTTCAAAATGTGATATTGTAATGTAGATACAGTTGGCAAGAAAATGAAACACAGACTCAGAGCTGAAGAAGTGACAGCAGCTGAAAGAGGTGACTGCACAACTAAACGGATGGCAACCCAAAGCACAGAAGTGTAAGCAATAATAGAATTCCCTTGATCTCTCTTCATGCAGAGTTAAATACCCACATAGGAAGACGATCCAGGACAGCCATTAACTCATCAGGCGAGGTATGAGATTCCTAACAGATACATTCAAATTCAAGGAAGAACTGTTCTCACCGATGCTCTTTTCTTCGCTCCATTCACTGTAGAACTTGCTGCTGTAGCATTCGACCTTGGGCTGTGCTCTCACTTGGAAGGTGTACTTGCTATTACGGTCAACACTAGGAATTGACGTAGAGTTGTATTTAACCTAGCATAAAAGGAAAAGGTAATTTGCTTTGAACGATTACTAATATAGGTTTTTTTTTTTTTTTTAAACGAACAACAACCACCCATTTCCCTCTTGCAGTTATTATAATACTAATGTTTTGATGGAAGATCTTTTCTATGAAGTTCAGTATTCATGAAAAGGACATAACAGCATCTAACCAGCAAAGAGTACCCAAACAGCGATTCCAAAGCTAAGATTTAAACTGACTCACTGCCATATCTATCATACAGCATTTGGCAAAAATGATTCAACTAAGACTCTGTGTCTGGCATGGTGCCTTTTGTTTTATTTTATCTTTCTGGCAAAACATCCATGATTTGCCCTGCCTGCCCCACAGGGCAACAACGTTGATTTAACTTTGACCATGAAAAACTCTTCTGGGATGCCTCCATAGAGAGCTGGGCTCGAACTTCACATATATTTGACAGAAGAGGCCAGTTCCCTGAGAATTGTTAACATAGCTTGAGTTTGCTAAATTTTTTGTAGGAGAAACAACGAGATGCTCTGCTGGACAAGACCAGCACCTTGCTTTTAAATTTATCTTGTTGTTTACCATTCTGATCAGACAGCACAGTCAGTTCAGCTACACAGGTTCAGGCATGAGTACATCCAGACACCAAAGTCAACGCTTTTTATACATACGTCTAAATCAGTATATTTAAGACTGCACAACTTTTTTTTCCACTCCCACCCTCTGTTGTCACTTTTAATCCCCCACGACTTTCTGTACAAGGTTCTGTCTTCTGGTGTGCAATTAATTTTGCTTCATGGTACTTGAGCCATGTCATCCAAGGACAAACAAGTCACTTGGCAGAGAGCAGACCAATAGCAGGCAAGTGCAACGCCACTGGACCAAAGTTCCAGATCAAAGAGAAGAAAGTTTATGCACCACAGTATATTTCCTGGTGAGTGTTGTTACTTAGTTGAATATATAGCACTTCATCAGAGAGTTATTACAATTTATTGCTTTGTAACAGGCAGTGGCATGGATTTGGAAGACTACCATGGATTATGCTGTATATATATTACTATTGGAAAACTCTAGAGAAAAATCTATCAAATCCACACAATGCTTTCAGCTAATGCAACCAACCCATTCACATGCAGCACATACCATTACTCATTTCTAAACAACAAAGGATGAGTTACTATGATCATCAACGCAAGGTATAGAAGGCACATTCCTGCCTATGACAGTGGGTTGGAGCTGGATAATCTTTAAGGTCCTTTCCAACCTAAGCCATTCTGTGGTTCTATGCACAGGGAAAAACAAACAAACAAACATCTGTTAGATGTAAGCAATGAAAACTTACTTGAATTATCTGAGCAGTGGTCGAATCACCATTGTGATATCTCACTTCATAACTGAGACAATTTGCTGGAATGGTGCCCGATTCACTCCACTGCAGATGTATCCCATTGTTAACGTACAATAGTTTAACTATTGTTGGCGTGGCAGGTTTTACTGATATACAAAATAGAAATAAATGGAAATAATTAAAAATAATATTGCACTGGTTACAGATGTGAACAAAAGCCCTATGCTGCATAAGGTTACACATATATCAGTTTGGCAATAGAAAGAGGAAAAAGCACCAAAAAAGTAAAGAAGAATCAAAACAATGAAAGAGAAAGAATAGAAATGAATGAAAACTCTTTCCGAGAACCAAACCTTATCTACATAATTTCTGAATGAAAGATCAATGGAAGGGAAGACCTAATCACGCTGTTTCTCAAACACATTGACATACCAACAAATCTCTTTTCCTCCACCATTTTTTCCCACCCCCTCTACATGGCATTCAACTCACCAAGGGTGGTGGGATTTTCAGTCGCACATACAGGCATAACATTTTCAGAGTCACCTCTAATCAAGATACTGATGGGTGGGTACCTATTGGCAGCCTGAGGGAAGGTAAAATTGAAGGCACATTCAAAGCTTCCTTGGCTCACAGAATAATTTTCGCACTCCCTATGTCTTTCCAAACCATCAAACCTATAGGAATAAAAAACATTAACTTCAGAAGAGAAGGGAGCAAGGTGCAAGCTTATTATTAAGCTGTTACAAATCCTAAAGGCAGATCTTAAGTTGTGCTATAGCATATTTTTGTTTAGCATTGATTTTATGTAAGAACATTCTCACTCATATCAAGCTTAAGGAAGAGTATTATTTTCATAGAGTCCAGCAGCTGAAAGAGAGACAAGTCACAGTGCTTTTATTGCCAGGCATCAGATTGATGACTGCTTTCAGATTGAGTCCTTGTTTTCTTCATGGGAGAACAACTTCAATGGAAAAAAAAAACAAAAAAACAAAAAAAAACAGAAAAGAGTTCAGAAAGCAAACAAATCAGGATCGTTTCCTGTCAACAGTTTCACTTGTGATGGGATGAGGTGACTAATCTCCTTCCTCAGTGCCTGAGGTAGGGCCATTCTTGCTAGGGATGGACACATTTCACCCACTGCATGCATCTGCTTTCCTTCCAATACCAGCGAGGTGATGACTGCCTTTTTCCTTGCGTCTCCAGGTTCCACTGAAAGCATTCCAGAAACTTTCCCTCCACAGAAAGTGAAGGGATTGTTCTCCAAACCAGCAACCTGGGCTTCACTTAGGAACATGATAGGAATGACTCTTCCGTTTCACGCTGCCCTACCGAAGGGCTGCCAAAGGCCAAACTGCCCATCCTATTTTCAGCTTCACTCTTGTATCTGTTCTTCTGATCTCTAATTTGGGTCTAAGAAAGAAGAGAAGCATTCAGAGCAGACAGCGCTATGTAGGTGCATCAACCTGCTCTGGTAAGCCTCCATTTCAGCAACGACTGCAGTGCACTGACCCAATTTGTTTATTCTCAGCTAACATTATATTCATGGCATTCCACAAGCCCCATCAGCCAAGTTTCTGACCGCACTGCAACCCTCTCCCTTTGGAACAAGAGTCTGTTTATGGCAGTCAGCTGGCAAGCGCGGATGATGATAAAAAGATGTTCTTCATTACTTGCAGTGTGAATCAGTTATTTATGACATACAAGATACAAACAGAACTACTAAATGTTAATGCTTCCATACCATTTTCCAATGATTTAATAGCTGATGTGTGCATTAGTGAGCGATTCTGACTTAAATGGCCCACACTTACAGGGCTACAAGGAGAGGAACTAACATACAGCTCCAGTGCAGTTTTTTTTTTCCTCGTTTGAATCCACAATTAGAAAAATAAAGAAACAGCAGTAAAAGGGCTTTAGAAGCAGCAATTCCTTCACATAATAAACACATCAATTTCCTGGACTCCGCAGTAGCAAATTCTGCAGCCTCCAGCAGCTGAGCTTTCTGTTGGACAGGACAGCCTTGTACACAGTGCTTTCAGGATGTTTCAGAGCAACAGGAAATAAAATGCATTAAGTAATGTAGAAGCACAGATTAGCACAAAAGTAGTTTTGGGTTGGTAATAAAAAGTTAATACGAACCAGTAGAATAAAGTGTAATTGGTATCACTACTTGCATTCTCTCCAGGATGCCACATACAAAACATGTACTCCAGGTTGTGCCAGACACAGCTCAAGCCAACAGCAGCAGTACCTGGAACACCTGCAAGGCAAGTTTACAAGTTTGATTTTATCAGCAAAGTCTTCTCACTGCTTTCCAGAAGTCAAACATCCCCTTTTATGTAACTGAAAACGTGCAAAAGGCAAAAGAAGAGTAATGTCCCAACTCGTGTTGCTCCAGCACAGCAAATCATCAGTTCCAGTTGTTCACTGACATCTCGTCAGGACAGCTCCCAATGTCAGTGATTGTACCAGTGATACTCAAAGTTTCCACCACATGTGAATTACTACTCAGTTACCTGAGGTGATGAGTCAAGACAATATTTTGTTTCTATTGAACAACAGATACTTTAGAAAGGAATTAAAGTACACAACTGTTGTAGGCACAGTACTGAGCTTTATCATCATTATTATGGACACCTACCTTAAAAACAGTCAATTATATTTATCTTCTCTGGACAAAAATATCACTTTCTCAGTATTCTGAATGGTTGGAATAGATAACCTTAGTGATCTTTTCCAACCTTAATAATTCTATGATTATAGAAATACCTTTAGTTCCTAAAGATGGACAAATGCAATGCTGGGGTAAGTCGGAATTTCCAATGACATCCAATCATAGAAATAAACTCAGATGTTAGTGAGTAATCAGCAGGTTTATATCAACATAAGTTCCCTCTCATCTCACAACCACAAGATGGCAGGTAGAAGATGAATGATGGCGATCACAATGCCTCGAAAGTGCATTTAAACGTGAAGAGCTTGCCCATGAGACTTTAAGTGTCAGAAGATGCCATTGTGCGCCATTCTGTTAAGCTCTGCCAACTGACCTCCCCTTTACCCTGGTATCTCTCTCAGACATATTTTGCTCTGATCTATTTCTATGATATTTTATTCCAACAGCACAGATAACGCTCTATCTCCTCACCCAAGGGATGCATGCCAGCCTCAAGCCTTGCTGTTCTGCATTACCTTTTGGTGGAACAGAGGTCTCCACCCATTGGCTGTGATTGGTGGCATTACTGTTCTTGCATTCACTTCTCACTTTGAAACGCATCTCCTTATTCAAGACCGTATCAGTCACACGAAAGAGACTCTTTCTCCACTCCTAGGTTTAAATGGGGGACAAGAAAACCAGAACACTTGGAATATTGCATCAAATACACAGAATTTACCATTAATACAAACACACGTTCAAGTCCATTAAAAAAAAAAAAAAAAAGATCAAAGCCCAATGACACGAATGTCTGACCACACATAGAAGAACCAATGTCACTTAGCTGTTTGTTTTCCCTATCAGACATGCTCACAGCTCACCAAAAGAGAATTCTGCGTGCTTGTTCATGTCTATTGTAACGGGAGTAAGGAACCCCACCACAATGGGAGTAAGGGATCAGAGAATCAACACAGTGCGGAGGAAAACGATTCTGCAATAAGTCCGCATGGATCGAACAGCTTTTTCACTGCTGCTGACCTTAACATTTGTTAGACCCTCCCACAAACCATTCCACTTGTAATCCAAGCAGGCTTCCAGTTAGTTACCAAAACTATTAAGGAAGTAAATATCTTCCTGCTGAGTTGCAAGTTCAGCTGGATCATAGAAAGGTCTGAAGGCGATCATTAGAGGAGAGGGTGTCAAAAATGACATATAACCCTTTTAGCAGTGTCCAGCCATCCTATCAGCTCATCTGTTTGTGAAACCGCAGCCTTGCTCCAACCCCAGCACATCCTGGGGCTCTCAGAACACAGCGATCACAATGCATAGGCCATTAGGAACATGAACTACAGCTAGTTCTCCTATAGCCCCTTCAGTGTCACAGGAATGCTTCTTGTCATTGTCATCAAAGAGTTGCTAACCTATGATGAGACACGCTGAGAATCACAACTGGGATGCCAGACACCCAGCACAGAAAGAAAAGCAGATGACCCAAACAGGCATCATTTTCAAGAGGAAAAGATTTCTTCCACGCTGTCTTCACAACACAATGCCCACGGGCAGTTGTAAGCACAGCACAGGGCAGGCACACACACACTCTCACATTGTCACTGCGATTCTTCTGTGTTATCAGGAGTAGCTCACTATCAGAGAGTGACAGATTTTTCTGTCTACATATTCCACACGCAGGCATGACTCATTTTTGAGATTTTGATCCCATGACAAGAATTAGAAGTTGTATTACAACTGTACTTTTCAATATATCTACACATATACAATAATACAACATACACAAGCATAGCTTTATTGCAATAACGTATTCACCAGAGCACAGCAGAGCAGCAGGACAAGAGGAACTCACGTTTTTGTGCTGAGAAACCTCATCGATTAGTATGTCACTGGAATATTCCAGGTCACAGCTACTGCTGATGTTCTCCGGGGGGTTCCATGTCCAGTTCAAGGTGCAGATTTGGATAAATGAATAGCTGAGGTTGGATGGAGGGGGGAGAACTTTTTCTCCTAAAAGAAAGGAGAAGTTATCAGTATAACAACCCCACCACTCCTCATTTCACCATCAATAATGACAGATTTTTAGCTCTTCAACAGAACGTCAAGAGCGGTCTTTCCTATTTGGTATCAGATAAGCTGCTGTCCCCTAAAATGTTTCTACCATTCCCATTAACAAGGCCCGCTGATTATTTCAATTACTATAAGAAACACACAAAGTATTTTAAAGTAACTTCAAGGAAATTGCAGCATAGAGCATCTGTGGCAAAGAAACCAATGTTGATAGGGAAGGATGAATCTCAGTGCCCGTGTTTCCCAATTCTTTCTTGTTGTGAGCTTGCATCATGAACGCCAAATCCTTTGCAAATATACTCAGAGCCTGTGAAGCCATTGATACTTTATCCTACCCACAATTCAGCCATCAGTACACGTTCAGAAAGAACACTTCAGAAAGAGACAAGTCATCACCACTCATAAGCAACAGCTGTAGGCTAGAGCCACAGTTCAGCCCAATCTAACCAAAACCAAGGGTGTTACTCAAACAAACAGGCATAAAAACCCACAACACCTCTTCAATTACTCACCTTTAACACTGCGCTCTCACAGTGAGCCAACTTAGCACGGAAAAAGACTACTTCACCACAGCTGCTCTTCAGTGGTAAATGTTTGTGCCTCCTCCAAAGCACGATGGAGTAGAGGAAAGCAGAGGAAAGTGACTCAGAGGCACTGGGATAAGCCCATTTGTGCCTCCAACCTTCCAGACCCGGGCACTGAGTCACTGCCTGCTAACAGCCCGTCACAGCTCGAAGGTCAGATGGAGAAGGAAACAAGACAGAAAGTAGAAAACTGCCAGGGAAAACTAAAGTGTAGTGCATTCTAGAGAAAGTCGGCAACTGGTAACTCCCGAAGAAACCCTCTGCGTGCTACTAAAAGATATTTAGTAAGAGGCCAAATGAGATGGCTTCTCGATTGCATTTAGGTCTCGTTGCTACCTGCTGGTTGTGGAAGAGGTATTCCTGCTATGCAGCAGCTCCACAAACACTTGAAACTGATACCAACCGGCGCTACGTGTCCCAAAACCCCCTCCAACGTTTGAGGCGATGTGTGTGGAAAGGGAAAACAATGACACAGATACGAGACCTCCCATTCAGTTCAGCGTGCGACCACATTTGCTTTTGCTGGCAGAAGGAAGGGGGTGAATGGGAAGGCAAAAAAGGTTCCTCCAGCAAGAACTCTGCTAGAAGCGTTTGTTGTATCATTATCTCAAATGCCCTGAGAGCCATTTCTGCTGAAGCTTGAGGAAAATTCATCCAGCAGCCGCAGGGCGCTCTGAATTTGCACAGCCAAGGAACAGACAGCAGCAGAGCTCAGATGTTACCATTTGTGCGACAATTTACGTTCGGAACAAAAATGAGAAGAGTCGCCAGGATTCGCTGCCTTAGCCCAAACACTCCTGGCTTTTCTGAGCAGACAAGGCTTGCAGGATTATTATTATTATCATCATTTTGAACAGCTCATCTCAGAAGCAGAGAACGCAACAATTTGGAACCACCGAAGTTACAAAATAGCCTCCTTCTAGAACAGCAAGCCAAGGCGGTGAGCCAGAACACCACCTCCATCACCTGTCCCACTCCACAACACATTTCCCTATTGCCCCTTCCACAGCAAAACCCCTCCAAACAGCAGCAGGGCCTGAGCCTGTCAGCGCCAAGTGCTGCCTCATGGGCGCCCTTTAGATAATGCAAGGAAAACAAGACCTGCCACCAAATATTTATTCAACACGAGGACATGCTCTGAGCAATGTCTTTTTGTGATCTCTCTTTAAAATCACCCACAAAAACCACAAATCATAAAAAAAAAATAAAAGTGAGTTTTCTCAGTGATCACCATTTAAAAGGTCTGGAGAGAATTTCTGACTGCCCGCAGTGAGGACTGGGAGCACTCAGAGTTTAACAATACATGGATTGCATTGGTGTAAGAACCTTCAATCCAGAAAGAGTTAAATTAAAGCCAAAGCTTAAGAATTGTGTGGGTTCATTCAGCTGAAGATTTGCTTTTATTTGTAAGTGCAGTCAGTCCAACGTGCACGTACCTATTTACACATAACGCAGACACAATCTAATACTTTGCTATTCAAATCTCACTGGCACAGCAATTTGGCAGGACACCTCAACGGCCAAACACAAAACACATGAAAGATGTGATTGTTTGGAGGGTTGGAAGCGGATGATCTTTAAGGTCCCTTCCAACACAAACCATTCCGTAGTTTTAATTTCACTCTTGAAAAGAAAAGAAAAGGAAAAAAAAAGCGCAGTGATAACTTCTAATGAAGCGTAGCAGTAATGCAAATAGCAGAGCTGAAACAATCCGGCACATAAACAAATGCAAACAGCATCAAAACCCCACGGCACGTTTGAAGAGCCATAAGGTGGAAACGTCAACGAACGTTTTGTATAAATTACTGTACGAATATCGTAAGAAGAACAAACAGCAACAAAACAAAACAAAACAACCCCTCTTTCCTCGTCCTCCTTTGTTTTCTTAAGACGCATTTCGTGGTTACAAAGCAAATCGCAGCCGGTTACAAAGCAGCAATTGCCAAACGCTCGACGCCGTACGGACGCATCAACGCGAGCAAAGGGCTTCACCCCCGCTTCTTAACAGCCTCCGCTTCTTAACAGCCCCCCACGCACCCGCACCGCTTTCCTGCTCGCCCTTCCAACAGCGAATGAAGCCGGGATGCCGAGGGGCGGCTCGGGACACCGCTGCTGCCCGGAGCGCAGCGCACACCGCGCGCTGTTTGCGGGGATCCGCCGCAATGCCCGCACTGCTTCGGCTCGGGTTTGTTAAGGCAGCGACAGCCCCAGGAACCGCCGAGCTTAAAGGATACCTGCCGATAGTACCCGATGCTGCCCTGCAGGGAAAGAGATGCAGAACTCCGAGCATCTCCTTTCCCCGCTCCTGTAAGAGGCGCAGCGCTGTGCGGGTACTGATCCCGCTGAAGCTTACGCACTTCGGGCGATGCAGCCACGAAACGAAAGCATTCGATGTCGGTACACGAAGCGGGCCGTGCCAACCAGCCCCCAGCCGCCATCCGTCCGTCGGTCCGTCCTCCCGCAGCCCTCGGATGGGGACCGCTCCCCATCGGCACCGAACCCGGCTCTCTGCCCGCCGCCCCCCGGCCCGGCCCGGCCCGGCCCCGTTCACCTGCAGCCGTCGCTGCCACCGCCCAACACGCGGCGAGAAACAGCAGCCGACACCGCAGCGGAGCTCCGAAGGAGCCGCCGCTCTCCATATCTCCTCCGCTCCGTCCGTCCGAGCGCGGCCGCACGCTCCCACTTCCCGTCGCGGGGGCCGGGCCAGACGGGAAGAGCCGCTCCGCGGCCCGCCCAGGTAACCCGAGCCGAGGGGGAGCGGCCTCGGTGGGCGGCGGCGGCCAACCCGGTCCCACCTGGGCGGCCTCTCGTCGTGCCTGCTGCCCGCTGGTACCGCTTCCTCCAGCGGCCGCGCTACGGAGCAGCGTGTTTGCCCCACAACTCTGTTGTGCCTCCCAGGGATCCTCCCCGGGCATCAGCGCGGCCGTAAGCTCGGAATGACTGCGTCCGGGGGAGTAAAAGTGATTTTTCCCAACTTCGCTCCGAGCGCTATTGAAACGTGCCCAAGATGCTAACGTCTTCTCACAAAGAAATTAAACATGTTAGGGGGTCCCCTGGCAGCTCTCGTGATGTTGCACTCACTTCTTCACTTCCCCCCACAGCAGAACTCCTCACTTCCAAATCCCTCCCGCAATTTCATGCCATCGCTGTAGCTGCCATCTGTTCTAAAAATGTGTGTTGTCTCTTTTCCCACCCACTACGCCAGCTCTTCCTTATGCAAACTTTCCCAAACTTCCTCCACTTCTGCAGTTTTGCAATCAAGATGAAGGTTGCTTTTTGCTCTCTTTTATTGGTGTGACGTGGCTGTAGATTTCCCAGATTTCCACAGAAGTGGAAATACCCCACGAGTGATCTTCTGATACATCCCAGGCTAAGAAAGCATTCAGGACGAGGCATTTGCCTCTGACCCTGTGATGTTATGGTTAGCATTCCTGCTCCTGGTTATCACCAGAACACAGATAGAAAACTGCATGGAACAGAGAGGAGACGTTGGCTAAATTTCAAGGCAAACCGAAAGCGATTGGTGAGGATCACTTGTTCCCACTCATCCACACTGTTCAGTATTTCCTCAGCAATTCAAGGAGTTTTGCAAGAGCTCATCTGCTTTTCAGAGCCCAATTTAGAAAAGGGGAAGCGGATCTTTTTATGATAGGGAGGGGAATGTCCTGTTCCAGTGCTGTAATTCTTCTTTTCTGCCTGTTTGTTTGGATAGTCCTGGAAAAAAACAGGAGAGTTTAGCAAGTTTCCTAGCTGCTACTAGAAAGCATCCATGGACCTACAGCTATAAACAAATGAAAATCACCACTTCACGTTGCAGGATATGATGATACTGTCAGGCTGTAGAACTGCATGTAGCTGATGTGGACTATGGCTGCTGCAGATGATCTTTGCGCAGCACGGCCAGCCAGACCCAGTGACCTCTCTCTTGCTTTCAGTTTCTTTCTCAGTGTTTTCTTTTCTTCCCTCTTTCTGTTTTGTCCACTCTATCTCCTGGGACGTGGCGCCAGGCACACAGCCGGGGCTCAGCTCAGCCCGCTGGCTGTCTGCCTGCAGTCGGAGGCAGAAGCAATGTTTCTCCCTGCCCCAGCTCTCGCTGCTATCAGTTTTCCCGTCCATGTCTCAATGCAATAGGAGCTCCCATCGAATGCTTTGATCCTCACCACCTCCCCGAGACTCCCTGTTTCCCAATCTCAGTGAGTCCTGTCCTGCATCTTGCTGTTGCAAGCCCCGTGCTTCCTGATGTTCTGAGCTAATGAATCTGCACTGCAGTGCCTGGAACTCACGCCGACACACCTGATGTATTTCTGAAAGGCTCTATTAAATGTCTGGCACATGGCGTCACGTCTGGCTACATCAGTTTAGGATCATGCAGGCGAGCTGCCCTTGGCTGCGTGCTCCTGCCATGTCCAGCCATGCAGTCGTAGGGCTGCACAGTGACTTTGCTGACACGTTCCAAAAAAACAACGGTAATGCTTCTTTTTTTTCGGTACACGTTCTCTAAATCAGGTCAAAAGCTGAATGAGATGCATGGCGTGGTGTGGCTGCACGGTGACTGGGTGCAAGAAGAGGCAGCAGTGATGAGCAATGTGGGGCAGGGGGAGACTGTTCTTTCTGAGAGCAGAGATCTTCAGTTGCCCCACATCAATCACAGAGTCCTTCCCTCGTCGTTTCTGATCTTGCAGCAGCTTCTGTGGCTACTTCAGATCTCAGCTGACGTCGTTACAGGCTCTTCAAAAGACGGATGGGGTCAATTCAAAGAAGAGACAGGTTGATTAGAATACGGTTGGATCAGAGGCACAAACATTCAAAAACACTGCTGAAAAAACCCTCTCTGACTCAGCGGGCCTCTCCCTTTTTGACCTCAGTATTCTTCGTGCCAGGCCAAGAGTTTTGGAGTACGTGTGCTCATAACTCTGCAAGCTGTCTGCGAGCAGCTGCCCGCATCTCTGGAATCCAGAAATGACGTGGAATAAAATCTAAATCCCTCAAAGAGCCCTTTTGGGTAGATGTGGAACCAAGCATGCTTGTGCAAAAAAATTGTATCCCTCTCCAAAGCATTGGTACTATAAATGCATGCATCAACTTTTCTGCTGAGTTCAAGGTCTGTTTAATTCACCTATGTATTTGGCAAGGGAGTGACTCCTTCACCTCCCATTGTTCCCAGCCAGGTGGGAATGAACCTGATCCTGCAGCTGTTTTGCCAAGACTCGCAAGAACCCTGCGCAGGAGAGCAGAAGCAGCAGTAGAAGTGAGGCGGTAGCAGTGCTATTACTGACTTCCACCGCATCACATTATAGCTGCTACAACTGCCTGGGTTGGAATGTTTGTTATATCCTTGCAACTGAACCTACCCATTAGTTGAGTCAGTGGGAGCAGAGCGACTGGAGGTGTGTTCCCAAAGAGCACAAGTCTGGGTTTGAGAACTGGAACTACACAGCACAATAAAACCCTGATTATGAACTCACTGAATGCTTTTTCTTTAGGAAAACAGGCAGATTTGCCACCATATTTCCTCACTGGTAAATCAAGTTTTGTTCCAAATCTGTATACATTCCTACGTCTCAGTCATTGGTTTCCTGGAGAATCACATTTCTGGGATCCTCGGAGAAGGACACAGTGATGTTTGTGCTCCTGTGGTATTTCTGAGTCAACATCTTCCATTTCCCAATGAATAATTCAGTCTGATCCTAAGGCTTGGCGTGCTTACGCATCTGAAGGTTCTTTTTTTTAACCTTGGAGACAGTACACGCAATGGCACATCTGAATGGTTTTGGTCTCCAGCATCTTACTGTGGTGTCAGCTTCAGTTCTCTCATTTTGTTATTCAGAGAAGGAAAAAAAAAAAAAAAAAAGGAACCTAAGCAAAGTATATCATTTGCAACACTTATTTTTCCATTTTGTAGTCTTTGAGTTTGCACTGGAATCAACTCTCCAATAAACGTGGGTTGAATGGAATGAATTTGCCCTTCTTGCTGAAATGATTGATTCTCCAAGAACAAGACAAGGATAAAAAGAGCGGTGTAGGAACACCGGTCTCAGGATTCTCTGGATTTGCTTTGTGTATTACTCAGTGCCAAAGTTACACTGGGTCACAACAGAGGTGGATGGGAGGTGCTGCTTTGTCATCGCAGAAGTTAACCAGGGCTGTACAATGCACATCCATACAACACACACCATAAAAGCACTTCTGCTATGACTTGCTGGTAGCAGGTGTTAATCACATATCAAGAGAGTAAATGACATCCAGAATAACTGAAATGTTATGTGTCTGTCATCACTGGTTCACCACTGCTCGACGGGAGCAAGGTGGACACGTCACACACTACAGACATCCTCACAGCCACGATTTCCCATTTGTTACCCCATCTCATGGGAAGTTCTGTTTTTGGAAGAAATTCAGAACGTTAAGAAGTGTGCAGAAATATATCCTCAGCTGCAGGAAATTCCGGGCCCCAGGTTTTTTTTATTTTATTTTGAAAGAAATGTTGAAATTATGTCTTAAAATACCACTTTCTAATCTGTGTGCAGGGAGAAAAGCCGCATGCCAGAGTATGCGGAGCATAAATACTGACACTTTGCCAGCTCCATCTCACTCAGGTGAACAAATCTCTAAGGTATGTTCTTGTGTACAGAGTGCTGGCAGACCCTGGGTGGCTCTACATGCCCTAAACCGTTTGCCTCTAACACACAATGATCCAAAAAAGTCCCAGTGCTGAGAATGGTGCTCCTAATCCTCGCTGCCAGGCACCTTACCCACTCCTCCTTTTGTGCAAACAGCAGAGTGATTGCAAAATGACCAACGCATCTGTTCTGGAGACTTGACAGGTTAGACAGCAATTGTGCAGCAATAGTAATTAGAGGTCTACTTGTAAAGTATGTACGTGCAGCTATAGGAATGTTAGTAAGAATGTATGTGAATTAAGCTGTTGCAACCAGAAATAAGAAAAAACAACGGAGGGCTTATTTCAATGGTAAGAATTACCTACGAAAAGGATAGGAAAGGAAAATGGGAGCACCTTCCGGGCAGTTGCCCAAAGATAGGAGTAATGATGGATGCAGCATTCTGCAGTCTACTGATCACTCCCTGTTGTTTTCAGATTGATACAAACACAAAGCAAGGCCAAGCTGGTTTGTCATCAACGTCATTATATCCCGTGTCAAAAAGGCACCTTTTCCTTTGAGATTTTTCTGTTTTACATCCAGTTGGATTATTTAGCTGCAGAAACAGTGGACAAATCCTTAAGGAATGAATGTTTTTGTTATTCATTAATTCTATGTATGCTAATTGGACTTGAATTAAATCCTTTTTTTTTTTTGGCCGATTTACCATGACAACATTCTTTCTACATTAACATTAAATTGAAATGACAGTTCCAAGACCAACAACAGAATTAGAAGTGAAGACAAAAATTCAGCTTCCAGAGTCATGAAGGCATCCAGAGTCATGAACAAGAATCTCACTGCAATTCTGGAGAACAATTAGATTCTCTGTGGTATTTAAGAGCTACAGCTCAAGATTTTTAGTACATCCACATCTCATCATTGCTTGGTATTTTCAAAACAGGCCTTCAGTACCAATGTTTGAAGCATTACTAGCTCCAAAAAACCTTTTAACGTATCCACCATTAAAACTGCCTCATCACCTTTTAGAACATTGGAAAACTCTCACTCTCTGCCCTTATATGTCCTTTGCTGAAAGATTCAAATCAATAAGCTAGGAAACCATACTTACATGTCCTAATCTCTCTTCCTCTTTCTTGTGAGCTAAATGCAGAGCCTGCTTGGCATGAGAGCACACACAAGCAGAAATGCGGTCTGTTGGTCACGTTGCCAGATCTGTGTGTTGCTTGCAACAGCTCACGGCTGGATTTATGGATCACAACATTTGTTTCTCAAAAGACAATTTCAGATATTTAGAATCACACTCAATAAACATTTGGAATGTGGCCTGTTTACTACTTGAAGGTCATTTTCGTTACAGAAATGAGAATCTTAGCATTCTATCAGCACTATAGCCAAGCTAAATACGTAGGCTGGAGTCCTTGTATTATGGCATTTTGTTGCATCTCATTAAAAACCCCAAACCTTCCCATATGAACTACTGGAATCGTATTTACAACTGATGGGATTTTGAAAAACACAGTCTTTAAAAATGTTGTTGGATAAAAGAATTCCTGATACGTTTTCTCCTTCCCTAATGAGACAGAGCCGATGTATCAAAGCTGTGGGGAGGGGAAAAAGGAGTAGAAGAATGATGGCAAATAGATCTTCTCCAACACCTGTTGGACAAAAATAACACGTTTTCAGAAAATAGATTTGCTTCATGGGAGGGACCGTGCACGACACGTGATGTTAACACCAGTCAGGTCTGAGCTATTTCATTTCAGTGCGCTGCACTTTGTTAAATAACACATCTCACAGATAATAAGAATTTTATTGGAACATTGTAATTCCCAACCCACTTTCAGGTGTCCTCAGAGTTTATATCTGTGTGAGACCGTGAATGATAAAGAGGATAAACTGCTATCAAATGACAAATCTCTCGGGTTGTCCTAAGTGACTACAATCCATCCTTTTGTAGATGTGAAAGGTTAGGCAGAATTCAAACCAGCTTGAGTAATTCCAGCTCTTGTGGTGGTTACTTTACAACCACCTGCCCAGAGGATGTACAACAATTACCATTTCTGAATTAAGTTTTAGCTATTCCAGACCAGGGCGAGTTTACTCTTGTTATGCGAGTGCGACTGGGGACATCTGGGCCCCAGGTCCCTTTCTAGAAGAGGAAGATCTCTTACTAGTGACTGCAGTTTCTTCTTCACATCCCCTGCCCAAGAAAGCTTTTAGCAGCAAATATGATACAGTGCTAATGTCTATATACTCTATGCTCCTTCTATTTACAGAGTAGTTTTACATTTTATTATATCCCATTGTACATCTTTACATAGTACCATTATCATTTCAATTCCTTGTTCTGCAATTCAATGCATACTTGGGTAACTGCCTTTCCATGTCCGGTTTTAGACTTAGCTTTAAAAAAAAAAAAGGTAGAAAAGAAGCACAGTGGTGCAATGTCCAGGCACTTTCCATGTTGCTCAGCAGAAGCAGCAAGAACCCTGTCTGAAAGCACGGTAAACTCAAGGGGGAGGAAAAACCCAAATCTCTGCTCATGGTGGATTTTTAAAAATCCTTTACACAGTTCCAAATATTCCTGAGAAAGCTCTGTAAAATGTCACCCATACGTTTATATTTCAGCAGTGGGTCTGAGAGAGCAGTAACTTCCATTGCTGGATGTGCCGCTGATGGCGCAGAAGACGTGCAAGGAGTCGTGCATCCACGGCGAATGCATTGGGTCCTCGTGGTATATCTAGACAGAACAGAACAGCCACAAGCTCAGCAAAAGTTTCAGTTTGTTACTATCAAAAAAGTTGTTTAAAAAGGTTATGGGAAAGAGATATCCAACCTTGTCTTCAGAGCTGTTTCACAAAGGCAGCATAACAAAAATGAGAAAGAACAGTGATTTAGCAATTTCGGTAGCATTCAGACATATACGCCCTTCTATGCATTACCAAATAGCCTTCAGTTATGACTATCCAGTCTAGAGAAGAAACAATTTTCTCCATACAGAACTTTTAAATTATATCCTAACATCAATAAAAATCAGATCTAAATATTTATATATATAAGCATGGGGGATATAAGCAGCTAAGTGCAGCAAACACCACTACATCTGTGCCACGTGCCAAGATTTCACACTCTCTAAGCTGAAGGATGCCTTACAGCACTGAATCTACGTGCACCAGTAGAGCTGTAAAGGCCTGAGTGCATTTTTACCCTGTAATTCATCAGAGTTTGTCTGAGTTTACAGTCAGCAAACTGAGATATGGGCCATCAGCAACAGCTTCTGGACACCCTGTTCAGCCACTCAGAGGCTTCTCGTGCCCATCTGGCTCCAGCTTACCAGTTGTTTTCACATTTCCATTAATTAAAATATCATTGGAAAGGTCACAGGCTGACCCATCTGCCCCATCGCCTTCACTAAGTGCGCTGTCTGTGCTTCACGGCACTGAACCCACTTAGAAAAGGACCTGTTATTTGTAATGAGAACCCTCAATAAATATAATGTACCTTTATGTTTAACTGACTAACTCTGCAGGAGAGGAAAACATGGTTCACTGTTTAGATTGTCAGATATTGAGCTCGTTTGATGGCAGTACAAAGTTCAGGTCAGCAGTTATCTATGTGTCGTTGTACAACAACTAAGAACGGTGCTCGTAAATACCATATTTTAATACAAATTCTAAAGCCCCACAGAAGAAAGTGAAAATATACCCTTCCCAATGAGCAATTCACTTGGATATTTCAGTTGCTGTACTATCCTGCACATTAATCAGAGAACAGGACAATGCATTTGTAAATATGTAAAAACCATAGCGCACGCTATAACGGTACTTCTTTGTTCCAGGATAATTTTAACTGTAGTGCTGCCACAGTGCAGAACTGAGTGATTTGTTTCCAATTTGACTATTGCAGAATTCAGAAACCACAGAAGTTCCAGCAGCTGCATGCAAATCAGATGTCCTGGAGGAGCGCATTTGCAAACAGCACGGAGTAAGCAGGTGGCAACTCCTACAACAAACAGCCCTCAACAAAATTCAGCAATGAAGTAAACAAGGGAGGCAACGCATGTGAAAAAAAATGAGCGTGCTAAAGGAAGAGACCACGAAGAGAAAGGTGGTCCTGAGCGGAACAGCAGGGAAATCTAACGCAGAGGGGACGCGGCAGTCACCCATTCACAAACATGTCCGCTTTTATATCTCTACAGTGAAATTCAGCCCCATCATGGCACTCCACATCCTGTTCCCCTGCAGTGGTATAATGCTTCTTCTTTAAAATAAAAAGCCTTTGAGCATTGCTTTACTGTACGTAAGTCTGCCTTAGTAAAAGCAGCCCGGTGCACTTTGGTTGCTTTGCCACTTGCGTGTTTTTGTGTTCCTTTGAACAACTGCTTCGACTACTGTGGGATTTACCTATTTTCAGGGACTGCTGCAGTTTCAGTTAACTGTCACACATGGGATAGTTGCATTAAAAGCAAATAAATGAAGTTTAAGCTGTGTATTATCTAAGCCATAGGAAGACAAAAGACATTACATCAGCAGGAGATTTTGGAAACTCTCTCCTGACTTTCAAGACCTATGAATCACCCACAGCACAGCCGCACAGCCAGCACCACTCATCATGCTTGCTGCTATACAACTATAATGAGCTTTTTTTTTTGGTCTTAATGAAGGCAAAATAGGAAAGCAGATGCTACTTCAGAAAGTTCTCATTGTATTTCACAGCACAATACTAGGTAGGTGTGCACCTCTCTGATTCCACTATTCAAATGTGTTTTCCTAGAAAGATCCAATAGAACATTAAAACAGATGATGGAAGGCAGCACAAGTATCTCCAGAGTGCATGCAAATGGTTGGTAGTAAGTCAACGATCAAAGAAAGTATACTTTAAAGGGAAAAAAAAGGAAGTCAAGCAGGATATAATTGAGGAAATGGAAATCTGGGCAGAGAACTTCAATCTGCGCCTTATTACAGCTTTCCTGCAATGTAGAAAACACGAACGCAAACATGGCACAAGAATTCGGATGACCACAATACCTAGGAAACCAAGGACACGAGTCACTGAAGACTCCATTCTGCATACCAACACCGGGATGAGAATTTCTGTCACAGAATGAGAGGATTGTAGGGGTTGGAAGGGGGATCATCGAGTCCAACCCCTTGCTACAGCAGGTTCCCCAGAGCAGGTTGTGTGGGAAAGCATCCAGGTGGGTCTTGGATATCTCCAGAGAAGGAGACTCCATAACCCCCTGTTCCAGTGCTCTGTCACCCTCGCTCATTGCTGTTCATGCTGCTAAGATGGAATGGGAAAGCAATCATGTCATTGATAATGTGAGCTGTTTTCTATTAGTTTTCAGTGAGTTTTCAGCTTTAGCTAGTTTTCAAACACAGAGAACCACTTCTGTGGGCTCCTGACATGCAGTACATGCCTGTTCATGGATGATGTCCGAAAGCTCTTTCACCATATCCCGGAAGTTTGACTTTAGTCCCTCATGGTACTCCACTTGATCCTCCTTAATGAGCCTCTCGTTGAGCTCCAGAGCAATTCCACAGGCTTGTATAAATTTCCTGCGGAGGAAGAGAATGAACTTTAGGCATGACCATTTCCCAGCCTTCTATTGAAGCAAACAACCATGTCTTCCTGTTACTTCAAGTCACATTCAAGGGCCATCCTCTGAGCACAGTGGATCAGGGAATGGGGAAGGACTGCAACACAGGACTGTGTTTTCTGAAGGATCTCCTTGGAGGCTCCATAGGCCCTAAATGGGGCACACACCTGCAGTCCAACAAAGTGGTCTCTGACCCTCTGCAGAACCTGTGCACCACACACAGCGAGCAGATCCCAAGGGAGCCCAACTAGCTGCCAGTGGGGTCACAAACAGAGGCAGGTCATGGTCAGGTGCACAGGGCTTGGTCCATCTGAGCTCAAATTGCTAACAGCAGGCACACCCTCCAGGAAGAAATTTAGATCACGTGGAGCTCTAATACTGTTTTCGCAGCTATTCATTTCATGGTTTCTCATTTTCTTCTCTTTACATGCATGCGTAGTTCTCCTTTTAGTAAATTAATTAATTATTTTAACTGAGACTATCACAAAAACACAAGCATTTCTGGGATTTTCCAGGATGTGTTTGTGTGTGTGTGTGTGTGTGTGCATGAAACACATTATGTGTGGTTTCTCTTTCTGGCTGCACAGCAGGGCTGGAAAGTAAAGAAAAACATTACCTCTGCTCTGCAGCCGTGCATGGCAGATTTGCAAAGATTATTTACTTATTCCTTCCACGGTTTGCTTGGTCATTTGATGAAGGTAAACAGGATTGACCCAAATGCTGCTCTGTCCATAAGTTACCAGTGGGTAAAATGAGAATCAGCAGCAGCAAGCAATAAATATAGGAGCTGGTGGGCAACTGCTTGCTGCTGGAAGGTCCAGAAAGTAGTGCGGCAAAGCGTGGGGACACACATAGTCCTGAGGTAAAGTGAGAGCTTCGCCTGGTTGGGTCTTGGGGGACACTTTAAAGCGGGAGGTAAGAGGTCATGTTCAAAGCACCTACTGTGAAGGGCTGGAGAGAGACAGAAAAACGCCTGTGCAAGTCATGTCGTGTCCAAAATGAGAGACAGAATCAAGAATGATGGTCCCCCACAAGCTGAAAAGGGATTTGTTTCAAAATACTTCATCATTATGTAGTCAAAAAATCCCTTTGGGAAGATGGGAAAACAATGCATATGAAAGAGCCCTGAATGTGACCATCAGTTCTCTGGTTTTCAAACATTCTTTCTTCACACTGTCAGCTCAAATACCAATGCAAATAACTGAATAAGGCATTCAAGCATGGAAATCACAACCCTAAGACCTGACGTGTATTGTTACCTTGGCTTTTTTCCCTATGTCTGAGCAGCTTGTGACACATGGATCTTTGTAAGATACACCTGAGCATGCAGCATCTGCTGATTTTGGGGACATGCAAAAACACACCTGGAAAAACCAGTACTGTGTTCCAGCCAGGCTGCTATTTTTTATTACATTAGAAATCCTACCTGAACATTTCTTTCAACTCGTTCACCTTCTTAGCAGGATATTTGCTGGACTGGCTGTCACTTAGGAAAGCCCTGGCATAGGCCAAGGGGCCAGCATTAACCTGGAACCAAAGAAGTAAAAAGTCATTTGTGCCACAGCTTTGAGTCACCAAGGGCATTTCAGAAGGTTAGAACAATTTTTTAAGGCTTGAAAATCATTATCATGTTATTTGAATGCCACCAACTCTGCTCTACTAATATCACAAGAGCAAGCTGAAGTCTCTAGACCTGAGTATTAGTTTTTCGATCCAGGTTTTGAAAGCCCGAAAGCTATATGGAGATAAAGAAGAGGAAGGGAGTCTGTTTCCTCATACTTTCCTCATACTTCTGCTTGGCAAGCAGTATGGTCTGAGTCTTAAAGTCATATATCCGGCTGGAAAAAAGTCAGGTTCACAGAGAGGTTATTTCTGCCTGATATTTACCAGAGCAATCTTAAAGAATTAAGTATATTTCAACACTCTTCCACGGCCAGCTAATGTACAGTAACACTTAGCACTGCAAACACCACTGGACAAAATGCTTATCGTCTCAAAACACCTGTTGGTGTAAGTGGCAGGCTGATGGCTGCAGTGCTGCAAAGCAGGCAGTTAATCATTTATGGAAAGCAACTGCGCCGTGCTGCAAAAAGATGACTCACTGAGAGGTGTCTGTCAATGCAGTTCTGAAGGGCTGTCAAGCCTTACCTGCACAGAAACACAGCCTTGCAATTTGAGCTGCAGCTGGATCATGTCAACGTCGCTGGCGGAGCAGAGCTTTTGCAGCTCTGCTGTCTTGTCTTTTATTTCATCAGTTGCAACATCAATTGGTTTTAAATTAACCTGATGCTCATAATTCACTGGAATTCTCTTCTTTACGTATGGAAAGGAGTTCAAAGCTGGCAGAAACAGCAAAGGAGGTTTATAGATTGAAAGGCTGTTCAGTAAACAGAAGTATGTACAGGTAGATCCTTGCCTTCAGTTTTACTCGGCGTGGGTGAAATCCTGAACAAAGCCCTCATTTTACAGCATCATTTATTCACTGATAAAAATTTGCCCATAGAAATGTAAGATAAATTCCCCCTCCCAGTGAGATTATTACATCACAATTCTGACTAAGAAGTGGAGAGAATTTCTGACTCCTCTGGGATATTTTTATGAGCTAAAGTAAGTCTATAATTAGTTGCTGATACCTACTGCCTCATGTTGAGATGCTTTAACTTACTGGTTAGAATGGTCCTTTTTTTACACTGTTCTTCCACACTGCCATGCTTTTTTCCAGATAAAGTGTAAGGAGTCTCAAATACGAATCTGTTGATATTATGATTCCTTTCAAATTCAGTCTTTCTTTCAGAAATTTCTTTGTCTTCAAAATAGGGCTTCACATAAGTCACTTGAATGTGAGCGTATCTGGGGTCAAGGTCTTTAATGTTGACCTGTGAAACAAGAGAGTTACACACCAGAAAAACAAAGGTTAGTAACTCACAATTGTTTAATTTATCCCCTGGGACCTGACGAACACTCTGATTCCCTGCTATCCCAGCCCCATTGCACGTATGTGAATGACACATCTACTACTCCCTTTGACCTCAGCAGGGATGGCTAGACTGTGAGCTAGCAGACACACATGACAATGAGGCTGCAGCACAAGAAATACCTCATCTGGTGTCGAAAAAGGTGTACTTGGAAGGAGCAGTCATATCACGCTATCCATCAATGCAGCACATTCACGTGTTACTCAGTCCTTCTAATACAACCATGTTGGTTCCAGGCCATGAGCTACCACTTGTGCAGCACTGTGCTGTAGCATGCAAATCTGCAGGCTTGCACAAAACCTTTGAGGTCTCCAGTATTGCCTTTAGTAACCCAGGTGAATCCATAGCTGTAACTCAAGGGTGTGTACAGCCCTTTGCAGTGAGCACAAACAAATATTCTATGCCCAGTGTAGTCCCAGGCCCTGGAGAACAATATTTATGTCACACTCATCTGCTACGTAGCCCCGATGTTCATGCATTTCACTAGCTTCTTCACGCAGTTTAATTTTACCTTATTAGAATCCTGGATAATTTTTACTGTTTCCGACCCAAATTTTTCTCCATAGAGCTTAAGAAGTCTGAAGGAGATCTCGGAAAGGCCCGTCAGCTTTGGCTCTTTGTAGATATATTCCTTCCCATCTTCTTCTTCAAAGAATGTCTAGCATTAATCACAGACAAGTCATGAGGAATAGATGAGTTTCTTTCAGATTTGCTGGTTTGAAAGCAACTTTCTACTAACAATTCAGAACGCCAGTAAGGCTTAGAAGGTTTGCACAAAGACTCTGTGTGGTCAGTCTAACAGATTCCTTCAGATATTGCGTAAAGAAATTGTATCCTCGACCAATACAAACACAACATTATCAAGCACAATGGCCTGAGTATGACTAACAAGAAATCCAAACAGTGTGGCAGAGGGGTTTGGCCAGAGGTTGTTTTTTGAGGGAGGTTGGGAAGAGGCAACCAGGACAAAAAGCACAAAAACAAAGCATTGAGAACGAGTAGAAAAGCAAATTTTCTAAGCCCTGAACACAGAGCCATGTGAAATTTGGAAATAAGAGGGTTTTGTGTAAGCCAATGGGGACTTCAAGCAATACATGAAGAAACATATTTCCACTGCTTTGATTTCTCCTGTATTCAGGGAAGTGGAACTCCGAATATTTGTGGTAAGTAGAGAAAAACTTGCAGCAAAGATTGTGCCTGCATCACCAGTCCTTCCTGTAACATAAACAGTGTGAAAGCCTCACGCTTTGGCAAGCTGCTCTGGTCAGGAGTCGTGACAGACTGTTAAAAGGATCTCCGTGCAGCTGACAATATAAAGCTGGCAAAGCTCTAAAGTGCAAAACTGGATCAAGTATTGGCTGTCAGGGTGATCTTAGCTTGAGTAATCTGACCCAGTTATTTCTGTAGATTCTAGAAAACCAAATTAGCAGTTGTTTAATTTGTAGCTAACTTATTTGCTTTTCACATATCAAAAGTACGAAGTCTGGAACCAAACGTTTGCTGCTGCAGAAGTCAGTGATCAGATATGTTGTATGTGAAGTGACAGTGGTGTTCGAAGGTACAAACCCAGAATGGTTTCAGGGGTACACATCAATTGCTCTAAAAGAAGGAACCAGGAAAGACAGGGCTAGAGTCATTTACATAGCATTTTCTAGAGAGGTGACCTGCATTTCCCCCCAGAGTCATGGGTCCACAAGTAGAAGAAGACCATCCAAAGACACATGGGAGATGAGATGTAACACACTTCATTAGATTAGCTGGAGAAATAACAACGCTGTGTAACCGCCTTCAGGCTCAGAAGATGCAATAATATTACATTCCTTCTTGGGACTTTGAGCCCTAGATCTTCTCGATTTTTCCAACTATTTAGAATCACAGAATGGCTTGGGTTGGAGAATGGCTTAAGACCTGCCTGAGCAGTAGCTGAATGGGACAGGATGGCAGGTGAGCAGTAGCTGGTGAGCCTGTGTTTATACTTACTTGTCCATAAAATGCCACTCTGAAAAAGGTTCCAAGAAGCCTCTTCCTTGTGTGCATCACCTCCAGTATCTTAGCATATGCCCCATGAAGCGTTCTGTACAGTTGGGTAAGTTTCTGGAAAGCAAAATTTGACATCTTTAAAGCAGAATTTTAAGTAGGAAATTCTAACTAAAGCTGGAAGCTACTGAAATATCTGAACACAATCCTCTGGAGGATTCAAACCAGAATTTCAGGCTTCAGGCCTGAAAGATACCACAGGCTGCAATAAAACCACTGTCCCTAGAGAGAAGACTGAACCTACAGTCTCAGCATGTTCCCTGACTAAGCCTTTAAAGGTAGAGAAACTTGCAGTAGTTTCCTCAGTGAATTTTTTTTTTCCCTAATGAAAAACAGCTTTACGATGAGAAAAAATAGATAAAGACTTCTCCAAACCTCAATTGCAGAGTTGGACGCTGTCCTAATGTGGAAGGATCATGGGAGAGGGAGGGAAAGGGAAGCACTGTTCAGCAGCAGACCCTTACCAGAGCACAGATCACAGCACGTGCTGGGAAGGAGCAAAGCTTTAACTCCTCTCACTGCATTATCTTTCACTAATTTGTTTAATGACCAGCACTGAAGCACAGCGTGTGCTACACTGAGGCCAACCCATTAATTTAACATCAGAAATACAAACACCTTGCTTTGTTCCTAGCAGACCGTGAAATGACCCGACACACATAACCGAGTTCAAAATGCGTACCTCAAATTCACGCCGCTTTTCATAAATAGGAATGATCAGTTTGGAAACTTCAGAAATTGTTTCGTAACGCTCTGCTTTCCATAGACCATCCACACATTGCTCCAGCAGCTCCACTAGGACTTCCTACAAGAGCAGCCAAACGGGCATTGTTAAGTCAAGAAGAAGATAAATCATTTGAGCTTCAGATAATTTAATGAGTTCCACTATTGTGGCCAGAACTACAAAAGTTTAGGCACTGCGTGCTCCTGGCCTTTTCAAAGGTATTCTATCAGTTTCAAATGAAAAAAAAAAAAAACCCAATTGTTAAAAAGTTTAATTCTTAATAACTCGTTTGCACAACAGTAAGCAAGTGCGCCTTGGTTATTTAGGTACCTCCCAAGAAAATGCCAAAGCTTTGGGAGGATATGGAGATGATAGCCTTGGAAGAGAAAGGGTGCACGTGGTGGGGATCCCCAGCCCGAGCATTGATGAGAGGACATTCAAGCAGAGCGCACATTCAAGATCCAACTTGCTCAGCCACATGGCCCACTCAATGCAATTGCACAGGGGTGGTGCAGAAGTAATTGTCTTTATAACTTACAGGAGGATCTTCTCACTTCCCCCGTGCCCTGCTTTGGTTTTTGGACAGTTTGCTGCCATGGCAGCACAGCCCTAACTCAAGGGGAACCTGAGTTGACTTCCTGCTCAGCAGAGCTTGACTTCTAACCTTCTGTACCTCCTTGAAAATACTATGCTGCGCTGTCCTGTGCTGGCGAGAGTTAGCATTTGCATAACATGGCAAGCAAAGTTTGCGGTGTAGCTTTTTCAGTCTCAGGGCTAGAAAAGCCTTTCAAAGGAACCAAAAAGCTATACCAGATTTACGTTTCTGAATTGCACACAAAAAAAATCTATCAGTGCAGATTTCTCTTGGGACATTGCCATGGAACAGTCTTTTATGCAGATGCCAGCGTACAGCTATAGTTTGTTACAGCTCACATGAGTCTAAAACTAAACCTTAATTGGTTATCAAAACTCCTGTAGTCTGTGCTACGTGACCTCACCTCACTGTAATGTACGTCCATCATCCCGCCATCTTCTTTCATTGCACCTTCTTCGTCGATGTTGGGAGTGATTTTCCTGAAGGCAGTGCATCCACTGGGGAAGAGTTCTGTAGTAGACAAAAGCAAATGGATTTGTGGAATAATTTATTTCAAATATATCTTGCTTCAATGGCCAAGGAAGCAGTCCCTTGATAATGAAGTCCTACAAGCAGCAGAGGACTTGACTCCCATTTTTGTTGCTCATTTGCTATAATAGGACTGAACACATCAGAATCTCCCCAGCCATTTGCCATAGGAATCTTTTCTGATATGTGACTAACACCAAACACAGCAGATCTTCCAGTGTGCTATCCAAAGTCACCTTTGAACCAACCTAATGGCCTGCAACTGACTGGCAGTCAGGAGAGAAGAGCAAGGGTGTATTTTTGCACAGAAGATGCAAGAAGAAAGCTATCATGAGATGCTGGAAAACCGGTAGGAAGTGACTAGGGTTGTACACCCCGAGCAGAAAGCACAGTTCTTGCTGCACCCCAGAGCTTTGAGTAGGTCAGTCTGTACTGAACCATTTCCAGCCTTACACATACATATACGTAAAGAGTGTCAGTGATAGAAAAAACTCAAGGTATTCACTTGATATTCCTTTCGACTTGTTCCTTTTCTTTTCTACGAGTTCTCCTCTGTGATTGTGATCCCAAAGGGGTTAGAACCACATGGCGGTTGTGGTCAGCAGCCTCCAGGACACAAATAAAGAATGACCACTTTAAATGCTTTCCCCTCTGCCATGGGAAGTTTGTATACGTATCAAATAAGCATGCCCTGATTCTTCTCACTTAGCCAACACAAAGTACAGAATGTGGAGGGACTTCCAGCCCGCTGAGCAAGGCCCTCAGAGATCTTTCCTGCCAAGGCACTGTCTGTAGTCATCTTCTGTGCAGCCTAACACTGAATTAGTGGGAAGCTAATTCCCTTTCAGCACTACTTCCTCACATAGATATATGAAATGTGGTCAATGTATCAATTGGAGAATTGATATTTACAAGAAAACCTGCAAAATGTTGTGTTGTTACTTGAGAACACGTGAGTCTGTCCTTGCTTCCTGTTTTGCATTAAACCACAACGCTCCCTTTTTTTCCTGGTTGCTCTTTACATATTTGTATAGTTAGGTTACATATTTGTATAGTCAGGCTTTAGCCTCATTTTTTGACTATATTTTGACTGCTTTCTCCTATAGTTTCCCATATTGACTATAGTGATACTTCTGATGAACACAGTGGCAGACAGTTTTTAACATGGGCTTCCCCTGTGAGCACATTTCCCATTGTGAAATACATCCAAACATTTAAACCGAGACGCGATGTGTCGGTTCTCATTTTACTCAGTAAAGTGCCAACATGACTACCTAGGAAGACCTGACCAGCCCAGGAACACCTGGATTACTTTCTTTAAAAATATTCACCATCCTATACCTTCACCACGCCAAAATACATTGGTTTTTTTTTTTTTTTTTTTATCTCTTTAGCTTGTTCAGAAGAGATCTACAAATAACCATTCACCAGACTGTCACTCATCACTGCATGGCCTCATGCTCCTCAAACAGCAAACGCTTACTTTTCCTGTGCAGAAACTCTGCAACGAGGGCTGCTACGTGAACGTAACACATGGCTGCCTGCAAAGCACAAAGGGAAAATTAAAATGTCATCTCCACATCTGTCTTGCTAAACATCGTGTTTTTAATTATGTCAATTACCTCTGAGAAGTCTCCATTTTTCACATGTATTTTTGCCATACTGTCCAGCCATGTTTTCCGTAGCTCTGGGGTACTTGCATAGGATTTAGCTAAGCTGTACTGTAGATCTATCAGCATTTCTGGATCCTTTTCATGTTCTTTCATTTGGGCAGTGGCCATAAGCACTGTACGGATCCTCTTTGTCAAATCTTTGACTTCCGAAGGAAAAGCAGTTGCCTGATACAAAACAAATCTAATTAGAAGCAAACACAGAGACAAAAGGTGTGGCAGGCTTTTTTTCAAAGACTGTTGCTACCCGTAAGCCAAAACTCCACTTACTGCCAATCTAAAAAGCAAAGTATAGGAGATAACGCTGACTGCAGTTTTACCTATTGAACTCACAGTGCATACAGCATACAGTATTTAACATGCAATCAGAAGTGTTTCCATCTGGGCATGCACGGGATGTTGGCTATTCCCGTGCTGAACTGCAGCAGGTACTTCTGCAAGCTGAGGAGCTGGGTGAGGGTGGGACAGAAGTGCTCCTTGCATGCAAACACCACAGAACAGAACCATAAACTGTTCCTGAAGCATTTTCCACTGAGTTCACCATCTGGACTGTTAGTGACTGATGTGGTCACTCTTTAGTTCCTGAAGTCCCACGGGCATTCTCACCACAGGAATGCATTAAAGAAACACAGGCTCCAGCTGATCCTCTGCTATAAGCAGGATCAGCATCGTGTTAGATCGAGGCTTGTCCAGCCAAGTTTTGATAATCTCCAAGGAAAAATATCTGACATCCTTTTTGGTCCCTGTTCCAAAAACAGAACGATTCTGGGAAGTCATTTTTCTTTATGTAAAGTTGGAATTTCCCTTGTAGCATCTCGTGCCTATTGCCTCCTGTCCCGTCTCTCTGCACCTCAGGGACGAGTCTGACTTCCTCTTCTCTAAAACCTCCAGTTAGATGCCTCCTCATCTTTCTCTTCCCTGTGCTGAGCCTGGCTCACTTGTCCCACATGCCAGCTCCTCAGCTCCGTGTCTGTGCACAGCACCATCTTCAATGTCCTGGAATCTCTCTTGTACTGGGAGATCTCTCCCATGCTCTTGCTCCTATGTAAGCACATAATCTGGATGTAACAAAGGTTACATCCAGATAAGGTGAGCAAAATGGGGATTAGTGAAACCCTTATCAACATCCGTGTGCAGAAGGGAACAGAGGTTCTGTCAGATATATCCAAAATACAATTTCGTTATATTGCAATCCAACACCTAACTGAGGCTCCCACTCCCTGAGCTCATAGAATGATCACAGAGCTGTAAAACTTCTCCCATTTTTCTCAGTCCAGCGTTGGCAGCTATACTGGGTGCAATAGAGCAAATTGTAGTGATGATTTGTTATTCCGCGAATTGGATAGAAGCTGTTTATTCCAGCACAAAGGCAGATCATTATTTTCCAAAGAAATACAATCATCACTGTCTACCAAAGAAGGCTTTATTAATATTACTTACAATCAAATAATTATTTTTAATTCCTGCTAATTATGGCCGTTAGGCAACAGGCCCTCCTCTGTCATTCCTATCAAAGCTGGAACTTCTTAGAAAGCTCTTTGCATACTCTTGAAAGGAGCACCCCATGTAAAGTATAACCTGAACTGTAGTGCTCCCTCCTCTTGGCATGAAGCATCACAGTGGAACATGATACAGTGCAGCTGTCCCTATTGCTGTTGGCATTATCCCTTCTTTACTGAGCAAACAGCCCAGTGCAGGCGCATAAATTTTACAGTTAGAACTAACTAGGCTCACGCTAAACATGATTTTCTTGAGTGCATCTCGCATTAACGGCTGATAGCACACGATGTGATTTCTCTTCTTCAACCTACCTTCATCGGCCTGTCACTGTTTGCAAAGTTGTTAATGATGAGCAAGGAGTCCTGAAACCTCGTCCCACCGCTGAGTGCCACATCTGCTATTAACTGGCTCACTGCAATTATTATCTGTTGAGACAGCAAAGGGGCATTATTTAAACGAGCCTAATAGAAGAGCTTTATTGTCACAGTTACATAAAAAGCTCATACAAAACACCATATCTTTCCCACAGTGTAAGCAAGGGCCGTTGTTGTGGCTTCACTGTCTGATCTCCCATGGACAAACACTCCTCAGAGGGCCAAACTGCTTTGCTGAACAGCAAGTTCACAGAATTAAGGAGATAACAGTCTTAATACAAATGCTGATGCAGAAGTAAGCACCTTGGTTATCATCATCCTCCCCGTTTTGTCACAATCCACACAACTGGATCTGTTCATCTGCACCTCTAAATTTGCTTCAAAAAAGTAGCACTGCAAAAGCAGCTCCAGCAAAGTCCCTCCTCCTGCCCTGAAGGTGTCTCTTATGCCATCCTCCCACCCCACCCCAGCCAGCACCCAAGGCACAGGTGTGTCTTGCAGCTGCAATTCCAAAACAACAACGTGGAGTGCTTGATGGCATCGTATTGCACCCAAAAGGCAAAGCCAGGAAGCTTTTTGTCCATATGTAAGATTGCTCCTTTTAAAAATAAATGATAAGCTCCTCTGTAGACATGAGGTGAGATGTGGCTATGCTGATGCACCCATTCACTACCCCTGAGGCATCCCACCGCCCTCCTTCCCCCAGCTGCTCACCTGAAGGTGCGTTCTCAGAAACGTTCTCCTTTTGGTGAACTCAAAGTTGTTTCTCATCAGCAGATACAGAAGAGCGGAGGCTTCATTCCTTGTGGAGGTCACCTTCGAAGTGCAGCACTTGAGGATCTCGTAGCAGAGGGCAGCACACATGTTCACCCTTCCCTTGAAAAATGCTGAGGGAAACTTCACAAGAGACAGGCAAACATTAGAATATACACCACAAAATTACACCTAGGGGGCTCAGATGGGCAAGGGCATGGGGCGGTACGTTGGGCTCAAGCTTGGAAAGCCGAAATAAAACTTCTGCCAGACTGTTGTGCTCAAAACTAATTTGTGGGAATAATTTCAGGGCCTATTTTTAACCACACTTCCTTGCCGTCCTTCACCGTCATACTTTTTGGGGATGTGCTTGTGTGTGTCCATCTATCCCTATCCCAAACAACATTTGGGTTCAGTGGCAGATTCTCAGCACATCAGACAGACAGAATTCTGTCTTATGCCCTTACAAAAGCCCTAACCATGGGCAGTAGGAAAGAGGAGAGGTCCCACCAATGGCTGCTGTGGGAGATATCTGCCAAAGCCCTGCAACAGGGCCAGCTGGCAAACACGTCCTTGGATGCCTGCACCACTACTTCCACACGCCCCAGAAAAAAACTCCTAAAAGTATGACTTCCCTCAGGAATTCCAGTATGCAAACAAAGCACACGCTTGTCCCAGAGCCCCTAACACACATGATGACTCCTGCCCTGCCCCCCCCCCATACTGAGCTGGCCGCAGGGAGCAGCGGAACAAAGCCAAACTGCAGTGCGAGTCATCTCAGCTGGCAGCAGGTCTTGGGGATTTGCAGTGGAAGGGGAAAACCAATGGCCCACACTGTTGTAGCACATCTGTCCACTGAGCAAACACCTATTTCAGAGCTGCAGACCTCTATGCAGGGCTTGCTGGAGCACCAATCCACCTGCGGTTGGAGTGGTGGTTAGTGGGGAGGGGACACTGCACGCTGCTTCCTTCCACCCCCACTGCATTGGGCTGGGCACAGGGAAGCAGAAGAAGGAAGGGTTTGGTGCTGGCATGCAGCCATCTTCGCAGCCACCGCAGGGATGTGGCTGCAGGGGGGGACACCAGAGCCTGCCTGGGGAGCGGAGGCTGCTGGGGCACGGCAGGATGGCACTCTGAGCCCTACAGATTTCCTGGCACAGCCATAACCATGGGTCTTATCCATGCAGGGGAGAGGTTTGCTCAGTTCATGTCTTTCTGGGCATGGTTCATGAGCCAATTCTGTTCTACTACCTTCTCCTCATAGGAGATGACAGTAAATATTGCCAAAGTATTCACTCACATCCCCCGAGTCAGAGCCTGGAGCTGTCACCTTGGCCCTCTATCTTTTATGTTAAATATATGTGATTCAGAAAAGCTTGTAGGTCCTCAGTAATCTTTAAGATCCCTTCCAAACTAGGCTAAACTGCTGGGGCATTACCATGGCATGCTGGTAAGCGGGTTTTAAAACGGGAACCAAGGAGTTGTGTCTACCAAGACTACCCCATTGGGTGTAGTCCACCATTACACAGGGCCACACAGGTTAAAAGTGTGAAGACACTGCTCCAGGACTTGGTGATCTCTGCCACTTGCTGAAAATACTTACAGGGAAAAAAAAAAGAGGGGGAGGGGGGGGGGGGAGGGGAGAAAAGAAGTAAATAAAATGGGGCCAAGAGGATCGAATGTGCACTTGAGCAAGGAGCTATTAAGTAATTGCTGCCTTTTGTAATTCAGTTCTTCCCCCATTGCGAGCTGTGGTTATGTTCAGAATTGGGATTAGCCCAGAGCTGGCTGCACTAATGTGAAACTGGGAGTGCATGGGCAGCACAGGGATACCCAAGGGAATATGGCTGGCACTGGCTCTCAGCATGAATCACTGACTGCCTGCAGAGACTTATCAGACACTTCCAACCCAACGCTAGGGAGAAAAGTTTTGCCTGGGGACCTGCTGGAGAACAAGCCCCAGTCCTCTCTCTGTTCATTTCTCCCTGTGTTGCTCCAAGAGGAGAACCTGTTCCCTGTTCACAGTGAGCCTGCACCCCCAGGCAACTACCTATTGGAGACTGATCCTGAGCAGATGTTATCACTCCTGGCACCCAGGCAGCACCCAAAGAGTTTGTGCTTGCTGTAGCTCTGGCCAGCTGCTGAGTTTCAGCTGCCAGGGGCCATTATAAACCCCAGTAAAGCAGGGCAGACAGCTTTATGCTCCCTCCTGCCTTTTTCAGCCTAGAAGATAGTGAAGTTCCCAGCCTGCTGCTGTGAGATTGTGCTAACAGGGATGGAAAGCAAGACTTGATGTGGTTGGATACAAACAGCTGTTGCAGCAAAAAAGCAAGACTCTGCTGCCCTGTTCCTTCAGGGCCTGGGATTGGTGATGCCTCCAACATGTTATCACAGCCAGCAAAGCAGAGAGAGCATCCTTCCCAAATTCCCAGCACACATGCATGCAAGCAGCATTCATTTTAGACCCAAAACCAAACATGCAAGCCATTATAGACCTTGTTTGTTCTTTGCTTTCTTGCGACATATCTTTTTAAAGTCTCCTGCCTAGCAAATGACCAGGTTTAGTGAAGGAAGAAGGGTATTTTTAAGACAGATTTTAGGAAGCGAAATAGCTCTCAGTTTTTCCCTCCAACAATCCTTTGCTGTGACACGAGACAAAAGGGAGAGTCTTTTTGTTGTAATTATTGGCTGCAGGTGGCCATACAAAATGGGAAATAGTCTATTCCAGCTGTGTCAGAGGCATAATGCAGTCTTGGCTTTCTCAAAGTTAACACTAATTTATAGCTGGCCATGATACGCAACTCAAAACAAAACAGCACGATTTCTGTATTTCAAAGCAAGCTGGCAGGAAAAAAAGCCATCCTTGCACTTGCTGTGAAACGCTGTAACCCTCACCCCCAGTTATTTAATCGTCACCTTGTCTCTTAGAAAAGCCCTTCAGAGGACTTAAAAGGAAGTTCGGGACCCATGTGGTTACAGAGTTGGCAAAGAAATCACTTCCTTATAGATACCATCTGCTGGGCTCCTATCTTGCTTTTACAGAAGCAACACTGTGTCCTGTCACTGGGGAAATGTGAGAAATTAACTGAAAGAAATCTTTCAGATCTCAGGACCAGCAAATCATCGAATGGCAGAATCACAGTCTGGTTTGGGTTGGAAGGTTCCATAAAGACCATCCAACACCAACCCCAGCCATGGGCCGGGTGCCCCCCGCCCCACCTGGCCTTGAGCGCTTCCAGCAATGGGGCACCCCCAGCTCTGGGCAGCCCGTGCCAGTGACTCACCACCCTAAATGCCAAATCCACTGTGGGTTTGCTGAGCTGGCAGAAACCCAAGGAAACCACCCGGATCCCCATCCTCACAGCAGCCCAGAGTGCAGCCTGCACTGCTACAATTGGTGTTTTGGAAATGTAACCCCCACAGGGCTCCAGGCAGTGAAGGCTGATGGTGAGATCAGATGGAACAGGTGTGTAGGTTTGGCTGCACACTTAAACAACCACAGAAAAATTGCCAAGGAGGCAAGGAAGGTCTCTTATTTGCTATAGGCAGAATTTCTTTTTTTACAGCTAAACGAAGTTTCAGCTAATTAAGGGGAGAGAGGAACAGGTAGGCTGCGTCCATGTGGGCTGCGTGTAGATCTGCAGCAGGATGTATTTCAAGGCTGTGCAGAACATGGTCAAGCAGAAAACTTGACAGACACAGGGAAAGGCAGAACAATAACCATGAATTAGACCCTGCAGAAAAAATGGAGTGATTCCTGCTGGTGCCAGCTGTCAGTGTGGGAGGATGTAAGGAGCCCTGTGGAAAACCTCAAGTAGGAAATTGTGCTGTCTGGAGCCAGCTACTTAGTGAGACTTCTGCATTTTCTGCTTTTGGTCTATCTGCTCAGGACAAACCAAACATCAGTCCTAGACATATTCATATTAGCTCTTAGCTTTGCTGTGTGGTTACAGTAAAGCATTTGTAGCACAGGCTTTTTCCATCTTTGAAAAACAGTTTTAGATGTCTCTGTCTTGTAACAAACTTTGCTCAGCGAGTTGTGCAAGACCTCCTTTGGAAATAATTGCTGCATATCCATTGCATGCTGGGCTGCCTGGCCGCAATCTCAAGCCACACAAATTTACCTCATTAACAAAGTTGTGTTGTGCTCCAGTGACTCCAGAGCTTTTCATTCATCTTATTATGACTGTGCAGCTTGGAAGCAATGGAGCTCGCGTGTACCTATGCTATCTGAAACGTACTTATGAGAAGTGGTACGTTGTGACAAACATGGAAGGAAGTGCCAGTAATAGTATCAGTCACTGCTCTGGTGTGGTTAGCTGTGGCTTTGAGCTCAGGGGGTTGGACAGCCTCACTGTGTTCCAGTGCTCTGAGATCAGCAAAGTGCAGGGATTGGTTCAGCCATGCTACCCTCTCCCACATGCAGCCAAGGCCAGCAGATACTGGTCTCCCCTGCCATGCCTACAGAAATCCCACAGGTGTGTGTCACGTACCTTGCTAATGAAAGCTCTCAGGGAGGCAAACACGTGCTTAAGAGCTGCTTCTGACTGCCCGTTTTTCAGAAAAGCAAGATGAATATCAAAAACCTTCTTCATGAGGGGATTGTGGCCGTCGTTGCTTAAGAGCTGGGTCTGGAAAGCAATGAGAGCATTTACTCTGCAGCAACGTTGTGCCCAAAGGTGAAAATGGCAGAGACAATTTTGCGCCATTAATCAGATCAATTCTTAACCCAGATGTAGAGCAGAGCCTTCAGTAAAAATATAACCAGAAAGCACGACAATCAGTACAACTTACAGTATTTGGCCAGAGGCTACTTTAAGAGAAGGGAATAAAACCATGTTGCCACTGTTGCATCACTAATTGCAAAACAAAGTTAGGTTTTGGACAGTGCTCTGTAAAATATTCACCCATGGTCCAGATATGCTTTAAATAAAACAGGCAGTTGCCAACATAATGCACTGTTTTCTCTGTTTTGCTTGATGAGCCTCCAGAAGTGGTTTATTTACGATCCACATGTTTTAATTGAAATTATTTATGCTGTCAGTAAGAACAGCATCAGCACTTTTGCTGCAGCACACATCGGTGTGGTAACACTGCATGTCTGTAAAAGCAAAGCAGAAGCCCATTAAAACAGAAGGGAATGCAGCCTATCCTGTGGTTTGAAAATCACATTGTTTTGTGGTTCAGCTATATTAAAAAAGAGGTAACTGTGGAAGTAAAACAAGCTTTAACTCTTGCATCTAATTCCTGCTGCTGCTGCCAAACTGCAGTGGAGCAGATGGAAGCACCAGAATGGCCTCTTTGCTCTGTAACAGAAGCACAGGATATGATCTGTTTTGTGTTGTTCGGTACATCTGAAAACAAAATTTTGGTGGTGCATACTCTGAAATACAGAGCTGTTCTTGCAACACCACACAAAGCACACTGCTCTGGAGGAACTCATGAGCTGAGTTCCTCCAGCTTCGAGGAAGAGCTTTTCTGGACCAGTACGTCAGTACTTGGTTGCCTGCCTGGGCTTCTCTCCATCACAGAGGCTCTGATTCTTCCAGATGTCAGTGTCTGCCACAAATGTGAATCACTACATAGAGGGGAAGACCTCTACCAGAGGCACTGGTTCTATTTGGACTGTCAAGTACAGCTGGAATGCCTCAGCCCCAGAGACATCCATGTACAGCAATATACAGAAATCGAAATCCAAGCAATCAATGGTAGAAAGCAGTGACTGTTCAAAGCATGCCAGACCTTCATTTCCCTTTCCACTGGTCCCTCCTTTCTATACTGTGGTTTCCTTTTCTCCTATTTTGCTAATGTGTACAATCACGACACAATATCCACATAATTTTCTCTGGTCTTGCATTTTTGAAGGAATTAGGAGACATTGCATAATTGCTTGGCAAGCCCATGAAACATTCCATGCAATCTGTCAGTCTAAAAGAATGGATCACTGAAAGCAACAGGCACACAGAAACACAGCATGCTGTTCTAGGGCACTTTTGATTTCAAAGCTGACCTTGAAACTCTGAGTGAAAAAAGAGATGGTGTCCAGGACCGTCAGGCACACTTCGGTGGCTATGTTGCCCTCCAGCAAGGCCTGGTGCACAATATCTGCTTCTGAGGTGCCTGCATCTGCAGATGGAAAGGAAATCGGGAGGAAATGGTGCTCAGCACTCTGGTTCCCACCAAATCTAAATGCTGATACAGATGAGGATGCACCCTTTCCACATCCCTGGGTGATGAGGAGCAAGTGACCAATGGACGCGTGCAGTTTTCAACAGGCTAATATGGCATGGGCACACCTCGCTCTGCTGTACGTACTGTGGTTGAGCGTGAAGGATGTGTCCAAGCTGCCCAGGTGCTGAAGCCGTGCCTGCATCCCCCCAGCTCTGCTGCGAAGTGCTGGCATCGTCTGCGATTTCCTATCAGCTGCCCCATGCTTGGACACCCAGGCATCGTGCACCCTGTAAAGGGAAGGAAGGCCATGGGATAGGACAAGGCTCCAGACCTGGGGGCTGCAGCACAAGAAGAATGAGGAGCTGCCAGAGTGGGTCTGGAGGAGGGCTGCGAAGATGCCCAGGGGTCTGGAGCACTTCTATGAGGAAAGGTCAAGGGAGCTAGGTTTGTTTAGCTTGGAGAAGAGAAGGCTCTGGGGAGACCTCATTGTGGCCTTTCAGTACTTGAGGAGAGATTATAAGCACTTTTTACGTGGTCTAACAGTGATAAGATAAGGGGAAATGGTTTTAAACTAAAAGAGGGGAAAGTTAGAATAGATGTTAGGAAGAAATTCTTTACTCGGAGGGCACTGACACTCACCAGGCACTGACATTGTTGCCTGGAAAAGCTGTGGGTGCCCCATCCTTGGAGATGTCCAAGGCCATGGATGGGGCTCTGGGCAGCCTGAGCTGGTGGGGGGCACCCAGCCCACAGCAGGGGTTTGGAGCTCAATGATCTTAAAGGTACCTTCCAACCTCAGCCATTCTGTGATTCTATGACACTTGAGGCAGCTGCCAGGAGACCTGGCCTCCCTCTGATGCACTAATGTGACTCATCCCAATACTGACTGAGCTACTCTCACCTGCTTCAGATTGCCTTAGAGCTAAGAACACCAGCGCTGCTGCTCATAGGGCTGGGATGGAGCCATGCCTCATGTCTCACCTGCAGCCAGCTGCGGAGTACATTGCAAACCTGTGCAGGCAGCTAGAAGTGCCTGGGGCTGGGGGTCTTGTGCAAGAACTAGAGAGGAGGGAAGGGGAAGGGTGCTACATGGAGAGGACTCTGCTTGTTGCATGGCACTAAGCTGAGTCCCACTGTGGCCCCACAGACTTCCTGCCTGCTAGGGTTTGCCCAGTGTGGGTCTGAGTGCTCCCTTCCTGCCTGAGCTGCAGCAGGGAGTATGGGGATAGTCCCCAAGCCTGAATGAAAGAGCACAGTACCTGGCGATATTTCTCTTCCCCACGTATCTGAAGTGAAATAAACACACTCTAGAAAGAAAGAAAGAAAGAAAAATGTTACAGATTCTGCAGATCAGGAACAATCAGAACATTTGAAGTCTTCCCAATCCTTGTCTGTGGACGCACTCCTCCACACGTGAGACTTCGTGGTCTATATTCATGCACTGCAAGACCTCGGGTCCTTGCTTCTGAACTCCCTGGTGCACTGCTGACTCCCCAGCTATCTGCTGCTGTCCCACCTCGTCACACCCTGGCCAGACACCTGGAGGGCTCTGCAGGGCCCTGTGCATCCTGAGAAGCACATGCACTCACTTCTTCCTCGCTGCCAGCACAAAGGTGCAGGGTTTGAACTGCAGCCTCTTGATACTCACTCCAGAAGCACAAGGACGTTGATCAGCTCTTGGGGTGAGAATTTGTTCCAGTAGGCTAAAAGCGTATCTGAGGGAGAGAAAGAAATACATCGAGATCCTTTTCTTTTAATAGAAAAGGGACCTTATAGACCCAAGCAGCCCATGATGGCCACTTGTCTTTCTGGCTGCCCTCTGGTACACCCCATAAGGAGCAAGAGCCACCAACCTTCAGAGATCATCTTCACAATGTAGAGGTAGCACATCAGGAGCGTGCGGATCTCAAACTGGTCCAGGCGGCTGCAGTGAGACACGCTGCTCCTCGTGGAGCTTCTGCGGATCTAATGGGACAGGAATGTCACATGGAGGCCCAGTGGCCATGGGTGCGTGGGCTGTGCTTGAGCACAGACACTACAAATCTGGCATGTGTTGGATGCACCAGCTCTCCTCCCGTCCCCAACAGCACCTCGCAGGACATGCCTTGGACACGTCCCATCTAGGGATGGGCAGTCTGGAAATCCAGCCAAAGCTTTCTTTGCCCAGAAAACAAATGTCTGGGCAGAGAAGGATGCCTTATCCAGCCAGATGCATGGCAGCCTTGCTACCGCTCCTGCTCGCTACGGCATCTGAGCTCTGTGACATTTCTGAAGTCAAGTTTTCTTCCAAACAAAATTCATTTGCTTTCATGGTTTAAAGCAAGAATCTTTTTGTTGAATACGTATGGATCAAACCAAAACGTCAGTAACTAAAGAAACAGGAACTTTCCACTTAAGAAAAGAACCATTTTGTTTTTTCCTCCTGGGTTTTGGGAGTGTCTCTTGTTTTTTTCCCCTCCTCTTTCCTGAGTTAGGCAAACACAAGTGAAAGCCTTCTGTTGTCAGTGCTTGAGGGAAAGGAAGGCTTGGGCATTCTGTGGTGGGAAAGAGGGGACTTTTAAAGTTGTACCAAATCCTTCGGCATTCTCTGTGCTTGCCCTGGTCATATCCTCCGACAAACAGATAAAATTAAGCTCTAAGGAGGACGCTTCTCTTAAAGCTGTGCCTCACATGTTTGGAAACCGACCCGAAGATCGTATGTGTTGTTTATTCTGGGGCAGGCTATGGACGTGAGTCATAAGAACACAAAATTAAACATTCAGATTAAGGCTGGAGATACAGTGCTATGGCTAGAACTGTGCTGCTGACCATGCCAAACTGTCCAGACAGCACACACTCCAACAGATCCACAATAAACAGTGTCTGCTCCCATACAGAGCCTTGAAGCTGTGCTCCTTCACAGTGCGTTGCTGTCACAGGGCTTTGAGGAAGTGATATGTATTGACAGAGAAGCTATTTTCTACTACTCTGAAAAATATACCTTCAAGGACACCCATGAGTGTGCCTGGCTGTGGGGAAAGTCAAACGCTTTCTGCAAACCCAGCCAGGTGTTGCTGCCAGCAGGGTGGAAGCACGTGCTCTGAGCTCTGCTGAATGTGAGCAGTGTGATGCTCAGGCAATTATCTGTGCTTGGTTTTGTAGCCTTGTCATCCTTGCGGGGGGAGCCCCACCTTTTCTGAGCGTGTCAGGACGCGGTCAGTAGGAGCCTGGATAAGCATTGCTTTGCTTCGCTCGTTGGAAGGGCCCACATTTCTAAAGCTGTATCAAGGATCCGTGCCAACCCAACACATCTGGAGAGCACCTGAAGGCAAACCAGGAGCTGGTCTGCACAAATACTGATTTCCATGCGTGCGATCTGCCAACAAGGAGGGCACACACCATCTGGGTACTGCGGTCAGACCTCTTTGCAGTGTCACCTTCTGCAAGTTTATGACTGTGGGTATTACCCTGTGCTGATTTTCCTATCAGTATCTCATCCCTCACATCAACAGTCACCAGCTCTCACATCATGGTGCTTTTCCTCCCAGCTGTGTGTGGAAGCCAGTTCCCAGCTCTGCTCAGTGTGTGCTGACCGGGCTCAGCCCTATCCCAGCACAGAGAACACATCTGTGTGTGGATACGTGCACCGTGGGAGCAGAGAATTTCCTCATTTGGATTGGAATGGATTTTGCCATTCATAAAAAATTTCCCAACACTTATATTTTTGTCTCAGAGACTTCTGAAGAGGGAAAGCATACCAGACCAGTAAGCATAAATTCTGCTACGACTAATCTGTTTGTTTCCAAACAGAAGTATTTCATAGAATCATAGAATGAATCACAGAACAGCCTGGGTTGAAAAGGACCACAATGATCACCTGATTTCAGCCCCCCTGCTATGTGCAGGGTCGCCAACCAGCAGCCCAGGCTGCCCAGAGCCACATCCAGCCTGGTCTTGAATGCCTCCAGGGATGGGGCATCCACAGCCTCCTTGGGCAACCTGTTCAGTGCGTCACCACCCTCTGGGTGAAAAACTTCCTCCTAATATCCAGCCTAAACCTCCTCTGTCTCAGTCTAAAACCATTCCTCCTTGTCCTATCACTATCCACCCTTGTAAACAGATGTACCCCCTCCTGTTTATATGCTCCTTTCAAATACTGGAAGGCCACAGTGAGGTCTCCTTGGTATTTACAAGTTGTTCTTCTCATCGTTACCAATTGTTTTCTGTCCCCCTTAGCTAACACAGCCTGTGCACAGCCCACAAGTAGGTGCAGTGAGCACTGTCCTTTCTAACACCAGATACATTACATTTTCACTCTGATCCGGGGAACCAGTTGCTCCCTCTGAGTTCAGGGATCCTTTGGAGTCCTCTCGCTTCATCCCATGGCCATTTGGAAGTGCTGCTGAAAAAAAAAAACCACAGACCCCAAATGATGCGGTTTGCACCCACACTCCTCAACACATCACACCGCCAAGGGCTGGTGGTAGTTGCATTGAAAATAAAAGCAAATGTAGAATTTTAGAACAGTTAATTTACCTGAATCCTTGTCTGCAATCAGGCTGGATCTGTTTGAGGGGGATGCAAAATTGCAGATGAATTCATCCCTGGATGCCTGTAAAGCAATATGAGGTTCTTGTGACCAACAGAAGATATAGAAGAGAATAATGGAATAAAAAAAGAAAATTAGAGCAGCTTTTGAAATGCAGGTGAAAATTCCTTACATCTGTAATAAGGAAACAAACGCCCTGGGGAGTAGTACAGAGAACAGCAAGGCACGTTAAAGGAAGTGATGGCAGCTTGTTCCCTTCCATTTTTCATCGCTTGATTTGATGTTATTTTTATTCAGGCGTTTTTTTTTTCCTGTTGCTGCTTTGCCCTAAACAAACAGGGGAGACTCAACTGCAAGCCTGAGCCCATCTGGGAGGCAGATGGGAGCTGAGTTCTGTTCCAGCCCATTGCACTTGGAGGGACTTACCTCTCCGCACAGCACGATGCGTGCCATAGAGGAATGCAATAGCAAAGAAAACAGCAACGCAGCAGATAGAGAACTGTCACAGGAAAAAGGTCAAGCAAAACAAACAAGCACATTTCTGGATGGGGGGAAGAAAAAGGAGCCCACTTGGGTCGCTGGGCTGTACTCACAGGGCTGGAGGCAGCCGTGCAGGAGATGAGCACGTCGCGACCGGCCACGCGCTGGATGTTTTCCAGCAGCAGCCCCAGCAGCGGCAGGTAGAGCTGGACGATTTTGGCCTGCTGGTTCTGCAAAAGGGGAGAGGAACAGAGGTAAGAGCTCAGGGTTTCCACAAAGTGAAAAAAAAAGGAAACTCTTCAGCCAAAATGTGTATACGCCACCAGTGGGTATTACCCTTCCGGCAACGAGCTCTGGGAAATGAGGGATTCTGGGGGCTGAATGATATTCCCAGTTGTACGGGAAGCATGACAAACAAATCATAGAACCATAGAATGAATCATAGAACGGCTCAGGTTGGATGGGACCTTAAAGACCATCTAGTTTCAACCCTCCTGGCATGGGTTGGTTGCCACCCACTGAACAAGGCACCAGCTCAGGATGCCCAGAGCCCCATCTGTGGCCTCGGGCACCTCCAGGGATGGGGCACTCACAGCTCTGGGCAGTGCCAGGGGCTCACTGCTCTCTGAGTGAATAATTTCCTCCTAATATCTAACCTAAATTTTCCCTCTTTTAGTTTAAAATCATTCCCCCTTGTCCTGTCACTATCAGACCACGTTAAAAGTCAGTTCCCCTCCTCTCATAAGCTCCTTTCAGTGCTGGAAGGCCGCAGTGAGGTCTCTGTGGATTCTTCTCCAGACTGAGCAAGCCCAGCTCCTTCAGCCTTTCTCCAGAGGAGAAGTGCTCCAGCCCTCTGAGCATCATCATGGCTTCCTCTGGACCCGCTCCAACAGCTCCACGCCTTCCTTACACTGGGGGACACACAGTCCCGGATTTCCTAACTCTTTAACTGGCACTTCACAGCTCCATTTTGAAGTGCAACACCCAGCAGTAATGAAATAAAAACATTCGCTTCTTGAGAGGCACTGACTATTGCTTCCAGTTGGGAATTCTCCATAGCAAACACTACTAGTTAAAACAGTTTGGAGGAAGGGATTAACTCGAATTAAAAACAGATTGTTTATGAAGTTTTGAAATGATCAAAAGCAGCCTGGCCATCCTTTTCTGAATGCAAGTCTCTCTGACAACCAGCTCTTTTCTGGTTAAAAAATGATTATCCTGAAGTTGACAGAAAAGTTAGAAGAAGATATCTAAGGGCTGTGAATGGAGTGGCATGTTCTGATACAAGAACCCTACATTTTCTTCTGATTCCGTATGACAAAAGATATGAGAAACCTTGATAATGCCCATGGGCTCAGCAAACCCCCTCTCAGCCACTGATGAAGATGAGGTTTCCTTGGCTGGAATGAGACTGCAGCAGCGTCTGCTGCCTGCAATGGGACTGGTTTCCAGGATGCCAGCTGAGCATCCTGCCCTGGCTCCATGCAGCTTCCTGGCCGTGCTGCCCAGAGCAGAACGCATACCAGAATGCAGCAGGGCAGTTTTAAGACACGTGGCATTTCTGAGGGGGCAGGGAGGGTGCTGCATGCTGACGAAGCAAACAGTTTCTGAATTAGCATAAGGGCTTTCGGGCACCCAGAAGAGCTGAAACAGGCTGCCTCTGACCCAGCTGTGACAGAGAGTTGGCAAATCTCTCCTGTTTCACCAAGCCTGGGCAGCAACCACATGCTGTGGTTTGTTGCAGGCTGTGCAGGTCACTGGAGATCCTTGCTGCAGAGAGAAACAAGGCCACCCTCCACTCCGCCCTTCCAGTTATGTTGCTGAAGGTGCAGAGAAAGGAGAGGAAGGGAGCTGGCTCCAGTCCATGCAGAGGGGCAGGAGTCCCTGGTGCATTTGGGTTACGTCTCCCACTCTTTGTGTCCAGGACGCTATCCATATTCCAAGGTAAAACCCTGAGTGTAGCAAACTAGGAGCAATTTGAAGAGCTAAACTCTAAACAGAGGCTTGTTTACAGCCTACAGCCAGGACAAGTAGTGTCTGTGCTGGTAGCTCAGCACTTTCAAGGACATATGTTTCAGCAGGGATCAGCATCAAGAAAGAAAACAAGCCCATCCCCAAGCTCTCAGCAATACCACATGCTGAGCCTCTGACCAAAGGAAGCTGAAAACTCCCTAGCGGAAATCCAGCATCTCGTGAGAATCCACAGATCCTCTCTTCTGGCTCACTAATTGGCAAAACATGTAGCTGACTAGTAACAGAGTTCAGTCCTGCTTCCTAATTATAGTACATTAACGCAGGATATTAATTTAAGTCCAAGTCCAGAAGACCATTGACGTTGCTTAACTTTGAACAGCCTCTTGGCTGAGGGCACTTTCAAGTCCTTTAATGGCTCGGGGCTTTCTTATGTAAATACTCAGCATGGATAAGAGCTCTGCAGTTATCACACCACATTATTTGTATTCCTAGACCATTTCTCAGAGCTATTCCTGTAATGCCATAACTGTAACTTAAAACAGTTCCCTGGACAGTAATGAGAACACCCTCGGTGCACCATACAAAATCTAAAACTGATGGTTTTCCATAAAATTCGAGACCTTTACATTTAAAAGACAAGAAAATATGCCTGACCTTGTGCTGGTATCTGTTGTCGAAGGCATGCTTTATCAAGAGATTTTTTAAGACCGTGATGGCCGTACATCTGATATCATAGTTGTCCTGCAAGGCAACAGAGGTTTCTCTGAGAAGCATCCCCACCAGGAAATGATGCCTGCAATACTCATCAGTTAAACTGTATTCAAGATTTACATCTGAAAGAAACAGCAAAGCAATGGTTAAGGGAACTGTTCCGAAGATCTATTCAGACTGAGACAGAACGGTCAAGTAAGCAACAACAGTTCATGGGTATGGCCCATCTCACTCTCTCCTACAGTGCAGTGATCTCTTAATGAAGCCTGAACTGATGACAGCTTTCTCAACCACAAAGTAATACAAAAGAATGTGTCACCTCCCAGTTCAGACATTAATTCCAGCCCTCACCATCTCAGCAGAAGTTAAATGAAGGATTTGTGCAGCGCAACGCTTTGCAAAGCTCAGTGCTCTGAGGGCCAGTTATAAAGTCAGAGATGGATGAAACAGGGAAAGGCAGCACAGCTCCGAGAGCCCCGTGCTATCACCGGGGTCAGAGCACGGAGCAAAGGCAAACACTGCTGGAGTGAGGGATGCAAACAAGGACGAGGTGCCAAGTGACCTCCAGCAGTTTACACAGCCCAACTGTAGGACTCAGGAAGCAGGGCAGGGTTCCAGGGAGCTGCGTGCCAGGAGCTGTGAGGCTCCGTTAGCTCCCTGCCAGCAGACACCGAGCACAGCTCCATGGAGGAAGGCAGCTCAGTACCTAACCATCCTGCTGAACTGACTGGCGCTCTGCATCACACGCGGATTCGGGCTGTATCTGTGCTGTGATCAAAGGGGTGGCTGCAACATGGCTAAAGCATCAGTGTCACTGACTTGCCCAGATAATGCAGCGGAAAAGCGACAGAGACACAGATTTCAGTGCGGGTTGCATGTGCACTCGGGCTGCTACGGATGACCTTGCCCTGACACCATCTTTCAGGCAGCCCGTATGCCTAATCAGAGCCGCAGCAGACAGTTTGACTGTTGCATTACAGCACTGAGCCTCCCAGAGGGATAACCTCAAAGCTGTGCGTTCCTCCCCCACATGGTACAAACCCCGTGTGCTCAGCTCTGATATGTTTTTGAAAAGCCCACAGGTGTGAAAGCTTTTTCTGTGGTGCACACACACAGCTTTGGAAGTCCCAGCCAAGGGGCTCCAACAGCACCGTTCCACACAAAAATGACTTTCAGATTGTTGGCTGATTCATAAGTTGCCCCTACTGGCTTGTGAAAATCTGATTCAGAGGAAAGAGAAAGCAATCTGGAGTATTATCTAGCTTTCACTGTTAGTCATGTTAGCAAATGCCTAAATGTCACACATCATGGTTACTTCGTTAGCTGGATACAAGCTAATTGACTGGAGACTGAATATTTAATTGAATTTGGCATTAGAGGACTCAGTCATCCAAGTTGGACGCCCCTACTGGAGCGAACTGCTCCACAGCAAAGGAAAGAATATCTAATTTCTGCTTAAAAAGAAAATGAACAAATATAAATACAGCAAAAATAAGCAGGAGTAAGTAAAATTCCTCCAGGCTTGGAGAAATTGGACAGCATGTCATGTTTTAGTGTTCCTCCCAAGGCACTTGCTTAACTTTCAACTCCTGGCAATCTCGTGGGTTCTTTGCTACCACCACAAGGGCAAAAATACCTGCGGATATTTTAAAAACAAAACCTCGACTGGCAGGTCGTAGCCACAGTAACACAGAGGAGGAAAGATGAGCTGCTCCTACAGCTTTTCAGTTTCACCATTGCAAACACAAAGGCAAATGTTAACCAAGGAAGAGCACCCTTGTGTTAACACGCTGCTAGCAAGCAGAGGGGAGGCACCATGGCTGTGTGCTTTTCTCTATCTCAGCCATTTCTAGCAGTTCACTTTGTTAAACTATGCCTGTCAAGTAGCCAGACTGATGTAAGAGATCAGCAGCTGGCTCAGATGAAGCTCAGAGCAATCAGAGACATACCAGAATTAAGGAAACCTGAGAGTTATTGCTGCTTCTGCTACCTGGGTGCAAAGGGAACCCCTCCAGGGTTTGCACGGCTGCACCTGGGGGCACACACAGACATTCCCTCACCTCCACCAAAATAAATCCACAGGGCTTTCACATGGGAAATTCCGAACCTCACTTTCCTCTCTGGTACTTGGCCAGGCTACTTGCAGCCAGAGCTGGCAATCTGCACTCTATTTATCTAGCACAGGTGAGAAACCAGGACCCAGAGATCATAAAGCTCTGTCTATAGAAAACTCATAAGACCGTTGAGGTGTGTCCTGCACTCAATACAGTGGTTGCATGGCTGCAACCATCCACATTCGCACGACACCTCAGTTTAGGCACTTGCAAACCTCGTTTGCCCTGCAGAGAACAACACCAGGAGCAGAGGAGGTGTGGTGTGACTGTGGGAATGGACTGGGTGTGCACAGTGCCACTGTATAAGCATGGTATGCACTGAGGATTGGCACAGACTCAAGACTTCTGCTGGCTGCGTTCAGCCCAGGCTTGAGCACAGCCCTACTCTTGTTCAAACTGAAAGCAGAAAGCCACAAAGAGAGCTGACAGCGGAGCAGTGAATGCAGTCTGTTCTCCTGTACCTCCGTTCGCTGCGACTCTGGCTGATGGGACACCCTTCTGATGCTGACAGTTGTGGGTACAAAGGATTAGACTTGCACAATCTGTACTTACTGAAATAGGGGTAATTTCTTTTGGATATTGTTAATCCTTTGCAAACTTAAATGTAGGAAATAATGTACGGACCAATTGCAGACCATTCTGGAGCTGACTAAGGTAACACTGCCAGAACAGCATCTTCTCCAGAGCTTAACATCAGTCAGGCTAACCTGGGCATACGTTTCCTTGACACTAAACCAAGTTATGTCTGCTCTGAAGCCATCAAGAAAGACATACCATAGCTTTCTAGCCAGTCCCTTGAGAAAAGACATACCTTGAGCTCTCTGCAGCTTGGGTTTGGAAAAGGTCATGGGTAAATTCAGAGGAATGTAGTGCTCATGATTGCAAATGGTTTGGAGAAATTCAAACTTGTATTCAACCAGCAGCTGAGAAAAGAAATAATTAAAATTGAGCAAATACAAAATATGTTTTCAGTTTGGCTTTTTTGCTTCTAGTTGTGCTTCTTGCACAAAGACTGGGGAATCTAAATGGCATTCAGTGCAACTCTTGTTAAGGGCAAAAATGTCATGGTATGAAATAATCACTACAGAGCTTTGATTGGTGCAGACACATACAGACTTCCAAGAAATGCATTGCTTACCTTGGGGTCTTTAGGGCTGAAGCCAGAAATGTAATCATTGATCAGGTTAAAAACAAATCCTCTGTCCATAAACGTCAAACAGCGCTGCAGAAGACATAGTGGAATGTCACCGATCATTAAAAGAGAAAGCAGTCATCCTAAATCACCTCCATGCCACCACCCCACCAGCAGCCAGATTTGATCTTCTGGGCTGCTGCTGACTTCCAAAATTCATTTGCTCCCATTTTTCCAAGATTATTTAGATGACCTCATTTAAATTTCCAGCAGACAACAGAAATAAGTAAAATGAGAACATGTGTATTTCATCCCGGGTTTTGAACAGCTGCTAGGCAGGACTGAAAACCTTAGATAGCATATAGAGTGCCAAGGTCTATCAGAAAGATCAAGTGTCTTTCCTAGGAAAGAAAGAAACTCCCTGAAGTTTTTATCACCGAAGAAACGTAAGGGATGAGACAGTAAGGACACGTATGTTTGTGTGCTATTTATTTCTATATATACATAGTTCTGATTTAAGCCTGGGAGAATGAAAGAAACTGCTGACCTTCAGGAAGTTGGCCAAGCTAAAATTGGCATTTCGGGATTCCTCGGGGATTTCATTATAGCGTATGGTCACATGAGGGATGATGGCGAGCAGCAGTGAGTGAAGGGCGTGCTGGTAGGAGTCTGGGAACCGTTGGGCCCTGGGCAGCTGAAAGCAAAAGTGTTGGGCGAAAAAATTCACGGGAGGGTTTGCTTGTGGTGGCTCTGTAATGCAGCGTTGAACAGATTCATTTTTACCTTGATTTTGTTTTCCTCCAGTAAGTATATTGCCATGGACTTTGCCAGTGCTTCAAAGAAAAACCACGAGTACTGGGACAAACAAAAAATACTATTACTTTTCTCAACAGGATCGAACACGCTGTGTGGAGGAGAAGCAGTGTGGGAGGGAGAGTTTGCATTCAGATGGCGTTTTGCAAGCATGGCTGTGCTCAGCAGCCAGCTCAGCGTGGGAAGGCACCTGGAAGCACACTTTGCTGTCCGGGGTAGGAACAGCTCCATCCCCTCTGCACCCCACAGCACCCTGCAAGGAGCCAGCACTGTTTAGGAGGCCAGCCATGCCCAGAGGGACAGCAGCTCAGTTTTCCTCCCCTGTCTGGCTTGAAGAAAAGAGGTAACGTTGGCAAAATGGAAAGCCCTTTGTTATGGCTGGCCACGAGACTTAACACAGTGGGCTCCCTGCAAGAGTTTGTCTTTGTTGTAAGGGGAGAACCTCATGGACGTGGATACAAGGAGCTGTTCTGGTAGCTTTGCTCCTGTGGTGGGGTTGGATGAATGGAAATGTTGGGCTTTGTGTCAGATCCCCTTTTCCTCCCTTCCACCTCAGGCAACCAAGCACCGCCTGTACTTCACCTTGAGCAGTTTATTGATGGCGAGAAAATCTGCTGATTGCTTCAGGATCGTGGCCATGGAAAGGACCAGGATCTCATGGGTCATCTTTGCCTGCGTCACACTGGGTTTCTCAGCTCGAAAGACGTACTGGGAGGCGAGAAGGACATTGTCAGCAGTGTGCCTGCTGCAGCACGGAGCTGCATGGAGCAGTGAGCCGTGACTGACCTTTATGAAGGAGCGCAAGTAGTGGTCTAGGCCTTCCTCGTGGCACTTGGACACGATGTGCAGAAGAACCCTGGGGAGAAATGTGTTCAGCACGCAACGTGAGGGCAAGTTCCTCCCACAGACAAAAGCAGACACCACGTGTACCCTATCCTGCTCCACCCAAAAGCCTCACCACTGTTTTTTCAGCCAGTATTTGCAGACCAGGGACCCTCACAGCTCCCGTGGTGGCACCATCCTTGCCATAGCTCAGCTTCCTCACTGAGCACTCAGAGCTGAGCACCCAAAGCCTCTTCTCTTGGTGTCACCCAGCCCTGCTGCCTTCAGTGCTCAGTGCTCCTTGCACAAGGAGGTGAGGTGGAGGATTCCCTGCAGGGGACACATCCTACTCTTTATGCATGCCAGCATGAAAGCCTGCAGCTACTTACACCCATATTGCAGCGAGCATCGGGCACTGAACAACACTCAGGGGTTAGGTAAGTCAAAAATGAAAATATGCAGTTCATCTGCTCTCTTTGGCTGGTGTTGCCCAACAGTGGCTGCATCTTCAGAACAGCTACATGGAGAACAAACCCATTTTTGCCTAATGCACACGCTGCAGATTCATCCACACTCTATGGTCCATGGCACACTGAGTTTCCCCTCATCGTGAGCCCTGTCCTAATAATGGTATGAGTGACTATTACAGTTGCAGCACTACATCAAATAAATAATAATAAAACACTATGCAAATAAACAAAACAGACAAAAAAATCAAACAACCCAAAATCTGTGCAGAGCAGTGGGGAAAAATTCTCTATGGTTGTTACACTCTGAACCCCCAAACCCTATACTCTTCACAAACCCCCACATTTACTAATTCTGAAAGCTCTTTTTTACTGAACTAGCATATGTATCCTCTCTTGCTTGTAGTTCCACGCTCTGGATTATTTTCAAGCTGTTGTCTGACAGTTCACTGGGGACACAGCCCCTGGAGAACATGCCAGCCCTCTGGAAGCACTCCAGGCGGCTGATGAAGGCAGCAAGCGCCCGGTTTCCCAAGCCAATATCGGAGATTTACATTCCAGTCCAAGTCAGAGAGAACAACAAACTGTTGCACACTGTCACAGACCCCATGGGCCAAACCACAGAGAGTTTACAAGCCATTCATCAGATACGGCGGCTTTTGAAATTCCTCTCTGAAATCCTGGATAGGAAAACAGTTGTCATTAACAGAGAGCTATTGACAAACTGGAAGGTGTCAAGCCAAGCTTAGAAAAAATTGGTGGAGGGACACGTGGGAACTGATCAGCCAGGAGGTGTCCTCTGTCCTTAGCGGAGTGGGAGTGTGTCCCTCACAGGAGGAGTCCCCACAGCCCATGTCACAGGACTGTGACTACAATGGGTCCTACATCCCTGGGGACCCAGGGCTCAGCCTCTCACCTTTGGTTTCACCGGAGGGAAATGCTTTTGGCTGCATGTGACTTGGAGTTGGAGCAAGAGTGGCATCCAGCATCCCCCTCTGCATTGCAGCATGGCAGAAGTGCCATAGGAGGAAGATGTATGTGTTTAATGCACCCATCGGTTTACATGCACAGGGACCACAGGTAGGACAGAAAGGTGCTCTGGCAGCTCATGCTCCACTGGGAGCAGCAGCAGGGCACAAGGCAGCACTGCCCTCTGGGGGCTGCAGGCCCTGCTGAGCAGCACCACACAACACCAACAGCAAACCCTACTGGAGGAAGGCCTGAAAGCTCTGCAATGAAGCCTCTGAGCCACAGATAAACCAATCAATTAGTCTAACCCCTGCTCCCAGGTCTGTCCCCTCACCTCCTCGTTGTCCCCACCACTCCGTCTCAGCAGTTATCTTTAAGATCACACATTTCCCCCAGGCAGCTCCCAGACCCCACACTGCCCTGTGGCACCTGGATGTGCCATGCGAGGGCTTCGGTGCACAACCACACCAACAAGCAGCAGTGGACAGCCAGCACTGCCACTTAGCACCCTGTACTGGGAAACCACCCCGCCTTGCACTGTAATTTGTGGCTTTGCATTTGTAACTGAAGACAGACGGTTTACCAGACACTCACATGGTGCAGTTGACGGCTACTTCATCTTCCTGGGTCACATTTGTAAGGACTCTAAATAGTTGCATAAGAATTACAGGTAGAAACTGAATCATTACTTGGGTCTCCATGGCGTGCAAACACTAAAACAAATGTTCAAAACACAGACACTTTTAGTCCAACAACTTGCAGATGTGAAAGATTTATAGTCCACAGACATTTCTGGGGCAATACAACAGGCATTAGAAAATGCTTTGGGGTGTGGGCGTCACCCTGCCAGAGGAACGGGGGGACTTGGACCCTGAGCAGTGCTCACTGCCTGCTTCCAACAGTTGGATCCCAGCTGCATGCCCTCAGGGAGCAGCATGAATCACTGCTGGCAGGTATTAATCTTTCTCTCAGATGTGCCAAGGCAGCTGTGACTTAATTAGAGGTCACATGCTATAAGCTGACCCCAGTAACCCAGATCTTAAGGCTGAAGTTTTGTTGCTGACTCTTCTTGCCAGCTGATGGGATGAAGTCCCATTTTCCCAAATGCCTTTGCAAGGATCTGATGCCCGACAGCTTGCAGTGAGACCTTTCTCTAGAGGGCACAGCTTGCTGTAGGAAGTGGGATTTAAGTGACCTGGTAAAGGTCAGGATCATCTGGTGCATGCACCGTTCACCCATCGCATAGACCTCTTTTGCCAGAGTATCATGATATGAGTCCAGGAAGGATGATGTGCTTCATTTTCAGTTTTTAAACTGCAAATTCAAATCTTAAATCTGTATGTAAATATTCAGATTACTGATGTTGCAGAAGTAAGAAGCTCCCACTTGTGGTCACTATGTAAATGTCTCCATCTGCAGACTGCAGTGAGGTCAAAGCAACTGCTCTTTTAGTGCTTGGCTTCCAAACCTGCCATATTTTTGCTCGGGGTATTTGTGCACTATGTGAAACACACCCAGTAACTCCGTGATGATAAATCCCCACCACTGGAAGTGGAGCTGTTGCTACAGCAGCAATCTCAAACACAGGCAGCTATGGAAGGAAGCAAGGACGCTGAAGAGCCAAGGAACACAACCCCTTCAGAAGCCTTGCTGGGCCTGCTCCAACGCCCTTATTCATGCTGCAGTGAGTGCTGAAAAGCTGGGTCTGGGGTCACAGCCCATCTATGGTCCAAGTTCACCAAGCTACAGTCTCACTGATCTTTTTCAGCCTGAAAAAAAGTCCTGATTTGAATGGATTTATTTCTGAAAGAGAGGAACCGTGCTACAGCTTTAAAAGTTTCAATTGGATGTAGGGCAGCAGGGGGGAAGCACACAAGTTTGCTGGGAGGAGGCTGTGCCATGAGCACAGCAGGGTGATGCTGACTCGTTTCATCTCCTGGGAAAGGCAGCAGGAAGCAGCACACAGACAGCAGAAGGTCGTGTCAGTAAGCAAAGGTAAGGATCTTGCACAACCGATCCCAGCACTGCCCATGTGCGTGTTCCTGCACAACAGGGCTCTGGGTATTTACTGATGATGCAGAAAAACACAATCAAAGCCCACTGACAAGCACTGTTCACCTTCAGGTATTTAACAAGCTCTCCAGGGACTTCCTTCACACCTGCCTGAACCAGCTGGCAGTACTGGAAGAATTTGTGCAAGTGCATGTCCTGGAAGAGATGAAGAGCAAGGTCAGTGCAGCAGCCTCAGTCTTTGTCAGTCCCTGCTTTCTAGCTTACACCTGAAACTCCACTGACAGACCCACAGCAGCAAGCTAAGACCATGTCCATAGCAAGCTCCCTGTCATCATCACTGGCACTCTTGGTCCCCAGCTGCCACCCTCCACGACTGCAGCACTGCTGCAACTCGTCATGATTGCTATTGCTTCTCCATTCTTCTCACTCCTCCTCCCAGGCTAAAGTTAATTACTGGGTTACTTAATCCCAAAAAGGACCTAAGAATGTATTTTGAAGGGAAGTGGAGATAACGTGCTGTACATAATCAGTAAGACCTTAAAACAGGCTTAGATTATGCTGAAAACAAATTGCAGTGAATGTGAATGCAGCTGATCACATCCAGCACAGGACAACAAGCCCAGCCAGGGGCATTTCCCCATAAGCAGTGCAGACAGGCGGTGCCCTGGAGCATCTGCTGGGAATCTTTGCTGCACATCACATGAAGCTTAGGGAAGTCCATCACCACTGAAAGTCAGCAGAACATTTAAGGACTAGGTTAAACAGCCTAAACCGGTTTCAAAGGGAAATGAGGAATCTGGTTTTCTTGTGAAAAGTGTCTGCTGTAGTCAGAAAACTTCTTTTTTTGTATGCCAATGCACAGTCTAATGTTTTGGGGGAAATCTTCCATTTCCACCAGTTCTTTTCCTTCCCATGTCATTAAAGCAGCCCATTTACTCAAATGTTTCCCTTGTCCTGCCAGTTACAGAGCCACTGGCCAAGATAACACCAGCACCTCCCAGTGCTCATTCACTCACATAGCTGTCTCATCACACCCAGACAAAGCAGCAAACCCCAGCAATGAATCCCAGACCTGCTGCTAGAGAAGTACCACAGCACTGCTCTGCAAACAGCAGAGAAGCAGCAGAGATACTTCTGCATTTGTGTTGCTTCCTCTGCATTTGTGTTAGTAGTCTACAAGGATGACATGCTCAGCCTACCTGGGTGTAAATGGTTGAGTCCAAGTGGATTCTGATTTTAAAGAGTGGCTTTGCTCCATCCACCCACTTTGCATCCACGCTGGACTGCTGTGAACAGACAACATTCAGACGCTTGGCTTCAGACTGTGGGAAGAAGGTGGCTGTGTGCTGGCAGGCACTGGCTCAGAAGGTAAGCTTGGGTGGAGGAATGGGGACCCCCATTGACATGACTGCAGCCACAGTGGGGCAGAGTTGTCCACATGAGAACATGCTTGCAGAACACATGTCCACTCTCCTGCTGTGCACCACGTGCAACAGCCCAGTCCAACCTATCACAAAACCCACCAATTTTGAGGGCTACACTGCTGTGACAATCTTTCCAGCCATGCACAAGCCCAGAACCTATGGGGGCAGCCAAAAGCTCAGCTTTCCTCTTCCCTTTATGTTTAAGCCCATTTTAAATGTCTTCCCTACCCTTCGTGACTCTGTGTCCCCGAGGCCCAGGTAGCCAGGTGGAAGGTTGGATGAAACAGGCAAGTGACGTTCCAGGGTGACAATCCGTCCATCCTTCAGCAACGGGACCCAAGCATATCCCACTGCAGAGGCAACCAACGGACAAAGTTAGCAGACACACAGTGATATATAGCTCAAGCTCCAAAAAGAGCTGTATCTGATCCTACAAAAATCCAACTCATAGCTGTGCAAGTGGCTCCTACCAGGCGGGGATCAATCATGTCAGCCTTGCTAAAACGTATTTTACCTGCTGACTCAGTGAACAAAATTCAGCACAACGGAGATCAGGAATGAATTTGAGGAGCAGAAATGACGTGTGAGCCTTGAGCAAAGTGGCAAAGATCCTTTAGTTGCCCAAAGACCAGCTGGAAGGGGAAGCATCCCAACCAGGGGAACTTCAGTCTTTTACACGTGCCCAGGGTTGGCAGGAGTGGCCCCTGAGGCCCTGATCTTGTGCCAAGTGCTTGCTAGTGACTTGACTGACAACTGCCCCATTCATGCATGAATGTTTGGTACCAGCAGCAGAACTTGAGTTTCACTATACACGGCTTAAACCCACAGCTTGTCTTAGGATGCTCCCATAAAAGAAGATGTAGCTAGACAAGGACTGTAATCAAATATAATGCTCCAGCAGAAGAAATGTAAGCAGTGAACATACCTTGAGTTTCAACGGTGTCCTGTTTTTTCGATGTTGCCTTTGTATTAATTTCACAGCTGACATGATAGAAGGTGAAAAGCAAATGATGCTTTTGATGGAGGTGAATTGGGAGCTCAATTTTAATCTAAAATGATATCATGATAGGTAAGGCTGTATTTTTAATCATGGAATAAGTTCTATTTTATTTCACAGCTGTTACATTTTATGCAGTTACACAAGACAGACTCCCACCATCTTAGATAACTCCCAACTAACATTTTCAGCACATTTGAACATTACTTATTAATGGTGGTGTGTGATTGGAGTGCACAAAGCGTGACAGTAAAGACAGCAGAAAAAACAAACTGGCATTAAAAATTGATAAAACCTCTGGCTCTGCTGGGTTCTTCTACTGAGAGATGCTGTTTGTTTTTTAACCTGTATTTCCCCCAGCCCTGGAAACAGACGTGTCCTGAAAAACTGCTTGGCTTTGTAGCACCCAGGGAAGTTTATTTCCCACCATTTTGCTTTACCTCATCGTAGAACTCCGGGCTCTGGTTGTGATGCAGCACAGCTGCATACGCGTTGGATGTCAGGAGCTGGCCTCCAGGTTTGCCATAGATACACTGGAAATACAAATGAGAAGCCGGATTCAGGGTTGCTGCCACCCTAAATTAGGTGACCGAATGGAAACAGTGAGCATGGAAACTCTGCTTTCTTATTGTTCTGCTCAGCCTGGTTGGCATATGGTACAAAGCTGCAAACAAATGTCAGCCCCAGGTCACTAGAAATAAAAGGTACCCACCTTTAACGGCCTGGCATCAGCTTCATCTGAATCCCTGAACTCAATGCAGACAGCAATGTTCCTCGCCTGAATTAGAAGAAAAGAGGAGGATGAGCCACATCCACAGGTCAGCAGCATCACTCCAGAGCCCACCGAATCACTCACCTTTGCAAACACCTTCTGGTTCTCATACTTCAAATGCAAGGGGTACACATACAGGTGGTTTTTGTAGACAGTGAAGGGATAACAGTATTTTGCAACTTCTGGGACAAGCTCCTCCACTTCAACTGCAATGTTCTCACAGCTCTTCTCAAAAGGCTTTATAGGAATATAAGAAGCTGTCACACAGTCTAAAAGAGAAGGAAAGGATGAGCACATGCTCCACAAACATGGGAAGCGCAGCTCATGCATCAAGAAAATTGCAGGTCTGAAACTGCCATTGCTCCCAAGTACTCAATTCCCTCTATGCCAGAGGGCCAGGCAGCAAGGTATGGCCCACTCCACAAAAACAATTAGGGGGAAATTCTCTTCTTGTTCATGTAATATCTGAGGTCCCCAGCTGCACTAGCAACACTGAGAAAAGATGGGTGCACAGGAACCACAGGGCTCTGCTCTCCTTGCCATAGGGGACTGCAGAAGTGTCACTTTGCTAAAGCTCTGGGGAAAGTCAAAGGGCCCTTTGGCCTTCCCATGTCTGGGCAGGGATGGTGGCTCTGCTCAGCACCTCCATCTTGAGACTCCAGGAATCTGACCTGTTAAGTTACTGCTTTATAACACATGCAGATACCACACGACCAAAGAAGATGGACTTCTGAAATGGAAATGTCTGAAATGGACTTGAGACTGACTTCTCAAAGTGCAGAAGTCCCACAGTGTCAGAACTTTCCCACCCTCTGCTTCCATCAAGATTGTTTTTTAACTCAAGTGATGGTATTGGAAGAAAGGGAGAGAGAAAGGGAGAGAGAAAGGGAGAGAGAAAGGGAGAGAGAAAGGGAGAGAGAAAGGGAGAGAGAAAGGGAGAGAGAAAGGCAGCCTGCTATAAAGTCTCTTAGACAGGGAAGCAGGTGACAGAATCCATGACAGAACACAGGAAGAGCCTGTGATGTGACACTGAACCCACTACAAGTGCAGAGAACCAAACTGAACATGTAATGTTATGGATCAGAAATGTTATCTGAACTCAATGTAATAATAATGGCAAAAGCAGACAGGTGGCTTCCTTTAGATTTAGGATGTGACAGCCAAGCAGAATGTGACACCCTCAGGTAAACCTCTGCACTTGGACCACATCTCTCCACAGAATCCATCAGAAAAACAAGTCAGTGGTTGTGCTGAATTACTGAGTTCTTATTTCAGCCCCAATTTGTTCTTGCTAATGAAACAGAAAAGCTCCCCATACAAGCACTAACTCCTGAGGCTAGCACCGTCAACATTTATTTGCAGATCCAAAATCCTTACTTGTGAAGTCCAGCGGGATGTCCTTGATGACAATATTCAACTGGGCCGGAATGATCTGCAGCTTTGTCTTCTCTGGTCTGCATTAGGAAGAAAGGAACGAGATGGTGAATCGTGAAAGTTCAAGTGCTGAACCCATCAGCAGGGCTTTAATTACCTCCTGAGTGTTTTAGAAATTGTTATCTCATGCTTACACCTACTGCTTTAAAATGTATGTTAAAAGGCCTGTTCAGCCTCTGCACCAGGCTTACTTCTTATACTCTGCTAATAGCTTCAGCATATCTTCATTTGAGAGTTTGCCACTGTCTTGCTTGTACAAGGGTGAGAATTTTCCTTCAGCATCAAGAGTGCCCTGGGAGTCTTTGAACACGGGTCTGCAGAAGAGAAGAGGCACATTCCCTAAATGATGGTAAGGATGCAGGCACAGGAAGATCAAGCTTCAGAACACACATGGCAAACTGCACACCAGCAAATCACAGTCCACTCTGACACTCATCTGGTGTTCCCATGTCATTGTTGCCCCTTGCATCAGCACCAAATGGCACTTTAGCAAGGGACAGAGAAATGAACTTGCCTGTAGGGCCTTCTTTTGACATGAGTTTTAAGGGAGTTAACACTGAAATAACAGCGATGGAATACGGTCACTATCTCCAGTTGCTCCCAAGACCATTAATTAAAGCAGAGTCAGAGACAGAGGTGTAACTATGCTGATTGTCTCTGCTTTTGTCCCCTCCCTGGTGACGTATGGTGCCAAGGGGTAATTTCTGCACCAGTTCTCACAGTAGCACAGGACAGGGTAACCCAGCCACAGGGATGTTCTGCCTTGAAATCAGTAGCTGCAGGTCAGCAGGAAGGTTACGGTCTTCCCAGCACTGTTTACTATTTAATATTTTGTTTCTAATTCTAGATAGAGTATTTCAGGCCAATCCATGTTCTGCCTGAGAAGTCAGGGCCAGATTCTGCCCTCTGTTGCTTCCACGCAGCCTCACTGACTTCAGCAGCTTGGCCATTAGCCCACTCAGCCTGATGCTGTCCCAAATCACTGACAGCAGCAGCTCCCAGCCCAGCAAAACCACAGCCCAAGGCCACTAACCTGGCAGCCCAGCCAAAGGGCATCCGGTACAGCCCCAGACGGCTGCACACCTGCTTGGCCACCTTATGGACCTTCTGGGCTGTCTGAAAAACACAAGAGAGAAGGTGAGCATGTGCCACTGCTTCCATGCTGCACTGGGAAAAGAGAGGGCTGCGTTCTCCAGGGAGGAGATGCTGTGTATTTCACAATGCACAGCGCTGCATACACACAGCATAGCGTGGCCTGAGGAGCTGATAGAAAATCCCTGTCGCTTCACACCATGCACATTTATTACAGCACAGGCAGCAGAATGTATGGAGACTGGACTTTGCCAGAAAGCAGCTAAAGAGAGGCAGAAACATCTCGCTTTACAGACCACGCTACTGCCCACAGCAGCATGCAGCATCACTAAGCAGACCCCCCCACAGCCCCATCTCACCTTCCCTGGGTCTGAGTTCTTCATGTACGGTTCCGCACAGTGCGTAATGCTGCCCTGCAGCACCTTTTCCACGCGGGCCACCAGGAAGATCTCTGCATGTGGGTCGGTCACAGAGAAAACACCCTACAACAGACAGGACGGGAGGCTGTCAGCAAGTGGGATACCCTACCTGTAGCACCGGGTTTGGCCCTGATTGTCCTCTCCCACAGGGGACACAGACCCTGCTCTGGTAGCCGCCATGGATGGGCCATGGGAGCTATCAAGGCTTGAGAATGGTCAGCTCCTGCAGAACTCTTAGCTGGTGCCTGTGAGCCCACAGTAGCAATCAGCCTGAGACTGACCGAAACATGAAGCTACTGCACAACCAAGTCAGTTCTTCACCCGTTTTATGTAGCGCAGGCAGGACTCAGGGATCCCATGCATGAGGCTCTCGCCTGGTGAACGCCCCTTCACGTCCTCCACCTTGGAAGCTGACGTATCCAGCAGCATGTCACGGACAGGTGGAGGGTTCAGGTCCACGTGGAAGTCTGCAGAAATCTTGCAGTTATTTTTCAGGTCAAACAACGCCAAGCTGAGGAAAAAGGGCTCAACCTGCAAACGGAATCTGTGTGTCAAGAAGTGCATGGCACCAACTCAAGCTTTTTCACGTGCATTGCCTTCCCCACCAGGCGTGCCTCCTTATCTGTTTGTTCCATTAGTTTAGTCTATCACAGTTTTCCAGGATTCTTACAATTCGTGCTTATTTGCTTCATAAATTCATAAGTCCATTTTTCCCCTTCATTACCTTATATAATCTAATCGATTTTAAAAAAGGCCTTCATTAAAAAAATGGAGGCAGTTTTCTATAAACAATAAGCTACAAGTTTGAAGTAAAAAAATGATCCAAATCCATCGGTTAGAGCTGTTTAACCCTGGTAACGAGACTGAAAGCAACTTCAGAGTGTTTGTGCTCACATGCTAGAGAACACCTCCTGTTGCCTGAAGTCCATCAGCTCCAGATGGCCCATCTGCAGACACTGGGAACATTCCCTTGCTGCTACACACAGGGGCACAGAAGCAAAGTAGGTGCAAACCACCGCCCAGCCAGGAGAGCTAGCACAAGGCTGGGAATTCTATGTGCCAAATCTGCATCTCGGGGGCTGCTCTACAGCTGAAGACTGTCTTGCACCAAGCTCAGCTTGCTCTGTAGCTATTGACCTTGACAGCACAAGGCAAGTGGCAACAATTCTGTGTGTTTGTAGTTCAATGATCCCAGTAGACGTTGTCCACATAAGGATAAAAGCGAAGGCTTGAAGCTTTTTGATGTTACAGCATAAATTGGAGGCATTAGCTCAGTACTAAAAGCATGCTGATTAGGTCCAGCACTGGGCTGATAATATCAATCAAATAATATCACTCTGTTATCAGTAACGCATTCATCTGCTGGGAGGGACTGAAGAACAAGTTTGGTGTGCTGGATGATCCCATCAGGACCGTGATACCATCAGCACAGACTGGTCAGCTGGTGCTGCTGCCTCCCAGCCCTGCAATGCTATCTGCTGCTCTGGGCACCCTTGTGTCAAGGGCTGACTCTGATGGTAATAGGGAGAATGTCTTGGGAAAAAAGACTGGAAGAGACCGGTCTGCTCAAGTCTGGCAGACCAAAGGCAGAGGAGGGATATAATTGCTAGCTACAATTTTCTGAGCTGCAGGCTCAGAAGATACAAGGAAAAGCTTTTTAGGCTAAGGCACAGCTTTGGCACAATAACAAATGCATATAATAAAGTGGCTGTGAATACTGTTGGTCTGTGAGACAGGAGATTTCAGAACAGGGAAATCCCTTACCATTAGAGGAAATGAAATAAAACACAGCAGTGGGTGGCTTGGAGACGGAGCTTAATTATTTACCAACAGGACTCTCATGGAGATCCAGAATATTGCAAACACACTCCCTGTTCCCTGTGCATCTGAACCTCTGGCTTCCTAGCAGTCCCAGTTCCTGGCAGGCCAAGGTATGTTAGGGCAACTCCATCCCAAGACATATTCTGGAACACCAGAATACCAAGGCAGGCAAACCCCACAAAGACCCTGGGCCAGCAGACACCACCTGCCCAGGCCCCAGCATAGCTCATGGCAGAATGGGACTCCTTTATCCATCCAAATCAACCTGCCATAGGTTTTTCTTGCCAGCAGTCAAAGCAGAAAATGCCAGAGCTCTCCTTACGTTGGTGGGTCCTCCCTCTGACTGGTCACTGAGCTGAGCGAGGAGGTTGAGGGACAAATCTTGGCAGCAGACCACAAAGCGCCTGCTGCTCTTCTCCTCGAATGGCTTCACGTCCGGCTCCATCCCCGAGAAGTCGAGCCTCTAGACAGCAAACAAACAAATCTGGTCTCAGTAAAAAAGAAAATATACCCCCAGATAATGTTAAGGGGCCACATTACAGCCCGTACAGCCCTGACCGCTTTTGTTTAAGTGGTGCAAAAAGTACAAGACGTTCACAAATGAGTGCCATTTTGTGATGTTACACAGATGCGTTCAAGACATGAATTCATGGGGATGTATCAATTTTTAGCAATCTGGTTTGTAGAGCACAGAAAACTAAACCTCAGAATGATTTCAGTTCCTTCCTGCTTTGCTGTAACCCTGGGGATCTTCCCAAAACACCATTTAGAGCTTGGGGAAGAAAGCGGAATATAAGCCGTCGTTACCCTCAGAAAAGTATCTTCCACTTTGAAGATTTGACTAGTTTAAGAGATGGTCCCTGTGTCTGAAATAGAAAGAAGGCACATGCTTTTGGGATCATGAACATCTTGAGCGGAAGGCATTTCTAGATGCACGGCAATAAGTGGTATGGTTAGCAGCAAGGGCTGCCCGCAGAGCTGGCTGGGAAATCCAAACAGTTTTAGTTATAATCACACCCTTCTTAACACAGCACACCCATGGCTAGTTATTCCTCAGTGCCCACCCTTCTCAGGGAGCAGGCACATATGTGACCAAAATACCATCAGCCAGAGAAAGACTCATAACCTTCACCACTCCCACTGCCTTGGGCACCGGGGACACAGCTACCAACCCCCCTAAACACCAGCACATCTCTCAGTGACAATCTGGCACGGCTCTATTTGCTTTTCCCCCCTCCAATTCTGCAGAACCCGTTAGCAAAGGTGGGCATGGATATCTCACAATCAAGTAATTTGTGCAAAACAGGGTGCAATTGTTCCTCTGATTCTGAGAAACTCTTCCCACCGTTTTCTCCATTTCCCTTCTATGAGGAAAGTACACTGCGGCTGTATGTTCCTGCTCCCAGTTTCCTTAGCAGCAGGCACAAAAGCACGCACACACTGCACTGACTGGGAAGGTGATGGTGGATGTCCAGCCTTAGAGCAGACCTGACCGACCCACACCATGATGTGCATGTAGGGACGGCAGAAAATCTAGCCAAAATTAAAACAAATAAGTTCTGTGCGCTACACTGAATGATATTCTCATTTTTATTATTTGATTAAATAATAGGAAACTTCTTAAAGCTTCTCTTAAAAAAAAAAACACAACACAAACCAAATCTCTCCTGGATGCCTCGGGACTATCTGTCAAATACCTGAAAGGAGTGCCAGGAAAAAAACTAATTTGGTACAATTAAACTTTTTAAAGCCTAATTACATTTCCTTGTTAAACCAGGATGTTTTTCTTCACAGGTGTGAAGAAGCAAAAACGTGCCAGAAAGGGAAGCAGAAACTAAGAAAGGACTTGGAACAATTCTCTGCAACCGCATTAACAACTGCAGCTCATTCCACTGAAATCCCACAGCTGGGTCTTGGCAGAGAGCTCAGCAGAGAGGTCAAAGCTGAGCAGAAAACAAAGCAAATAGTGCACAATCCCCTACTTTGGGCATTAGAACAGCGCGTGGAGTTTCTTCTGCTCGTACCTCCCTACACGTGAAAACTCTGCAGTTGACCTCTAGCATCACTGTTCACTCCTCCAGATGTGCTGAGCCCATGCAGCCCTGCAGCTCTCCTTGCAATCCCACTTCTGCTGCTTCTGCCCCACTGTGAGACCCTCCCAGAGGCCCAAAGGGTGGGTTTGAGATGCAGAAACAAAATGCATCACAGAAGCCAGAAAAGCCGGAGGGAGGCCACATGTGGGGCTGCTGCAAATGCTCCTTTTATTTGAGCTATCAGGTGAGCATTGATTTGTTCAGACCTCATTGACGGGGACGTGGGCTGAACTCCTATTCTCCAACCTGCCAAAAAACATGCTGTATCTGCAGGCAAATGCTGTAGTTGTTTAAGGAAATAGGGGAGGCACGATGACAAGGGAACAAAACCTCACATTTGCCAACAGGGGAATGTTTACCTGGACTTCTGGGTCAAAAGAAAAGAGGTTTTGTCTTCCATCATTTCTGCTCAGTTTGTTCAGCTGGTCTGTTTCTCTTCCATACTGGGACAAAGAAAAGCATTGATATTAATGTCCGGCCTCACATCCATTCAATGAAAGAATGGGAGCAAAATAAAATAAATATGTTTCAGGCATCCTCTGTGACGGTGCAAGGCTTCCCAGCTGTATCCACCAACACCACTCAGAGCAAAGCAATGCAGCTCTGCTAACTGGGAAAGCAGACAGAAGCGGGCAGCCGCACTCGGGTTCATGCAGGAGATAGACGTGGTTGAGAGGGCTGGAGATGGGGCTGGGAGAGCGATCCCTGCAAACACAATACCTTCATCAGCTCTGGATGCATGCTTCTCTCCAGGCTTTCCAGGATGTTTTCTGATTTTCCCTGCGTGCTTGATTCATCATCTGCAAGGACACGAAAAGCAGATGTTCAAAACAACTGCGAGAGCACCATTCTATTTTCCTCTGCCAGAAAGCATCCTGCAATATTTGCTTACAATGGCACAAAAATAGTTTACAGATAATTTATGAAGACTTTTCCATTTGGATGTAAGATTTTTCCATACGTTACTAATAGCAGAATGCACTATTAACAGCCTGCTAGGTTTTTCCAAAGCAGAAATTCAGCCCAAATCCAACTTTCCATGGGTCTGGAAACATTGCCATGGATTTCCCACCCAGAGGAAGGGTCATGTTTCTCTCCACTTTTATCCTTCAGAATATTTTCTGCATTATACTAAGCCGTTTGGCATAACATCCTTTGTCGGCCACAATTCTTGCTATTAATCCAGAAAGAAAAACGGATGCTTCTGCAGGCATCCTGCTTGCTTCCTGCTAGAGAAGGATGAAGGCAGGTATTGATTTATAAACTGACCTTGTGCAGCTTCCACAGTATCTTTCTTCTCCTGCACCGAACTCTCAGTATTGCTCTGAATGATCTTTCTCAGAGTCACCAGCCACTCTTCCATCTCCTGCTCACTCTCAGCTGCAAGGTAGTGGCTGTACTTGTCTATGGTCTTGAGTTCAAATGCATAGCGGCGCATTTTGGGACACTGAACAAAGAAGAAAGGGCAAGTTCTGTGTGACGCCTCCCTCAATAAATCAGCACAGTACTTTCTGCAAAGCTCTTCTCTGCAAAAGCATTCTGAACTGAAATGCTATGACAGGGAGAAGAATCACCTCATCACACCACAAGGACCCTCCTCAGTACCTCTGCTGCAGTAATCACAGAGGGCTGTATGGTTGCAATCACGTGCAATACAGCTCCACAGCTGCCAGTTACTCTGAGAGTGGAATGAAGCCAGAATGAACCACTGACATTGCACCGAGGAACAGCAGCAAGCTCCCTCCTACGTCATTAGACCTTTAATAGTTACCCAGAGAAGCCAGGAGCTGGATTTGTCCAACACAATGAGTAGTGTGGCACATTTAGAGGAATCTATCTTAGAGGAAAGTGGTTCAATATAATTTTCTGATCTCTGTCTTTAAACAGCACTTCCCAATGAGAAACCCAGGCAGATCTGATGCAACTTGGGCAGTACATCCTGTACACCACCAAGACATCTTCGCTACTGCGTTAGCTGTAATCAGAAGGATAAATGGAAATGCACAGCTCTGACTCATCTGTGCTGAAGGAAACAGCCAAAGTAATTCAAGCTGCTGTGTACCAGCTCTGCCACACTTGGTGCTTGGAGCTTCAGCGCTGGCAGGAACAGCAGAAGGCACAGCAGTGATGCACTGCTACACTTGGCTCTCAACCCAAGTTGAAGCCCAGTACAAATACCCACTTCTAAAACCTTACAGGCACTTTGGGAGTGGTATACCCAAAGGACTGCACATTTGGGTTAGTTGGTAAGTCCTTTCTTTCACCTCTCAGTGTCACAGAGTGAACATCTCCGTCTCACAAAGCACAAGCCCAAGTACAGGCACACCTACCTGTACAACATCATTACAAGCATCCAGGAAAATACAGCCTTTGGATTCTTTTGAAATCTTCTCATCTTTGTAGGAATTAAGAATGTAGGAGCCATCTGTGAGTTGTGACAGGTAAAAATATCTCCTCTTGAATACCTGCAAAAGTACGACATCTCACTCATGGGAGCACTCACTCAGCTGGATATCACAAGCAACAGTCTCAGTTTCTGCCCTCCTGCTATTGAGAAAATACCATTAACAAGAAGCACTGATGACCCTTGAGTGTTGTAGCTGCACCCCTCTGAGAATGACTTGGTTTTGTAATGGGAGATTTTGTCATCTGCTTTAATTTTAATGTCTTCGTTCTTATTATGAGCTTGCCCATCTAAAGCAAAGTCCCAGGGCTTCCAGCTCCTCTCTCAGCTGGCTCCAGCCTCAGTTATCTGCACATGGCAAATTCAGATCAGCACAACAGATTCATCCTGCCCTCCAGCAGGTATTTCTAGGGCTTTTTTTGACAAAGACCTCAGAATTACAAAGTAAGTCTCCAGAAGACTTCGGAACAGACGTGTGGAAATTCCTAGCACTCAAATGCAAGCTAAAGAACACTGCAATCCATGCAAGTGCTCGTGGTTTCATTTCTTGTGGTTCTGTGTTGCCATTTTTTCTAACACATCTATTTTCATGAACTGGCTTTGGCTTAGCGTGTTCAGTTCTCACCTCAAATGCAGTAAGTTTGAGAGAGGTATTTGTATGTTTGAGTTATTGTTATGAAGACTGAATTAATCGATTAGCCAACACGCTCTCCAGCTTTCTCTCAGAACACCTTCCTTCACACTTGTCAGCCCACAGACACTGGACTATAATTCAGGAGAGCATTTTGGCAGCAATTAAGACAGCACCATATGCTGGCAGGTGTGTGAGGCACAGGGTGCACCTCGCAGTGGCTGGATATCACTCTTAGCAGAACCACGAAGCACCCCAGGGTGAGCAGCATCGCAAAGCTCGAAGTATTCCCACTGTTCTGAATACATGGAGTAGCTACAAAAGAACACAATGTTTTTCACCCCAGATGGGAGACTAGCAGTAATTCTGTGCCCCCATCACTGCTGACACAATCACATGTTCAATATAACCACTTGCTCATCTGCATGGAACTGGGAGGAAGCACTGTGCCTAACCCCTCTGAATGGTATCCTCTGGCATCATTTAGATGAGTAGCTTGCTGCAGAGACTGTAATTACCAATAAAGCAAAGAACCTCACTGCAGCCATCCCTCAGCTGCACAGCTGAGGATAACTACACAGTATTCTCTCTGTGCTGTAAGAAGGCAGCTGCACGGTGGAACATCGGGCAGGCTTCTTGCCATGGCAAAAACCTGTGGTGGAACTATTAAAAATTTCCACTACAAAACCTAAGCAACGTCAGGGCAGATTATGTGCAGGGGAAAACAAGAGACGAGGCAGCTGTTGCTTTGAGGTCAGTAGTGCTCTGTCTCCTCAGTGACATCATCCCTGCTTTTAGAGCAAAGACTTGTCATTTCAGTTTAAGGCTGCTCTCTGTACATATTTCCTACCAGTAAGGAAACCATCAATTTAGAGAGTCTTCTTTGCAGGGCAGCTGTTTGTTATTTAAATTGCCTTCCTCTTCCTAGCCTCTGCTGCTCATTGTGAAAACAATCTTGGTTTACTTAAGCACACTTTGCCTTCTTGCTCGGCTTGCCTGTTGTGATTTGAAGTGCATTGGGCTTAAATTCTGAGAAGGGAAGGATCAAAAGCTGTTTCCAGACTGCATTTTCCAACCCATCTTGGGATGCCCTACAAGAGGGGTGGACACACCCAAACCTGAAACCATCCCTGCACTCCCACTGCCTTTAGAGATGGGATCTGAACTTAAAAGAGGTTGTGTCTTGTTCACAATTAACCTAACACGGGATAAGTCTCACCCTCATGGTAACAGTGATCGTGCTGTTGACATTTGCTTTGTGCAGCCAGCCTTGCTTTATCACACCGCCCTTCTGGGAGCACAGTGATGAGGAATCCTGAAAGAGAGCAAAAGACCAGAAAAAGAGCAGGTCAGCTTAACCGCCTCCCATGTAAAATCCCCCTGGGACACAAGGGTATGTCTGCACTGGAAAGCAATACTGTTAACCACAGTGACGTAGTTAACCCCATAGCGTAGAATGCACGCTTAATATGTACAGCGTTATCACAAGAAAATTCAGAGTCATCTCTTTCCAACAAAGAAACAAGTTAGTTTGGGTCACCCTTCAAAGGAAATATACATCTATGCTGACAGAGCTGCACAGGGGTTTTGCAATGAGGAAATGCATGTTGGTCCTTAGGCATTATTTCAAAAAGCTGGGGAAGTGGGACATTTTCTAGATGGTCCGTTTGGACAGTTGCAAAATGCAGCACTTTGGATTTATTTCATCATTTCCTTTTGCATAAATCAACTTTCCATTTTAAATTGAGGCAGAAGAACACCAAACCCAAATAGCTGCAATGTGACTGACTCTTTTCACATTTATCAAACCAGGAAGTGACCCAGCTGTGCTGTTCCTGGTACTTTGGTGGGATTTCTACCTTTGGTCCTGCCTTGTGCTCCCAGAAAGGGAGAGAAGACCTCCACCCATACCTGGCAATGACCTCCACAAGGGACACAGGGAAGCGAGATGAAAGAAACTTGCCCTGTCCCTTCCAGTGACTCAGCAGCAGAGGTGGACCTGGACTATCTGCCAATGAGCTATCAAGGCACTGCTTTATATCATCTCCTGCATCCGAAACAGCAGCTTTTCAACTCTTTTCTTGCCAGACTTCCAATTAAAAAAAGTTCCTAATGCTTTATTCCCCTGTGTAAAACAACCCACAGTTTCTCCTTCATAATGCTTCACCTTTTTTCATCCAGAGAATTAAGTGAATTCTTTTACACGAATTTCCATTGCATATCCTCATGTAAATGTTCTGTCAGGAAACAGTAACAGAATCCTTTCGATACGGCCAAGCCAAAAGACATAAATGCCAAAATACTGCCAAGGTACTTGGAATACTCCTCCATTGCCAACATCGGTAACTGCATTTGTTTGTGTATTTGGGACACCGATCAGAAGAAAGCAAGCTCCCCAGCACATTGGGATAGCATATCTTTGTCTCTTTAGTTTTTCAGAGGCATGCTGATAAGATACCGCACAGCTCTGTCTCCAGCCAAAAGTAGATACTATTAAGGAGGTAACAGCTCAAGTGAACAACCTACTACCAGCATGGCCAAAAAATTAAAGCCACATCTGACAATACATTTCCATCTAGGAAAAAGCCATCTCAGTCCAGGCAAGAAGCGTGCTGGGACATACATAACAATAAAAGCATGCTGAAATAACTCTCCAGAACTACAGCACTGCAAGAAAGGAACTTCCCTGTTCCTAAGCCTGCTCCTCAGCAGCATCTCATTGCCATGCAGATCTTTAACAGCTGGACTCAACTCCTTACACTGTAATCTAAGTATTCTTAATGCCAAGTGTGTGAATTAAACTTCACATAGGAAAGTGCTACCCTCCTTCTGCAGAAAATGTGATGTGTACAGTAAGTAAGAACTGCGGATTATGAGGCAGAACACAAACCTTTTTAAGAAGAGGACCCTGATATAGTTGTATCTACGTGTATCATGCAGCTGGAAACCAAACCGCCTGCTTTAAATTATGGCCATGAAGAATTTTACTTCGTTTGTCAGTTGGCTTCTTTTTTTTCTTTCCCTCTCTCATTGCTGCACTGAATCAAGTGGAAAAGCCATGACAAACTCGATGGCTCAACTTCCACCTAATTTAGGAGAATCTTGGCTCCAACAGATCATCTTGTCCCACTTTCAACTGAATCAATGTCTCAGTTTTGGCCCCATACCTATAGTATGAAGCACCTCACCAGAAAACCACAGCTGGGAAGTGAATCCTGACTTTGCCTTGTGAAATCAGCTTTTTAACACAACTTAGAGTGGAATATGCAAAACATTTTCCCCTTACCTCATCTTTTTCAAAGTCTTCATCGATTTCAAACACATGGCTTGGAATCTTGTCTGGCCTGAAGGATTTGCTGAAATCACAACACATTTGAATTGTTAATGACCGGGAAACACAGATCCTCTACACCAGCTATCCCATGCCAGTTACACTAGCAAGTTCTGCAGAAGATGCTAGGAGACCTCCACCCCTTACAACTGGAGAGAGCCAACTTCTGAGCGCACCTTGTGGAAGCCAAGTGCAAAGACCATGCAACTAGCTTTCCCTGTTTTAGCTGTTCGTCTCTGCAGAGTTTTTGCTGACTTGCATTTGTGCAACACAGGGATGCAGCAGGCCCATTTGCCTTCCATCTCACTAAAAGAGAAGCCAGATCAGTCTGCAAGATTGTCTGCAAATTTTCGTATGATATGATCAACACTGTTGCTCCATTGCTGCCTCACTTCTCTGCAGGCTCTTCAGAACAGGCCTACTTGGACTGTTTCTCCTAAGCCTGATCAAACCACAGCCCTGTGATCACATATTGGTATTCCAAGGGAGTGTGACACTTACCATGGCAACATCCGAAAGTCTCCTGAGTATTCCTCATATTTGTAGTTCACCACGTGCCAGTCGGAGCTGTAGGTTTTAATGCACTGGAAGGAAAACAATGGAGCTCTTTGAGAGCTACAGCAAGCACAACAAAACCATGCACAATTCCAAAAGGCTATGGGCTGCTGGTTGAGGTAAGCAGTGTTGCTTCACTTATATTGTGCTGCCACACAGAATTTCATAGGAAACTTTTCAGCACGGAGACAAAAATCACACAGCATCTGGCCTAGACACAGCTACTGATTTTGAGTCTACAGAGCTCCAAGACTTTAAAAAAGGAGCAGTGATTTGGGAGGGGATTGCTTTCCAAGAAAGAGCTGATTGCCTGCCCTCAGAACTGCAGCGCTTCTCATTCAATGCTGACCATCACTTTGCATTTATTTCCACTGCCCTTGGAGGGGAAAGGTCCTAGAGAGCAGCATTTGGCAGAACAAACCCGCAGCAGTCAGGATGCAGTGAGGGAGGCTGTGCAGCCCAGCCCAGCCCTGCTGCACACCTGCACCTTGCAGCTCAAGCCACACACAGTGTTTGAGTACAGAACCTGCTGGGAAGAAGCAAAGCACAGGAGGCACATGTGGGAACTAGCTAGTGCAAACACCCTGCCAGCAATCAGCTCTTCCCATGCAGGAAATAACAATCTGCAACCTTGCAGACCAACAGCTACAGCAGAACATCTTGCCTAAGGGAGAAGGTGCTGTGGGCAGGGACCGCTGGACTTTTGCCCCTACCTCTTTGACAAAGAGGCTCTGAGCTTTCTTGAGAGCATCTTCTGGCACTGTAGACTGGACAGTCCTTCTCTGCCGACTGATGACTGAGAGCTGCAGGGAAAAGGGGAAACCGGTTTCAGTGCAAACTGGGTCTCCAGGGTTTGATGCTTGTTTTAAATAAATGCAGTGGGCCCAAACCACCAGGGGGTCATTTCACTTTTATGTGTCAGTAACACAGCCAAAATCAACGTGTGGCCAAGAGTGGAAATTTTCCAAGGTAAGCAGGACTGGAGATGAATGAACCTCCAAGAGGAAAAAACAGCCAGCACAAACTCACAGACACATCTTCGATCGGAAATATCAGCAGGTCCCGGAGGGGATCACTGTAGATCTGAACTTTGCGTTGGAGGATCACGTTCTCATAGTCCAAGGGTTCAACCACTTTGGTTTTTTCCTGTAGGAAAAATAGAAGAGAGTAACAATTACATATATATAAAATAACTAATAGCCAGCATCTTGTGCATTATTTAGTCAGATGTCTTCAAGCTGCGTTCCCAATGGATTGCTCATTTACTCAACAATTGGATGGATGCATGATGCAAGGAAGCACTGGCACGCATGCTTTGCAGTGATGGAAACAAGGGGTTAAGTTATTCAGGCCTGGTTATAAGCTACAGGAAGAAAGCAAGTACTGCACTGCTCTAGCCCAGGCATAGTCTCTAATTTCTTAATGGAGCAAGAAATCCTTCTGGACAGGCTGCAGCTCTAACAGCTGCAAGATCCAGTTTCCTCCAGTACGAGCACAGCTCAGCAGCAACACAGGCTCCTGCACCAGCACTAAGCTGGTTTCACTAGATGAGCTGACGAGAGTCTTTGGAAAGGTGCTGCTGGCAGGATGGGAACAAGATGCCTACAATTCCAGCACAGGGATCTCTCCCTGTGGAAGGAAGATCCCTCTGGAAATGCAGGAGAGCCCTCTGCATAAACCACACCCATGGCTGGAAAACTCTAGAGCCTGGCTTTGCTCTTATTCACATTTCTGGGCAGCAAGAGGAACTTCTCCAAAATCCCTGGAGTCATCATAAAAACTATTAGGAGAATGCCAGCACGTTTTCTCTTGCATTACTTCTGTTCATGCTACAAGGCCAGAAAACAGAGCTTAAAAAAACACCCACAAAAGCAACTTCCAAAGCAGGAAAACATCATCTCAGCTCTCCAGCCCTGGACTTCAGCATTCGTAAGCACAAATCGGGCACTGCAGCTGTGAAAGTTACTCTGTACACCAAAAGCAAACACATGACACCACATGCACATGAATAGTTAAAATAAAAGAGGAAGGAAATTCCAATACATCAATTTTGTCTCTGTTTGAATTCCAGCTAAAAATCTGCTGATGCCTGGCCATGCTATGGGTGGCTCTAACATGTGATGCCAGGCTGGCAGGTACCCATGGGAGAGCATGCTCTTGCAGGTGGGGCTGTCCACTCTTAGAAAAGGAATGTCAGAATCTCCTTAATCATCAGCAAACTTAACTGAATATTTTCACTTGGATGAACTGTTCTCATAGCTCCCAGGCTGTTCCTCCTTTCCAGGCACATACCTGGCAAGCTTGTAATATATGCAGTGAAATACCAGATGGAATATTTTCCCCAAAACACTTCAGAAATGCAAGGAGGGTCCCTCTCACACCATGTTTCTCAGGACTGCATCCCAGCAGCAGGATGACATCCCATCTGCTCACTGAGGAAGGACAGCACGGAGCCTGTGTGCAATCTAACCTGTGTTACCAACATGAGTGATGTCTCAGGGGCACTGCCTTGCTCTGCTTCTGGCTGTCTGCAGAGAATGTCTTACTTCTGACTGGAGAAAGTACACCTCCTGCCCCAGGCATCCTCACATTCAATATGTCTATTTTCCATGCTTGCAGGAATCCAGCAGGGGTTTGCTCAGTTGAAACTTTTCCCTCTTAATCGCTCTTTGGAAAACTTTGCCTCACTCCTAATGCAGTCCTAAAAGAAAACTCCAGAGCCTACAGAGCAGCACTGCAGCATCACAGGGAGCAGCTCACTGGGTCACGGCTGGGGAAGGGCAGTGTGGCCCCAAAGAGAGCCCACACTGTGGTGTGAGAGCTGCCAGCCCCAGCATTGCTTCTGCCCCAGGATCTGAGTTGCACAGGGATCTCACGTAAAAGAAAAGGACTACCAGAAAAACAGGAGTCCCTAAAACCCAGCGGGAAGACGGGGAGAAGGGATCCAGTTTTTCCTCAGTTAGCCTCACACTCCTTAAATGCTTAATTGAATTTGGTTAATCATCCGAAGCACCAGTCTTATTTCATTACAATGCTATGCACTGCTGCGGATTTGCCAAGCCTGGCACGTTAATGTGAATTAACACATCGGGATGCTCCCAAACTGCTCTCCAGTTTGTAGGCATAAGGTCTGGTGTCCCTAAATCTCAACAGCTCTGCTACCATCCCCGCAGCAATTCCACCAGCACCCCCAGCATGAGCTGCCTAAACATGCACCAGCTCACCCTGCCCTAGGTTGAGGGTGAATTAGATTCCTTCTAAGAGCCCTGTGCATTGCCGTGGTGTTAAGTAGTGGTTTTGGGTACTCTGAATTCAGCTGTGTGATGGCCCTTTGCAGCACGACTGCAAGACAACGCTGCATGCGGTGCACCCTGTGTGACATAACGAAGTTGGTTGTCACAGGCCATGAGGGGAACCACAGCAACGTCTCAAAGGATGTAGGTCAGGCCATATGCAAGCAGAGCAACTGCTGAGAAAAGGATGTGGTGTGGCCTCTGCCTGCTGCCACGGAAACACAGACACCTCCGTCAGCCTGTCAGGGCCCTGCAAACAGAGCAGCAGAGCAGGAGGGAGCCCCCTCTCCCCCTCTGGTCCCAGCAGGGCAGGAGATAAAACGCTAAGCCCTGAAAAGCAGATTTTGAAGTCTTAGTTCTTCTGATGAGCAGGGTTCAAGCACACCTCCTGGAGCAGGCTTGGCCCTGCTGCCCGGCGCTGTCACAACAGCAGATGGCACCCACCAAAGCCATTATGAAAGCGAGGAAGAACTATTACACTAAAGCAATTAGAGTCTTAGAAACCACAAATTCCACCACAGGGAAAGCCAATATGCAAGTGCAAAGAAATGCTGCCAGTCCAGCAACAAACCCAACATGTTTCTGCAGGAAAAAAAAACACGGTGCTGCCAAACCAGGCCTGCTCCGGGCAGCAGGGCCTGCGTGAGGGATGGACGGTCAGCAGGGCCTGGCCGGGTCACGAGCTGCTCTTGGACAATGGCACAAGCAGAACAACAACCCGTCTATTACACTATTGACTCTCCACCAAGAAGCAAGCTGGCTGGCATTTTAACAGGAAATTCAATTGAATTGCTTCAACAGAAACATGCCCACAAACGCCAGCGCAAGGCAGCACAAAGAGCCCGGCCCCAGGAAAACCCCATTGAAATGTCCCCAGCCCTGCTGCCCTGAGCCAGCTCCTGTCTGTAGCCATTTGCAAAGCACGTAAAAATCCTTACATTTGCTTTATGAACAAGGGTTCACACATTCAACTGGAAAAGGTTTTTCTATTTTCAACTTTTACGGCTCCGAACGCAGCGGCCACCTGTCTTCTACTGTCCTGCATTTAAACTGTACAAATGTGGTATCGTTGTTATTATGTGAATTATGTTTTCCCGATGCTCTCGTTCTCCCAGAATTACTACAGGTATAACTGCAGTGGCACTACTGTACAGAAAGTGAAGGAAAAATGTTTAATTTGAGGTTATTTTATGACAGAAGCCTAGGGAAAATAATCAGGAATGTGTGCATTTTCAGTGCTTTCAGGCTGGCTCTCATTTAAAACAAACAATACCCAGAGAAGAAAGCAATGTGATGGCAAACCCAGCTGGTTTGGCTCTGCATTAACCAGTTTGCTCATTGCATTGACACCCGCCCCGCGTGGGCTGACAGCTCACTTTTCCCCCTGCTCAGCAGAAGGCAGCCCCAGAAGAACTCACAACCCCAGAAGAACCCACAACTCCGGCATAACGACCTCACCACACTCAGCTTTCACTTCTCCCCTATGGTCCCCAGTGGGTACGATGCGTGGCCATCCCTGCCTCCACCAAAACACTCCAGGGCTCAGCAGCACCTGGCAACAAGGCAGTTTTTCAATTCCTCAGAAGTGAAGCTTGACCCAGCACCACAAAACCCACCCTCATAATGCAGCTAGAGACAGAAGTGACCTGTATATGGAAAGTGATGCTTCTCTGAAGTGTCTGAAAGAAGAGGAAACAGCACGGATCTTATGTACATATCAGTGTACTGTCTCAGACTCTTCCCAAAATCTAGCGAGCATTTTACTGCCCATTTACTACTTCATCTGCAACCTAGTAATACACTTAGGTGCAGCACCTAGCAAAGCATAGATATTAAAATAAATCCCATAGGACCAACAGGGTGAAATACACAGAAAATAGGAGACAAATTCAAAATGGGGAATTGATTCAAAGCTCAAGAGGCAAAAAAGAAGAAGCACGTGTCCCTTGGCCATAACAACCACAGACACAGCGCTTCTGAGAACAGCATCAGCCCAGGGAGGGACCCTTTCCTACCACAATACATAGTACATAACCTGCAAATTCAGAGAGACCACTCAGACGGAGAAGAGAATTCCCCAGTTAGGGCGTTGCTCATGAAACCTGGAGGTCATGGGAAAGTTTATATGGAATCTGGGAACCAAGAAGCCCACTTGGCAACCCCCATGGGCACATGGAGGTGAGGGATTTCACTCCATAGAAAAGCTTTTCCAAAGGCAGGGGATCAGAGGCCAGCAGTCACGGCACTCTCAGACCATGTAGTCCTAACGTGGTTTTTTGTTTAAGTAGCACATCTGTGGCTCTTCACTTTCTCAGCCCCCAGCTCCAGCACTGCCATCTGATCGCATTTGCAGGCTCTAGCTCCAGCTTGCAGGCAGGCTGGAGCGCTTCGTTTAAAAAAGCCTAGATTCACACATAATTCATCATCTCAGGAGCCTGGGCAGAAGGAAGAACAACAGAAAGTGAGAAACGCTTTGCTTAACTATCCAACATCTGGAACCATCGTAACACAGTACAAAGCCAAACAGCATCTTCGGCCCAATACCTTCAGAAGCAGAGGAGAGAGGAAAGAGGTGGGAACAGAGCAACAGGGGAGGAAGGGCAAGCAGGGCGGCAGCGTTAGTCAGCACAGATGGCAGCAGGCACAACACGACGCAGCCTCGCTGCTGCCAAGTGCTTTGCAAGCTTCTCAGCACAGCCACGATCAGAGGAGAAGCCAGGAGGGAGGCAAAGATGCAGCTCTCATGGGATGGTGCTGCAAACATGGCTGTCAGCTGGATGGAACTGCAGGGCCCACGGTGAGCTGCGCAGACATGGGCTACGGTAAAACCACAGGGAGGAAAAACAGTCAATAAGGCTGGGTATGAGCAGGCCAAGACTATTTTTATGCTGTCTAGAGAGAAGGAGGTTTAAAAACACAAGGCAAATGCCCGGACAGGAATCCTAGCTGTGCTGGAGGCACAAAGCCCTGTGACATAGGAAGAGTCTGCAGGACTTGGCCACAATTCTGGCCCAAAACCCTGGGAGAGCTTTGTATGAAGGACATAAGGGGGTTACAGGCAGAGGGGATGGCTACTGTGGGGAAGCTCTTAAGAAAGCTGAGTTGAGCCTGGAGATGGGTTAGAGAAAAGCAGGGCCCAGGAGGCACTGGGGAGAGAGAAAGGAAGGGGTTCGGCTCATCTGTTTGCTCCTGTCCCAGAAGCAAACAGATCCTACCTCTGGCAGTGTGGGCTCCCTGGCGAGATGCTAGGTGATGCCTTCAGCAGAGGAACCCAGTGCTGCTCATCTCATATCCTGGAAACAGCCATATCCCAGCTGTGGTCCAGGCAGGCACAGCAGACTCTTCCTTCCCCAGTCCCCGGCACTCCCCCAGAAGCACTTCCACACAAGGCTGCTGTAACCCCTCTCTCCCTCTTCTCTGCACTGAACAGAGATGGCTGGCTCTGCCTGGCGTGCTCACTGAAATAAGAAGTCAAGTGATAGGAAAGGGAGGACGGGCGCACGGTTATGGCACCCAGCAAGAAAACATCTGCAGTGAAAATTACTCATGTTTTCCATTCCAAAGTGCAGAGCTCAAGTCCTGCACAAAGCAGTCTCACTGCCCACACCTGCCTGCTCCTGCAGGACAGGGCACACAGGGCAGAGGCCTCAGCTGAGCACTCTGAGGCAGATCCTGACATCCAAATGAAAGAACGTGATGACGGATTACTGCCAAAAAAAAAAAAGAAAAACCAACACCCCACACCAGATCAAGTCACTGCAACCGTTCCTTTCCACCCTGCCTCTGGCCTCTTTTGCTGTGTGCACTGAGGCCAGCACAGGCTGGGTTCTGGGCTGCTGCATGTTGCCAGTTTGCACTCATTTGGGATTGAATCCAAGCTGGTGAACCCAGCTCGGAACCATGCATCGATTGAAACTTGGATGTCCCCTTTTTCAATGTTATGTTCAATTCTGTAACCAAAAAGGAAGTGTTTTAGTTATCAGCATTGTCTTTGAGAGCATCAGTTCAAGATAAAGGCTTGGAGAAAGCTTGACAAAATGGTCAAAAAGTTGATGTCAGGGGAGACACATAAGCATTTATCTATTATTACTGCTCAGTCCTGGCAAATAAAAGTGAGTCAGGATCTGAAGCACCTTCAGACTGCCTTAGAGACGATAGAAAATCAGGATAACCTTCATTTTCCTTCCACTTATTTAGCATTGGATTCCACACTTGACAGTCTTTAGGAGATCACATTATGAAGCTCAGATCTGCAACCACAAGGGCCAGAGATGGTGCTTTTTTTCCTGAAAGCTGAGAAACTTGCACAATCACTTGAGCTAAAGGAAACAGCCGTTCAACAGAGCGTTGGGTTTGCAAGCAACCTGTGCATGTCACCTCTGGAAACAGCACCCCAGTCAAATAGGAAACGCACCACCAGAGGCTGGTTGTAGCTGGGACATGCCACAGCATCTCCAGTCCCCAGATACACCCAAAATCCCACTTCTCCCTGCACGCATGGGTACATCCTGGCTCGAACCCAGCCCTGCTGCCCATGAAACAGAGCTCAGCGCATCCCTGCGGAGCTGCATCTGCATCCAGCTGAGCATCTGCTGCAGAGAGTGAGAGAGATGGAAACGCAGCGCTGCTCTGATTTTCTCCTCTGAAAATAATAACACTAGTAGAAATTGGCAAAAAGCTCCTGGTTTCCATGGGACAGATGAATTTCTGCCAGACATGAATTCTCAAAACATTCTGTAAGCGCAGGCATGCTAAAAAAGGGGAACTAGTAATTACAACAACAATAACACTTGTTATTTATATAAGCTCTTAACTGGAGCACCCCAAAGTGATTTTTAGATGTCACTGCTATTTCATCATTTATTTATGTAGCACACGTTTTATATTTAGCATCCAGTTCCAGAAGAACCAACTTCAGAACATCTTAAAACAATTAATTGTACATAAGCAGAACCCCTCCCTTTCCTGCCTGCTCCCAAAACTCCTTGTTTTTCACTCAAGAAACCTCATGCTCTGGGCCAAGCCAGCCCTGCAGCCACTCCTGCAGGCAAACCACGGCCGGGGGCTCACCCCAGTCCCTGCAGCAGTGCTGCATGGAACCAGAGCAGGAAGTCACAGATGGGTTTTGGGTTGCCTTAGCAATAAGGTGAACACCCACAACAGTGAAGTCAAGCCCCAGAGATGTCAGTGGTGATTGAAACAGCTCAGGAAGTTGTCTGCATAGCTCCCATCTCAGCTCTGGCTGCGGTAGCTGCGAAGTTAAATGGTTTTCTCCCCAGTAAGTACTGTGTGGCTGCGTGCTCTATAGCTGCTGGGCAGGCTCTGCAGTGCTTCAGTCCAGCCAAAATGCTGCTCTTGGTGGAGGCACCTCCAAGCTTCCCCAGAATGAAGACATCCGTACGAATGTCAGCATTATGCAAAGAGACAAAGGAGCACAGGGGAAAAGGTTGAATGTAACTTTCCAAACCATTGCAGGAGGAGGTGACCTGGGGAAGCTAGGTTTGCCTTCCTGAAACCCAGCTTTGTGCTGCATCCAGCCCTCCCTACCACCTTCCTCCAGGAGATGAAGGCTCCTTTCACCTCTCCTGACTCAGCGGCTCTGCAGATGCATGGGGTTGAACTGCACAAAATTCGCCACTCACAGATTCACCACTTCCACCAAACACCTGAGAAATGGGTGAGCCACAGCTTTTGCTATGCTTTGAGACATCAAACATTGAGTATCCCTCGGGTACACCCACCCCAAGCGCTCAGCGTGCAAGCTGTGGTCCTGCCCTCTATCTGAGCTCTCCTAGCACAGTACAGCTCCAACCCACGTCCCAGGCTCCCAACCACCACCAAAATACAACCCTAAGTATGGCTGTCACAGAAAAAAAGCTATAGCACCACGACATGACCAGGTCCTAACTTTATCCAGGAGAGAAGCCGTCCTTCCAGCTGCACCTTTGCCATGTCCCTACTGAGGGGATGGAGAGGCCAGGCTGCTGCAGTGGGGATGTCACTCAGTATGAAGTTAGGGCAGGAGGAAGGAGCAAGGATACTCTGGACCCAAGCAGTGATCTCCTTCCACACAGCCACTCCCCAAGGACAGCCCCGTGACAGGAGTTATTAATAGGAGAGAGAAAGAAATTGCATTTCAGCAAGAAAGGAGAGAGGGGTGAGAAAGGGGTTAGGAACAAGCAGACCTGACCCCATTAGAGAAGCAGCGGGAGGCAGAAAAAAGCTGTAAAGATGAGACAGGGCTGCACTAAAGGGAAGAGCCAGCAACGGAGAGCTTTGATTTGCAATTTTTAAGGGAATAAAAGAGACAGAGGAAGACGGGGACAGAGAATCATACTCCAGTATTTCTAAGATGACAGCAGTGCTCACAAAGGCACACAAACCCACCCTTCTCTTCCTTGGCCAGAACAGGAACGGGGAGGCCAATTAAGCAGGGAAACCTAAACCCACAGCCCTAAGACCGGTTGCTCTTCAGCTGCTGTGTGCGATTGTGATTTGCATTCCCAGGCCGTAGAAATGTCAAAAGCTTTGTGTAATTCTGCATCATTAGAGATGAGAAATCAGTGTGCAAAGAGCTAAATGGAATCACGTAAGAGCCACCAAACTGCCTGTATAAAAGGATGCTATAATATGCACTCCAGCAGCCCAACTTCAAAAGCTCCTGGTCCTCAGGGGGGGTACACTGCAAATATCTCCAGATACCAGAAAGGGCTGAAACAAATCCCCCCAGCCATCCCCTCACTGGATTTTGAGCACACCAAATCCCCATCCGCATTGCTGGCAGTCGGCCGCCGGCATTGCTGACAACCATCTGCTCCAGGCACTGCCGGTGGCAGGTCGGGGCAGATGCTGTCAGTGTGGGGACACCTGCATCTCCATGGCACTGCCTCCAGCACAGAACCAACCACCCTCAGCTTTACCCAACGAGCACAAAAAGCACAGCCATAGAGTTTGCAAGATGTGGCAAGAGGTGCATGCGCAGAGCTCACATCCTCAGAGCCTTCCTATAACGAGCTCATGGAAACCTACTTCAAGGATGCTTTGGGAAGGATAAAACTTATTGTCTACGTGAAGCTTGTCAGAGCCTTCAAAAACCTCAGGAAGTGGCCACACTGAGCACGGCCCATCCTACAGTGCCCATATCGCAGCATAAGGAGGCATTGTTCTCTCTCCCAGACTGAGTGTCAGTGGGAGATGCTCTGGAGATCTGTAGGAAGCAGCCCCAGGTGGTTGCGTGGTGTGCAGGCCTTGCTGCCCTCTGCAAAGCGATGCCCTTCACCCAGAGCACAACTGCTGTGCACTCAGGCAGGAGCAGCCCCGACCACTTGCACTGCACGCACAACCCAGGGCCATTTAGCACTGAGCTAAATGAGGTCCTTGACAGCAAGAACACCGACTCAGGAAGGCAAGTGATTAATTTTAAGAAGGCGTTTCAGTGTTTTCTATGAGTAATAACCTCACTGTGAGCACTTCCACAGAAGTCACCCGAGCACGCGGTGGTGGCACTCCGGAGGCAAAACTCCCACTGAAGCAGGGGCAGAATTTCCTCCCATGTCTTCAATACGTCTCTTTTGCTATTGAAGTTATGCAAACACAGCATATCGACTGCACCCAAAGGGGAACATGCATATATTCCGCGTCTCTCTTGAGCACTGAGATCGCTACAAGCACTGCACACAAACAGCCTTCACACTGATCAAAGTGAATTTAGCTTATTAAAGGAGGATTCTATGCAGAAAGCTGATCTCCTCTGCAGGAGTATAAATTCAGTCGCATATAATATAGATTAAGCTGTTAGAAAAACACAGAGAGAACAAAGTGCCTTTTTGCTTCCAGTCAAAACCTCCTCAACATCACTCTTTGGAAGCTTTTTATCTCCTGTTTGGTGTCCGCCTGAAACCAAACGGTACACAGAAGCCCAGCCCAGCCCGGATCAAACAGAACCCATCTCCTCCTGGCATGCGGCCCACAGCCTCATGCCAAAGCTGCCAGCAGCACCACGTAACACAGAAAAGAAGGCACTCTCACATCTGGATGGCATGAATCAGCGTGGGTTGCATGCAGATGATCTCCCACGCTGCAGTTGCTGGGAGCTGATGTGCTGGCAGACACATGGTCAAAGCTGGGAGCTTGCCCGGGTGCATGGGGCTCAGTCCTGCAGCCACATCCCACTGCACGGCACGCACGTCACCAAGCAGTGCTACTGAGCTGGCCAGTATCCAGCATGGGGAAAGCCTGCTGCCCAGATACGGTGCTCCCAGTCCGTGTCCTTTGGCAAAGCTGTGAATGTATCTCCAGTTAAGAAAAGCGGAGTGCTTGTAGGAGACTGAGCATTGCCACCAGATTACTTGTTTTGGCAGCACAGTGGGAAAATGGACTGTCTGCGTTTCGTCAAACGTTTGCTCCTTTGGTCTTATCTCTCTCACGCATTTTATTTCGCTGTCACAACTCTGAGAATGACACCTTTGGAAAGCTTGCAACTTGCTCGAGACAACCCTCTCCCATTGGTACTCAGCCACTGCTGACTGCATGGCTCCTGGGATGAGGGGAGGCCCAGGAGAGGCCCAACTCCATCTTCTCAGGTCAGATATTAGGTAGAATTTCTTCTCCAAAAGAGCAGTGCTGCAGTGGCACAGGGCTGCCCAGGGAGTGGTGGGGTCACCGTCCCTGGAGGTGTTCCAGAACTGTGGGGATGTGGCACTGAGGGATGTGGTTATGGGCATGGTGGGGGTGGGTTGGGGTTGGACTTGGAGATCTTAGTGGACTTTTCCAACCTTAACGTTTCTATGATTCACCCAAAGAAACAAGTCACCCCAGGCAGCTGGTCCGGCTTCCATGCAGAAGGCAGAGCCTTTGCTGTGCTGCAGCACCACAAGATTACGGCTCTCATTCATGTGCATTCTGCTCAACTCTACAACACCACAATCAGTTTTGGGGGAAAGCTAAAATGAGGCAAAGGAGAGGTGCAGGGACTCCTCCACCAGACCACAGGGTGCACATCCACATCCCTGGGGTACAGGCTGGGCTCCATCCCATGGCACTGCTGTGGTTGCACAGGTCCCACGTTGGTTGGCAGCTCACTGTGGGCTCCTCACCACCCTCCCATAATAGTAAAATCCCAAGTGTGGAGAGAAGGGGAGAAAGGAGGTTTCATTGAAGACCTGAGCCAAGAACAACAGTGTCCATTCACTGCCAGAGGTCCTCTGGCTGCTCTCCTTGAGCTCCAACCTGGATCCTTCTCCTAGAGTTCAATACTTCAGCTATGAATTTGTAGTTTGAACGCAGTATTTTACTATTGGTGCCCCAAGGTTCAAACTGCACGTAATCACATAGCTAAGAATGGTTTAATTTACCACACTTAGGCCTGTTCCTCTCTCTAACCACATCTTAAAACTTTCCTTCATTGCTTTGCACACCATTTATCGCACCAGCCAATTTAATGCTTCTGCTAAATTTGTCTACTGAAACAGTGACTTTGTTTGTTGGTTATTCTGTCAAACTTCCATCCATTGATTTATAACCAGTTGCATGCATCAAGGACCATTCAAAGCTGAAGCTGATACAGTCTGCCCTGCAGCTTTGCAAAGAAGAGTGGGAAGAAAAAAAATCAGGGTTCTTGTGGTGCTGCTCTATAGGGCTGTGTGTACTTTCAAGGGATTCCTGCTGAAGCCTTTTGTCTCACCAAAAGCTCCTCTACACAGCGCATCATAGAATCATAGAGTGGCCTGGGTTGAAAAGGACCGCCATGACCATCTGGTTTCAACCCCCCTGCTATGTGCAGGGTCACCAACCAGCAGACCAGGCTGCCCAGAGCCACATCCAGCCTGGCCTTGAATGCCTCCAGGGATGGGGCATCCACAACCTCTTTGGGCAACCTGTTCCAGTGCGTCTGTGAACATAACGCAATGCCAGAATGCCAGCCAGGAATGCCATTGGGAACAGCAGCACGGGAAGGGGAACAGAAGAGCACCAAGTGAAAGCTGCACTTCATCCTTCTTCATCCACAGGGACTGAGGTGTCTCTGGGCTCCCTGCCACAGCTGGGTGCTACAGATCAGGACTACAGCCCCACTTGTAACAAGAGCAACACTGACTGCACCCCAGCAGCTGGTGCAAAGGAGGGACACGGGTACCCCAGGGCACCTGGGGAAGGCCAGAGTGAAGCACGGGACAGATCCTCATTGCTCTTTCCATCCCATCCCTTTCACAGACACAAAGAAGAGAAGTTACCAGCCAAGCCATGACTGACTTGACTCCAGGCTTGCACACCAAAGAGAGGAATAAATATTCTCCTTCTACTATACCAGCATAACTGGGGAACCAGGAACAGAAAGAGCACGACACGAGCTGCACTGCACCTGCAGGACTGCACTTTGGGAGCTGCCTCTCTGCCTCACAGCGTTCCTGCCTGGAAATGCATCTCCTCTAACACACAAATTACAGCTCCATGCAGGCTGACCTTTTCCATGACGTTAAAGGTTCTCCTCACAGAGATGTTTTCATTTAGCAGTATTTCATCCACAGACTGTGAATGGCTTCTTATTCCAGACAGTTCCTCCTCCTGAGGGAGTGCTCCAGGTGCCCCAAGTGCTGAACTCCACCATACAGTGATAGAGCTTCATGGCACCCACTCTCCCTTGGGAGGAAGATGAGTGCCCTGGTGCACACAGTGCTAGCTCTGCGCCCCACACTTTGTTCTCATCCGTGCTCACCTTCAGTTTCCTATGGACTCAACTACAGCCAGATCACAGACATCAACCTCATCCCTTTCTTACAAAGAGTGAAGGGAGAGGAACCACCTTTTCCCTGGAGCTCCCTGAGGAGCACGCTCCTCACCCCTCGTCACTGAGGGAGTCCAAAGTGCTAACCAAGACAGTCCTTCAAGCTCACACCACCTCCTTTCCCACTCTCCAAATGCTGCAGTATCCTATGGCTCTTCCCAGGGATGCAGAAGTGCTGGGATTTATCCCCTTGCTGCTGAACTGTCAAAAGCAGGAAACTCTGCCAAGAGCAGGAATCAGAGCCACCTGCCCTATCCTCTTCTGGTGCTTGGCTGCAAACACAGCGAGCAGAGCAGCAGCTCTGGGGATTTGCCTTTCTGAAAGAGAATGAGAGAGAGCTGGCAGAGGTGGTGAAGGCAATGAAACCCTGGAGAGGCTCAGAAAGAGAGTGGCTGCTGAACTCTGCCAGCTCCTGTAGGCTGCTGTCAGGGTTTCATTTATTTTCATCTGCAATCTCATCCATCCCTCCAGGCTCTGACAGAGGGCACATGGCACATTGTGCCACCGTTTGCCTGTAGGATACCAAAACTCTTGAGGTTCTAAACAAGAGGTTCCATTCGTTATTATGAAGCATTTATCTATACGTATTGTTGATGAAAGAGTGAAAGCAAACCCCACGGGAGCCTGTAAGGACATAGGAAACAATAGCACTGACACAAGGAAACCAGATTGGATTGTCACCATGACTTTTTTTGGCCTTAGGAATTAGAAAATTTACAAGAAAACTCTATTTTATTAAGAACTTTTAAAACCTCTCCATCTATTTGGCTCACACATAATTTGATGTTCTAGTTGAGAATGAACAGGATTTATTCACTCAACTTGTACTGCACTTTCTGCATGCCCCATTTCCTAACCTTCCATCAAAGTCAAGGTCAAGTGTGATTGCACGCTGGAGTAATTCAATGAGCAACGGTGAAACACATCCAACAGAGCTCTGGGAAGCTTTGAACTGCCCCCAGCATCCCCCTGGGGTACTGCAGCCAACATTTGCACAGCTGTGCACACAACAAAGGCAACCTGCTGCAGCATCCCACATGTAGGGATGAAAGCACGTGGCTTTCATGCCAGATGTTGGGGCACAGTTTGTGGGATGCTTACAGCAACGCCAGTGGCTCTTGCCAGGCTGTACCCTTCAGTCCCACCCTGTTTGTTTACCAGCTTCTCAGTGCCCGCGCCTTATCAGGATGAGCTCCAGTACCTGCTTGCTCATTGCCCTGCACAGATGGATCCTCATTGATTTGTGCTCCCACTACACAAGTACCACCTAACTAACCCAAGGTGACAGAAGCATCGCTTCCTGCCATCCTCACACCTCTGGAGCACGTTCAGATAGGCACAGAGATGGCAGGTGGCAAATGGGGCTGAACGCAGAATGGCACTGCACGACCCATAGGAAAGATTACCCGAAGAGGGCATTGTGCTCCTGCCCTGCTGCCCTCCCCCATCTCCTGCCCGGCCCAGCCGCGCCCTGCCCGGCCCTTCTCCCTCACCCATAGCTCCTCATCCCCTGCCCATCCCTTTCCTCTTCCTCTTCCCCCGCTCTGAGCATCCCCTGCCCATCTCCGTCCCTTCCGCTGCCGCTCCCCCGGGCTGGGAGCTGCCCAAGGTACCGCTGCACCGCGCCGTGCCGTACCGCGCCGTACCGAACCGGGGCTCCCCGCCTCGCCACTCACCAGCGCGAAGGAGCTTCGCACCGCCTCCGAGACGCTCTGCCGAAGCTCGGCGGCCGTGCCCGGCTTGCTGAGCCGCTTCGTGAACTTCCTCACTTCCGACATGGCGACATGGTCCGAGCGGATCCGAGCCGAGCGGGGCCGCGCCGCGGGCTGCTGCCTCCCAGCGCCGGGCGGGGCCGGGCCGGGCGGAGCCGCTGAGCGGCGGGCGGGGACGAGGAGGGACCGAGCTCAGCCCCCGCCCCGGCCCGGCCCCGCTTTGTCCCCTCAGCAGGTGCTGGGCACTCCCCGGCCGCAGAGAGCAGGGCTTACAGGCGTTTCCGTGCCGTTAGGGATGATGCTCCACACGCAGCTCTCCCCAAAGTGCGTCCCTGCTGCCTTCCTGTAAGGTTAAGCTGGATGCAGGACGAGATTCTACTACTGAGCATCTCCAGCCTATGGGGTTTGCTGTAGGAAAGTGCTTTGATGACAGCGTGTAAGATCCCAGCTCCCTGTGTGGCTGCTCGGCCAGAATTGGGGTGGGGGAAGGAGTTAATACCTGCTCCTGGTCCCCGCAGCTTTGTGCTCAGTCCCAAGGATGGCGATTTAATAGCAGAGAGATCCTTCGATTTTGTTTCACTTCATATATTTTTGTACCTTAATGCCTTACTTTTTAATTGCACTACGAAGCAAAACAATGGTATTGCACGCAGATATTGCATTGGAGACATCTGCCCTGTAGTCACACAGAGGGTGGTGACGCACTGGAACAGGTTGTCAGGGAGGCTGGGCATCCTGGCCTGGTGGTTGGCAACCCTGCACATAGCAGGGGGTTGGAACTAGATGAGCATTGTGGTCCTTTTCAACCCCAGTGATTCTATGATTCTATGATAGTCATACCCTATGGAATTTGCACACGTTACATAAATATGATTCAATCAGCCATAGCACAAGCACTGCACTGGAATTGTCAGCACACCATCAGTCACACAACATATAGAGAAACTGTTTAGATTATGAGAGCCAACGTGTAGGGGAGTAATGAATACAGCTATTATGATCCAAACCATCAAAACTGTTATTTGTGACTCCTAAAGCATGCGAGCCAATTATTGTTCTGCTTTTTAGCAGTTCATGGAAGGGACAGCAGACACCATTTCATGTTAAACATTACTCTGATCTTCTACACCAGATGCAAAACAAATCTAGAAGTTTATACTTGATTATGAAATATCTAGATGAGGGACAGAAAAGGAGGAAGTTTAATCGCAGGAGCATTAGCATTTTCACAAACATCTTTCCTTAAGGCTGTTCAAAATCTGTCTAAACTAGTTCTAAGGAAGCAGAAAGCTTTGTGACAAACAATTCCAGCTGTAGAGCACAGTGGTTCACTTCCTTATCCCTACAGCCATAGGCACTCTTGCAGAGGTTGCACCAGTTCCTATGCGGCTGCTGGCCCCAGAACAAGGCCAGCCCTGCTTATCCTGCCTGCAGGAGAGAGCTCAGAC